>NC_079213.1:92018994-92366803 GCF_029633865.1 Lampris incognitus | reverse complement strand
CAAAGGGGGGAGAGAGAAAAAGAGAAGGAAAAAGGTAAGGATGCCCTGTAGTGTTTGTCATTTGTGTATTAGAAATGAATGAAAAACTGTAAAGTGCAAAAAAAAAAAAGGTTTCAAGAAGTGTGAAGTGATTGGAGATAAGGAGAGGGTTGTTGAACTGAGGTCAGTTCTTCACACACCTGAGATTTCATATGGAGATATCGGATCATAGGCCAGGCTGACATTTAGAATTGCCTGTTGTCAAAATGTATGATTGTAGGAATGGACCAGCAGCATCACAGGACAGACAGGTACCTCTTATTGACAGACACGTTTAAAAGCAGCTAGATAGCCCAGAACAAAACTCGGTGAATGTTCTCATGATACTCAAAACTTGAATGTACACCTTATGGAAAAAAAAGATGCTTACTTTATCAAAAAAAATGCTACATAATGTTAAAACAAAACATGGTAAATTTGATAAAATACCTACCAAAAATAACAGAGTCTGAGAGACTGAAATAACTCTAAATGTTAGAAACATCGAATGAGGAATGGATTTTTTTTCTTTTCCTTTTACTTTGAATGAACATATAGTACATTCTAGATACAGGCTACTGTTTTGGAAACGAAGCCTTCGGTTCTCCTATGTGGTCAGCTTTTCTGATTTCCATGCCGAGTGGATTAGTATCGAGTGTTCACATCTGCTTTTGACAGGATGTTTCCTATTCACAAACAGCTTTACAGCAGGCGCAAGATAAACAACGTCTACCCAAAATCCACATCACTTTTACTGGCTTGTAGGAAGTTGGCACATAGAGGAAATATGTTTGTGTGTGTGGGGGGGGCATCTGGGGGGGGCACCCACATTAATTGCTTTTAATCCATCCATCCACCCATCCATTATCTTAACTGCTTATCCTGCTCTCAGGGATGCTGGAGCCTATTCCAGCATTCATTGGGCGGCAGGCGGGGAGACACCCTGGACAAGCTGCCAGGCTATCACAGGGCCCGCCCACACACACACACACACACACACCTAGGGACAGTTTAGTACGGCTGATTCACCTGACCTACATGTCTTTGGACTGTGGGAGGAAACCGGAGCACCCAGCAGAAACCCCTGCTGACACCAGGGGAACATGCAAACTCCACACAGAGGACGACCCGGGATGACCCACCAAGGTTGGACTACCCCGGGGGTCAAACCCAAGACCTTCTTGCTGTGAAGCAACCGCGCTAACCACTGCGCCACTGTGCTGCCTAATTGCCTTTAATGGGACAACAAAATTATAAAGTTTTGTGCAGCATAAGAAAGCAGGTAAAAGGTAAAACAACGAGATAATTAGGAAAGGGCAGGTTGCTTCTGTAAAGTGTGCCTGGTATCCGTCCTTCACGGTGGATAAAATGTGAATGATGTGTCAAACAGTAAATCTGAGGCACACATCTGTAATTTCCCCGTTACCTTCACCAGAATTGAACTAGTTAGCTGTTGGCTGATATTTTCCAAAACTAGGTATATTTCTAAAATTCCCAAGCATTTCCACTGTTAGATGAGCCACCAAAATAAAGCAGAGGATACCTCTTACGCACTTGTGTGTTTTACTGTTTTATTGTTTGCTTTATTGCTGATTTTATTTTTTATTTTTTGTTTCTATATTTCCCTTTAATTTTATTTGAAGCACTTTCTGTTTTGATCAGTGCTATGCAAAATCAAAATAAAAAAAAAATTGGGCGGCACAGTGTAGCAGTGGTTAGCACTGTCGCCTCATAGCAAGAAGGTCCTGGGTTCGAACCCTGGGGTTGTCCAAACTTGGGGATAATCTCAGGTCGTCCTCTGTGTGCAGTTTGCATGTTCTCCCCGTGTCTGCGGTGGGTTTTCTCCAGGTGCTCCGGTTTCCCCCACCATCAAAAAGACATGCATGTCAGGGTTAGTACTCCTGTCTGTGCCCTTGACTGAGGCATGGCAAGAAGAACTGGAGTTGGTCCCCGGGTGCTGCACGGCGGCTGCTCATTGCTCCTAGCTACATGGCTAGGATGGGTTAAATGCAGAGCATAATTTACCTACGGGGATCAATAGAGTATATCAAACCAAAAACTCTATTAAATTAATTGCTCTTATCTCTTTATCCATCCATTATCCAAACCACTTATCCTGCTCTCAGGGTCACGGGAATGCTGGAGCCTATCCCAGCAGTCATTGGGCAGCAGGCAGGGAGACACCCTGGACAGGCCGCCAGACCATCACAGGGTGTCCAACAAATTTTCTGCTAACGGCAATCCATTTCTGACATTTCCAAACAAATATTAAGTGCTATTTTTTTATAATTGAGTAATCACACTAGATTTTGGTTTATGTGTATGTAGCAGAATATTACTGGCAATTGGTAAGAGATATCATTTCAATTTTGAAACCTTTCGGTGTGATTTCGGGATACAAATTAGATATCCACAAGTGAGTGTTTTCTTGTCAACCAATTGGCTACAGAGATATCATTATCGTCTATACCCTTCAGCTGTCTAATGCAGAATTTAGATATCTAGGCGTTCAAATCACACGATCCATTCACACATTACGGGAGAAAAACTCGACTACCCTCACAACCACAGTCAAGGCCAACTTACAGAGGTGAAGTTGCTTACTACTGTCCCTGGTGGGAAGAGTACAGACAGTTAGTTTCTCAACAGACATACTAACATATGCAATGCATTAATATCTCAGTTGGGTATTTATCTTGATAGAATATAGAGTTTAAAAACCGTGGCAGACAAAATGACTGCCGACAGTCATTCTAGTAGTTTTTAAGTTCCACTCAGTGTTTGGGACTGTTTCAATATTTATTTTCAGTTCTTTCTTTTTTTTACATTTCATGTTTTATAGGCCTTGTTTCGTTTGTTAGATTAGCAATATGTGTTTTCTGTTTTGTTTTTCAGGTAATATTTTCACTTTTTCAGTTTTGCTGTCTGTCTCGTTTCCTTTTTTTATATATATATTTTATTTTTCAAGGAAAACAAATCGAACTGAACAGTTACAGATGAAAGACTCTGATATATTTTTACATTTTAACATACCTAGATCCCATTTACTCACATCCGGCTCCCCTCTATAAATCTTTATTATTATTATTAGTAGTAGTAGTAGTAAACACAGGACTGTGACAAAAATACTCTTTTCCACAACACACAATAATGTTTCAAGTGTTATGAACAGTTGCAGGATTTGACTGTCTCAAGAATGTGTTTTGTCAAATGCAGGCCATTTGGTGAAGTCATGTGAAGAGAACAACAAAGAACAACCTCAAAATTGATTCTAGTGTGATTCTCTTTAAGAAGGCAGAAACTCCAAAGGTTTTTGCAAAAATCAAAAGAGAAACAAGTTATCCATTTTGAAAGCCATCTTTACATTTACCATCTGAGTGGCAGTCCTCCCTTCCCAACACTACACCACCACCGATCACAGCTGTTCACACCTACACTACAGCGACACCCCATACATACGACATTAAATAGGGGTTAAACACCAAGACGACAAAACTTCAAACAGAGTTTACAGCCTCACCTTTCATCTCAGCTTTATTATATATGTTTCCACTCTAATGTATCTACTACATCAAAATGCTATTTGTCAGTTGCAGCTTTTCACTATGAGGCTTCTGGTGAAACCCACTAACGCCACACAGCATCTCGACTCAACGGGCGAAGTGTGCCATGATGGGGATCACGACCGCTGCAACTCTCGGGGTCCATCACCTCCCTCAAAGACCCCTGACGTCATCCATTATCAACAATCTGGATTCTCCAGTGACCCCTTGACCTCCCAACAGGGCCAGGGTCTGTGTTGTGTTTCATCCTCCCAACAGGGAACATCCAACAGGAATACTCACCCTCGAAAATCCTCTCAGCTGTCGCCTTTGAAGACCTGTGGTATGACTTTATGGCAACTCAGCGACCAAGACTTGCTCCTGTCTTGTAGCCAGGTTGGTGAGGATACATCAGCAGCAGTGGCAGCACAGAGGCTTGGGACCGGCACAGGACACTCAAAGCATGTGGACAAACATGGCTGTACCTCCCTCGAAAACTCAAAAGTAACAAACTTTCAGCCTCGCTCAAAACAGGCTACACTCCAAGAATGCCTCTCCAGTGTCTCTAAGAAGAAACACTTTACCTCTTCAGCACACACGCAGCCATTCATTCAGACCTCGCAAGTTTCAGCAACATGTCACACTTTATCACAGCAAACAAACCAAGAGGATCATCTGAAGTCTGCGACTTGCCACCTGCAGGATAGTTTTCTGTCTCGGTGCATTGAAGAGGACAGTCAGAAAGAGCTGTTCCAGCATCAGTCTTGCAATCATTTCAAGCTTGAGGAAAGCAGCCTGCCAAGCCCTGGGAATCTATTCAACATACCTCTTAACTGTGTTGAGCGTGCTGAGGCCAATCACAGTTTGTCGCTGTCAAAACTTGAGGAACAACTGCAGCTTCCCGTCCAGGCAGTACATCAATGGAAAGAGCCGCGGTTAGTTCAGCGGCATCTGCAGCGGCACTCTCCATGGCTGCCAAGTTGGGATCAAACCCGCAAGTCGCTGGGAGAGCCCTCGGTTGTCCACAAGTGTCGCCACTGTTTTGAGCAACCTTTCACTGGCAGCCCACAAGTGAAGAAGTTATCCACGTCAGCTGGTGACAAACGTGTCCAGTCCTGTTCTGTCTGTCATTACAGCTCACTTGAGAGCCATCACCCAGAGGAGAAGAGAGCCAGACAAGGGGAGAATCAGGTACATGGTTCATATATTTTGATTTATATACTTAACAGGTTAGGGTTTAAATTCCTTGCTATTGAACCTGAACCTACAAGTTGGGGGATGGCTAAAACCATCAGATCATCCTGTTGTCTGTTTTACAAATAATAGAGCAAATGAAAGCTTCTTCTTCTCCAAAATGCATTCATTATTGTTGTGTTTGATTCTCAGGCTTGGCTTTGTAAAATTCACATTGCATGTCACTGCATCACCAGACCTCCAAATGTTAGCGAGCACCAGCAAGCAAAAGAAGATGATGTTTTCAAATGTTTCTCTCTGCATATCCAGTCTAATAGTTTACTTGCGATTCATTCGACTCACTCACTTTCTTGCACAGACTATTGCTCAGCGCCAACTGAGCCAAAGCGGAACAAAGCTGTCCCTTTCTCGGGAAGGGTCGTCCCCACCATCCGAGACCATCAAAACCATTGACACACTTAATGGGGATGCACTGAGACCACTGACAAGCCACAGCTCTTTAACACACAGTTCTGAAGACGGCAACCAAAACCAAAACCGACGGCCTCTTCAGCTGCTCCACAGTGCAGTCCTTGAGGACGCCTTTGCCAAAGCCATCAGAGGAGACTCCAGTAAGGCCAACAGTGACAACTTGACTGGGGAGGAAGCCGGCGCGCCACAGAAAAAGACCAAGGACATCAGCCACAGGCTCGGCCAGAGGAGAGCTCTCTTTGGAAAGCGTAAACAGCTGAGCGACTACGCTTTGGTCTGTGGGATGTTTGGTATCATTGTCATGGTGGTTGAGACAGAGTTGTCCAGGGGATTTTATTCCAAGGTAATTATGTTTAGATTCGGTTTAATGTACAGGAATTTGTCCCAGTGACTATAATGCAGGGTGGCACGGTGGCACAGCGTTAGCATGGTCACCAAAGAGCAAGAAGATCCTGGGTTCAAGCCCCGGGGTAGTCCAACCTTGGGGGTCATCCCGGGTAAATCTTTGTGTGGAGTTTGCATGTTCCCCCCGTGTCTGCGTGGGTTGCTCCAGTTTCCTCCCACAGTCCAAAGACATGTAGGTCAGGTGAATCGGCTATACTAAATTGTCCCTAGGTGTGAATGTGTGTGTGTCCATGCCTGTTGCCCAATGACTGCTGGGATAGGCTCCAGCATCCCCACGACCCTGAGCAGGATAAATGGTTTGGAGAATGGATGGATGGATGGACTCTAATGCAGAGGTATAGGGACAACTTACAGTACAGAGTATTGTGGTACATGCTGACACAAATCATAAGGACAACGGGAACCTAAACAGTGCAAAAGGACAGAATGCTCTTATTTTTGATGTGGTTAAAATATACCTTAACATTTACATAGTGCATGCTGTGGTTATTGTCACAGAACAACAGGGGACCTGTATACAAATTTGTCTCCATTTTCCACAGGAATCCCTATATTCATTCATATTGAAAGGCCTAATCAGCTTTTCTACCGCTATTCTTCTGGGGCTCATTGTGATTTACCATGCCAGGGAAATTCAGGTATGTGAGCAAACATATGGCACATCAGCAGCAGCTAAACTTCATACTTACCTATAGCTTTTCATCAATTCATCTTATTATGTACCATCCAAATGTTCACGCAGATTGTTGTTACCATCACTGGGCACCTCAAACCCATTCTTTTCATGTATGACCCGGCTCTTTAAGGCACGAGGTTATCAGAAAAGTAATCTAAAACGATTATGCTTCGCTTGTCTCATGTTAAAGTGTATTCCTTTCCCAGGTGAGAGTGGTAAACTTGGCCTAACACTTTTTTTTTTTGTTACTATAAGACAACTGGAAGTCTTCCCAAGACTTTCAACCAATCCTTACTGCACCATCTGGAAATAAAAATTGTGCTACCTAACAAATTAATCCATCCTTTATATTCTTTTATTTTGCTGGTCTCATTATATCTTCTCTTTTCTCTTCTCTTCTCTTCTCTTCTCTTCTCTTCTCTTCTCTTCTCTTCTCTTCTCTTCTCTTCTCTTCTCTTCTCTTCTCTTCTCTTCTCTTCTCTTCTCTTCTCTTCTCTTCTCTTCTCTTCTCTGTTTTGTTTTCCTGTGTGCAGCTCTTCTTGGTGGACAATGGTGCAGATGACTGGAGGATAGCCATGACCTATGAGCGGATTCTCTTTGTGGTGCTGGAGCTTCTTGTCTGCGCCGTCCATCCGATCCCGGGCAAGTACGTGTTCACCTGGACCACCAGATTGGCCTACAGTTACAAGACGTCAGTGAAGGAGGTGGACATCGACATCATCCTGTCCATACCCATGTTCCTTCGTCTCTACCTGATAGGCCGGGTCATGCTGCTCCACAGCAAGCTCTTCACGGATGCCTCCTCCCGCAGCATCGGGGCCCTCAACAAAATCAACTTTGACACACGCTTCATCATGAAGACCCTGATGACAATCTGCCCTGGCACTGTCCTGCTGGTCTTCAGTGTGTCCTGTTGGATCATTGCTGCATGGACCGTGCGTGTCTGTGAGAGGTATTGGCTTCAATCTTAGTAACCACTCACTCTTTATATGTGCAACCTTTGTAATCTTCAATAGGTGTCTTACATGTGTAATCTTTGTAACAGTTCACATTTGGCAATCAAAGGGACTGGAAGAAGTATATGAGATGATTAATCCCTTGCAAAACTCCTTGTTTGGTCTAGTTTAATTGAATTACTGTTATTTTGTACAATACGGTCAGTTCTATAGCTGCCACATTTCACTCTGAGGGTTTTCATTTCAAAATGCTCTTTATAGGATGTCCGGGTAGCGTAGCGGTCTATTCTGTTGCCTACCAACATGGGGATCACTGGTTCGAATCCCCGTGTTGCCTCCAGTTTGGTCGGGCGTCCCTACAGACACAATTGGCTGTGTCTGTGGGTGGGAAGCCGGATGTGGTTATGTGTCCTGGTCACTGCACTAGTGCCTCCTCTGGTCGGTCTGGGCGCCTGTTTGGGGGAAATAGCATGATCCTCCCATGCACTATGACCCCTGGTGAAACTCCTCACTGTCAGGTGAAGAGAAGTGGCAGGCAATTCCACATATATTGGAGGAGGCATGTAGTAGTCTGCAGCCCTTCCCAGCTCAGCAAAGGGGGTGGAGCAGCAACCGGGATGGCTCGGAAAAATGTGTTAATTGGCCAAGTATAATTGGGGGAAAAACTACAAAAAAAACCCCCAAAAATACAAAAAAAAGAAGAAGCTTTTTATCACTATGGATTAAAATCTGCTACTAGTAGTTTAATGGTGATGATTCTGTTAGTTATCAGATTCTGTTCCATTGTGCAAGCAACAGTAGCTAATTAGTTGTAATCCATAACTCAACCATTTCAACTTGATGGCAGCATTTCGAACTGCTGTGAGAGACAGGCCATGTGTTTTATCAGGTATCATGATGCACAGGAGATGACCAGTACCTTCCTTGGGGCAATGTGGCTAATTTCCATAACCTTCCTGTCTATTGGCTATGGAGACACAGTCCCTCACACGTACTGCGGAAAGGGTGTTTGTCTGTTGACTGGAATCATGGTGAGATTTCTAACGATACAGTATGATACAATGAGTTATTTGCCCAGCGCCCGTCTATCCTACCTGGTCAGTGTGACAGCTCAAGCATATCTTGTATGTGTTATTTGTTATTTTGGTACTGTGCTCGCCCTACTGTTGGCATTTGTCACCGTGGTGATCCGGGAATTCAATCTTAATTTTACAGTTGAACTATTGTTGTAACCTACTCTGGATGACAGCATCGGATAAATGCTGAAACTATAAGTATAAATGATGAGTGTGCTACGAAATGTAGCAGCTTGACTGATGATAGAAAGATGTATCTGTTTCTAATAAATGCCATTTTATATCACTGTGACATTAACATCTATGTCTGCAGGGGGCTGGCTGCACGGCTTTAGTGGTTGCTGTAGTTGCACGGAAGTCGGAGCTAACCAGAGCTGAGAAGCATGTTCACAACTTCATGATGGACACTCAACTATATAAGAAGGTTCCTGGGCCTCCCAACACAAAATTTTACATCAGATCTTGTTGCGGGAAGTAATCCTATGATGACCACTATAAAAAGGCATTGATTACCCATTTGGAAATGTAATCCATAGCATAATCTGTGGGATTCTTCTGAGTTTGCATTTACCTTCGACTACTTGTACTTAATACTTTATCCTGACTCAAAAATGCATGGAGTTGGTGCGGTGGCACAGTGGTTAGTATGGTTGCCTCACAGCAAGAAGGTCCTGGGTTCGAACCCCGGGGTTGTCCAACCTTGGGGGTCATCCCAGGTCATCCTCTGTGTGGAGTTTGCATGTTCTCCCTGTGTCTGCGTGGGTTTCCTCCTGGTGCAACGGTTTCCTCCCACAGTCCAAAGACAAGCAGGTCAGGTGAATCGGCCATACTAAATTGTCCCTATGTGTGAATCTGTGTGTGTGTGTGTGTGTGTGTGTGTGTGTGTGTGTGTGTGTGTGTGTGTGTGTGTGTGTGTGTGTGTGTGTGTGTGTGTGTGTGTGTGTGTGTGGGCCCTGTGATGGACTGGCGGCCTGTCCAGGGTGTCTCCCTGCCTGCCGCCCAGTGGCTGCTGAGATAGGCTCCAGCATCCCCGCAACCTGAATTCAGATAAGTGGCTTGGATAATGGATGGAAAAAATACATAGATTATGAAGATAAAATATCAATTCCAGTATCTAGAATGGAGCTTTGATAGTAGACATATACAACTGTGATTAATCAGTATTTCAGTTTGGAACATTTATGATTATTACAAATAGCAAAAAAATTTTCAGAGTAGTTTGATAAGTAACCAGTTAATTTGTTACCCTAAATATCTGTAATGGAACATGGGTATAATTTACATAGCATACCAATATTTCATGTATGTTGATATACATATATGATAATATAAGGTAATTATAATAGGTCAAGGTAAACTTTACCTTGAAAGTGTACCTTGACCTATAAATAACCCAGAAATTATACATAATGCATATAGTATATCTTGCTATATGGATCATTGTTCTTTACAGTTACTGTAATGGTGAGCATCTGCAATGGATTGGATAACTTTAACTGTGTTAGATGTAATCAGTTACTTTTCCATCTCGTGATCAATATACAAACTCTATACTTAGGTGAAAAACACAGCAGCCAATGTTTTGAGGGAGACATGGCTCATCTACAAAAACACCAAGCTGGTCAAGAGGATTGATCATGCCAGAGTTCGCAACCATCAGCGCAAATTTCTGCAGGCAATCCACGAGTAGGTTCAGATCAATAGCCAGCAGTGAATGCAAGTCTTCAGAAGCAACACTGTTTGAATTCTGATAAGTGGAGTGATACATTTTAAGTAATCTAATATGTATAGTCAAATTGTTATATGTAGAATAATATGTTTCGTCAACTGTACAGTACAGGCCACTGTTAGATGAATGTCTTTCACTTTCCCCTTTATTGTTCCCCTGTTGACTGTTGTCTCTGTTGTCTCTGTTCCAGTATATACTCATGTTACAACAAACTCTTACTTGCTATTATGCTTGGAAAATGAAGCAATTGTTGCTGTGATTTTCCCCTTTCTCTAGACTACGGCGAGTCAAAATGGAGCAAAGGAAATTAACCGACCAGGCAAACACAGTTGTTGACCTAGCAAAGGTTTGTATATGCAATATCTCGGCCATTTATTTTGATATGAAGGTGGAAAATTACATTTTGGGTTATTCATTTTTGACTGTAGATGGCAAGTTTTCTACACCGCCAATCACTTTAGCTAATAATCAAACATTGATTTTTGTAGATTTTTATATTTGGCTAGTGAGTGTAGAAGTTAAAGGCGTTAGTGAATTCTTGTGTCTCGATTAGTCACCATGGGTATGGATGATATGTCCCCCATTCACTATTGTATTATTCTAAAACAAAGTTGTGGAAGGAACCTGCAGATTGTGAAGTGTCATGCACATACTATAATCTCTCTTTATATAAGTGCCCAAATAAACTGTTACAAACTCATTCGAAATTAACACTGACCATAAACTGCCATTCATATGGGTGTATATAATCACTGTCATCACTTTAACTCTACAGACCCAGAGTATGATGTACGATCTGGTGTCAGAGCTTCAGCGTCGAAGTGAAGAACTGGACAGGAGGATCGTCACTTTGGAAGAGAGACTGGACTCTGTTCTTCTGAGTGTGCAGTCGCTGCCCGTCATGCTTACTCAGGCCATAAAAAAACAACAACAGGACTTCCTGGACGACTTGGCCTACCGTGTCCATTTCCTGACTTCCTCCTTGGGCTCGGAGTGCTGTAAAGTCCCTGCAGGGCAGCTTTGTTCAGCCTCCACTGCACCAGAGGACTCATATGGCCCCTAGGCTTTTAACCCAGTTTTTTCTTGTGTAACATTTGATGGTCAGGGTTGCAAAGCATAAATGCTCATAAATGCTTTTCTTCAGCTACATATTTAGCTAGCCACTCACAACTTGGGAACTACGCGGTACAGTCCTAGTCCATTCATGCTGACCACAAGTCAGCTCCACGGGACAAGCTTATAAGTACCATGCCTTACTCAAGGGGACTCCAGTAGTTGATGCTGAGGGTCTAACATTACAGATAGCGGCTCTGAAATTGAAGCAGGAAGGCCAGGGACGCATTGAAGTCAGACATGACTAAATGCGGCTGGGAAAGGTGACGAAATGCTTACCCCTCCTCCCCAAATCTCATTGTTTAGGTGCCATTGAACCAACAACTTATCCAGTAGAGCTGTTCAGTGGCCAACAGCAGAGAACTGTGTTTGCACTGGGGAGCTCACAGCTGTGAATACATGAAATTAATTCAAGAATGAAGTTTTCTGCCATATCAACATAGGTCGCCAAGAACTGGTCTAACCTTATGCAGGACAGACACACAGAACATTAAGTGCACATAAGAATAAATCTCCTAACCAACACCCATTACAAAGCAGAATAAAGCACACACATGATGCAGAACATTGCTGGGGAAGAAAAAGCATTTCCAGCAACTCTTCTTTGGATTCTGATATAGTCACAAAAACCACAGGCCTTTGCATTCATGGTTGTACATTTGGTGTTCAAACCCCTTATTTGAAAAATTGGTAAGTCAGTTTCATTTTACATTACATTACAGTAATTTAGCTGACACTTTTATCCAAAGCGACTTACAATAAGTGCATTTAGCGTAGGAAATCAGGAGAACTACTAGTCATCAGAGGTCATATGTGCATCTAAACAAGCATCTAAGTGCAAAATCAGTGCTAAAGTAAAAGCGCTAGAAAGAGATTTAAAAATTTTTTTTAAATGAGAATACAATAAGTGCTAAGAACAAGTAACAGGGTAGTGGTTCTTGAAGAGGTGAGTTTTCAACCTGCGCCGAAAGATGGGCAGCGACTCCGCTGTCCTGACCTCAGTGGGGAGTTCATTCCACCACTGTGGGGCCAGGACAGAGAAGAGCCGGGACCGGGTCGGCCGGGAGCAAAGGCCTCTGAGCAACGGGGCAACCAGGCGTCCTGAGGCAGCAGAGCAAAGTGGTCAGGCGGGGGTGTAGGGCTTGACCATGGCCTGGAGATAGGAAGGAGCTGTTCCTTTCACTGCCCTGTAGGCTAGCACCAGAGTCTTAAACTGGATGCAAGCAGCTACTGGGAGCCAGTGTAGGGACATGAGAAGGGGAGTTGTGTGGGAGAACTTAGGGCGGTTGAACACCAGACGAGCTGTAGCTTTCTGAACAAGCTCCAGAAGTCTGATGGCCGATGCCGGGGCACCAGCAAGGGGGAACTTGCTGTAGTCCAGCCGGGAGATGACCAGAGCCTGGATGAGCACCTGTGCCGTCTCGTCGGTGAGGAATGGGCGAATCCTCCTGATGCTATAGGGGAGAAATATGCAGGAGCGAGCAACCGATGCAACGTTTGCAGCAAACGACAGTTGGTCATCCAGGATCACACCCAGATTCCTCGCAGTCTGAGTCCATTTCTCCTACAGCTGATGCACAATATCATTTCATCCAGTTATAACTGGATGAAAAACTTTTGACCTGTACAGCTTCAAAAAAGAAAACAAAAACAAAAAACAAAACTTGTCATGGAGGTTTTTACAGTATTACATGATTCACTTTCTGCCCAGATTTGACAAAAATATTTTTGAAACCGTTGTAAAGAATCCTTCTTTTGAGGATATAATGCTGTTCCTAATTTCAGTAAATCTGTAGGCTTGGCTACTGGATTATTTTAAAGAAAAGAGAGGAAGAAGAAAGCCACTTTATTTTATCATTGTATAGTTACAATGAATTTGTTCTCTGCATTTAACCCATCCTATTGTATAGGGGGAGTGGGCAGCTGCAGCGCCCGGGGACCGACTCCAGTTCTTCTTTCCATTGCCTTGGTCAGGGACACAGACAGGAGTATTAACCCTAACATGCATGTCTTTTTGATGGTGGGAGGAAACCAGAGCACATGGAGGAAACCCATGCAGGACTTCTTGCTGTGAGGCAACAGTGCGAACCACTGGGCCACCATGTTGCCCTACAAGCCAGTATAGCCAGTTTGGTTTTGGATTGGTTTAAAAAAAATAATGGTTCAGGGACATAACACATCCAAAACAAATCCAAAAAATCCGATATAGTTTTATTCTAAAAAAAGTATCCAACATTAATGGCAAAATAGCAGTTATTCATACCATACATGCTATATACCATTCCACTCTATACCATACACTATGAGCAGACATTTTCAGCAGTACATTAAAATGAATGATGGTAGGGGTACCCTCTAAAGGACAGCAAGTGGGCTTGGACCTTGAATGAACAAATTATAACGGACTGATTCTCTACATAACTAAAGATAATAAATCACCTTCAGATAAAAAAAATTCCCCCAAATTGCATTTTTTTGGGGGAGGGGGGTAACAAAACATAACGTCATCTGGCCAAAATCCTGTATGGTGTGGGCTATACGACTTGTTTGATAGTTTTTTCAACTTTAGAATTTTCTCATAGAATCTAAACTGTTTGGAAAATCAATTCTTGAGATCGTTATTTCTCAGGAGGTCATGACGTCGGTTGTCCACTAGGTGAAGGTGTTCTGTACTCAAAAGTGATGTTTTGTTGTCTGCATGGATGTTGGAAATACAGAGCTTTCAGCTGTCAAGAGATCTAAATGTACTGAGTAAGACGACTAACACTAACTGCACGGTGAGTGAAATGGTAGAAGTTGTAATGTGTGTTAAAATGTAACACGTCAGTGAAGGGTAATTTCCCAAGCTTGTGTACACCCTCCGTGTGTGGTCTGTCCTTCACACCACGTCGTACCGGATGTCCAGAGCGCAACATTTGATCTGAAAGCCGTCAATAAAACCTAAGGTAAGGCAGATGCAAAGCGGCACTAGTGTCTGGGTGACGAGACGGTGGGATTACTGCGTTTTATAGCTTGTTTTTGTTTGTTTGTTTGTTTTTAGGCCAGATGGACTCAAACGACAATAGGAATTAACAAAGTCGAGGAGTTATGTCATCATATTTTCATTTATTTTGATGGGCTGGCAATAAATTGCACTCAAGACATTATGGTGAGCTGAACAGTAGATACTTTCCCTCCCAACCTCGAGAATACTAATTTCGTTTATCATTTCGTGGTATTAGAACGATGAAATGATTAACCAATGAATTAAGTACTTAATAGGCCTAATGATGTTTCATGAAAAAAAAATATAAAGAAGTAGCTGTTTGGGGTGTGAAAGCAAGCTCAGAATTGTATTACACAAAATTAATCAATTCTACCAAAAGGAAACGCTAATTTGCGATGCCTATTTTAGACTTTGGTTCATAGCCCAACCAATAGAGCCATTGGGTACAATCGCGAATGTAGGCAGCTCTTGCTGCATTTAATCTGTCCTCTTTCTTCATTCTTAAAAAAAATATATCATTGTTGTGTATTTCCATCACACACACCTAAATCTAGGTAGACCGACGGTCCGCACGACCCGCATCACAAAGCACTGACGTTTGGCTCAATCGAATTCAATTAAATACCGCGACTGACCGACGAGAAGAAGTGGGCGGCATTTGGAGATATCATGCGGGTTAAGGGCCCCGCCCTCCGAACCCGTAAAGTGGGGAAGGAGAAGGGGGTCGACCCGGCGGCGCTGTCGTGGTTTACACACGGACTACTTTGAATACGTCTCTCACCCTCACCCATTACTTCTCCATGCACTTCTTATTCTCGACCACACGGTGCAGCAGGCTGGGGGTTCAAGTCATTCACTGCCAGCCACATCTCCCGTCAAACCGAGGGAGGTCTAATATCTCAGTATGAATCACTAATATTAAGTACGTTCGTCCACTTATCGCGCAGGTTTAACGCATTCCCGGCGTGATTTCTTCAGATAACGGAGCCGTTAAAATGTGTGAACACCACCGGGCTCCATGTTGTTTACCAATAGTCTTCTCCGCGAGACGCCGGTGTGGATCACATCTACATAATCTCGCGCCAAATTCTCGGAAGTGAGCTGTGCCCACGAGACCGTACTTTCGCGCGCTGCGACTAAGCTCCGGCCATATTTTAGATTGACAGCGATTAGGACCTATTAGCGAGAGTCATTCCGTCCAAACTGGCCAATAGCAGAACGCAAAATTGTGGACAGGCGGGGAAACAAAGTATTGAAGAATTGCTCATTGATTCACTCTTCAGCAACGTTCAGACAGTCGTGCAAAACACATCAAGGGTTTGGCCGGGGAAAACATTGTGCGATTTATACTACAACTCTCAATTTCTTGTTTGTAAGACAAAAACAGGTAAAACAGCGTTTTTTTGTTGACCTAACAACTTTTAAAAAAAATCTGTTATTAATACGTCTGCTAGCTAGCCTACTAGCGAACTCGGCAAATTGTTAACATTACCCCTTTCAGTGAGTCTTTCTAGTTAGCCAAATGTGTGGTTCAAATTTGTTTAAATTGTCTGTTTTAATCACCGGGAAAGATTCGTGGCTCCCTAATCTCGATGTTCAAATTAGTGTAACTGGATATTGCTTCGCTGTAGGTAACTTGGCAGCTCCAAGTTTTATGACAAGTTACCCTCCAGTCTGTAACGTGGTTTGCTGTCAATGGCAATGCTATTATGGGTGGATGTTGAACTTGATCTGCTGCGGCTCAGTCGCGGGCTGTCAGCTTGTTTATCTCCTGGGCAGACGACTTTTAATAAACTTTTAAGGGCAGACGATTTTGATCAGGGCTTTGTTTGAAATTAAAGTAGAAATGCATTCATGTTCAGGTTGTTAACGGTTAAATTTACAATGTTGGTTGTAGAAAGACCCATGAGTATTAATATTAACGTTGGCGAAAATTGACTTTGTGTAAAGACGCAGAGTAGTTGGCGGAAAACAATTTGTATCGTCAAAATTGCTGCTTGTTTGGTGTTCGTTGGTTTAACCTCTAACCAGCTGAGTAGACCTCAGCTGAAGAGCTTAAAAGTAGAGCGACTCGGGGCGATGCAGTCGTCTCCATCTGCCTTACTAAACAAAAGCAATCCGTTTCAAGAGGGTCGAATTTCTAAAAAAAACCCCCAAACAAACCGTATTCTCGGATGGTGTATAATGTGTCCCTGCAACGTGCTTTATTATCAGAAAATGAAGCCACATTGTTTGATAGCGCACACTCGCGCCCGGATGTGCTTGCTTTTAAAGGAGTGGGAGTGGCTTGTGGCTCAGTTTCCCGCACTGTATTTAAATCAGTTTGTGCCCCCCTATCATACGATTGCAAGAGTTGACAGTGCCACAATTCAGTGATCATCTTTAATAGGGTGCTGTACATTGGTGGTGGTTGACGTGAGTTACCCCCCCCCTTCAATGTGAAGCGCTTTCGGTGTCTAGAAAAGCGCTATATAAATGTAATGATTATTATTATTTAATATTTTGGGTGTTCTGAAAGTTTTTGACGCTTATTTTGAATGATGTGTTTACAGCTCAAACTTAGAAATTTGCTTTTGTATGATATGTGTGGAGAATGAGTACTTAACGTATTTTCCTTGGTAATGAGCACAAAAGAAAACAAAAGTTGTGTTGCTCAAAACGGCTGGTTCATTATTAAATTCACTCGCCACTTGGGCAATTTTACAGCAAACAAGTTTTTCTTTTTTTTTTATACGACATCAAAATTACTGTTAGTTCAGCCGAGATTGGCTGTTAGATCAGCAACCGATTCACCTGCAGCCAACTTTACCATTGTTCCATAACAGGCAGACTTTTCACACTTTCACTTTCTATTTACATACCACAAGGGATCAATCATTTATCATAATATTTTACGATATATTGATTATTGTTTTAGCAGTTTTATGGTTTGGTTTCACACACAGGGCAGCTGCAATGTGGATTCAAGTGCGGACAATGGATGGGAAGGAAACCCATCGGGTGGACTCTCTGTCCAAACTTACAAAGGTGGATGAGTTACGCCTCAAAATTATGGAACTCTTTAAGGTGGAGCCAGAGAGGCAGCGGCTGTTTTACCGTGGGAAGCAGGTGAGGCTGCATTTCAGAGCATTGTATTGTACCTTTTTTAATGGGTTCCGAAGAAGTAATTTCACTTCAAATATTCTCTGGTGCTCATGTTCGGTCATTAAATAACAGTGTCTCAAGCCTTGGAGCTACATTGCTCTTGTGAGTGTGCAAGAGTTTGGGCTTGTGGCTCAACTACTAGAGAGAACGTTTATTTCTTTTCTTTTTTTGGCAGAACTGATTATGGCTCATTAAGCAGAATAAAGATGTACAGGAGAAAAGCTGCTTAATGATTTAAATTGAATATCTGGTCCATTGTTGATAAGAAATTGCCTTGTTTATCTTCCATCAAATGAGATCATTAACCATATAGGCTATATAGACTTAATAGAGATGTGGGAGGCCAAATAACGCTTAGTCTGCATCAAATCACTGGAGTAGACTTTCCACCCTAACATGTGTTTTTATTTTGATATTCATCACCATGTCCATAAGTTGAGGACCAACTCTTAAATGTAAACTTGTAGGCTTCAGTAAATCTAGCCCCTCCTGACTTGTTGGGTAACTCTTGTGATAAAATTTCATAACCTAGATCGACATTGTTGCACAAGGCAGAACATTCATGCATTGATTGTTTGTGGGCATCCCGAGTTCTGTGACCTTCCGTCTGACTACTTCAGACCGTTGTGGAATGACCGTATGAATACTGTTACTCTTTTTGTAACCATACGAGTAGTGAACAGTATGAATATGACATACTGTCTCTCCATAAATGACTGAACGATAGCATTTTTTTTGCTGTTAGTATAATATTTGCATTGACAGTAATCATTAAGTGCAATTGAGCACTACAGTTCCTCATTTTAGCATTTTTTTGAATATTTCGGTTGAGTATTTCAGCAGCTATAAGTTCTTTTGTATCTTTTTTTTCCCAAATACTCATATTTTTACTGACTTGAATGTGTTCCGAAAGCGTTTTTTTTTTTTTTTTTAGTAGGTCTCAAATGTTACTGAACAATTAAATGTCTGCAACGCAGAGATGTCTCTTGGACTTGGTTAAATCATCTTACCTTGTTTTTTTTCCAGTAATATTATTATAATTTAGTTTATTTTATAATCTTGCCATCGGTATGCTTGCCCCCAACTTGCTGAGATGGTATTGCATACATGGTAAGCAAAACAGTTTTAGGTAGGTAAATAAGGGTCCAGGTTATGTAGTTAGCCTTGCTGTTTTATGCTGCACACTTGGCTATTTTTTCCATCTCGAGAAGAAAGTAACAGTGTAAGTGTTATGACTGAAAATGATACAAGGTTGGTTGTGTGACTCATACTATTGCAGGGTTTTTCCTGGCTCAAACTGAGGCGGAGGTGGTACCATCATATGCACACGTGCATGTATACCGTGCCTTCAACTGGCTCAAGCAAACACTTTTTATAAGCAACATGTTTAAGGAATTCTAACTTTTGATTGTTGAAAATGATGATTATCACGTTAAAGTATATTTCATTAAAAAAAATGGTGCCCTATTCAACATTAAATGCATCATACAAGCTAATGTTGTGGCGGACACTAGGGGCTATGCCTCTCACCCAGCAGGACTGTGAGCTGGGGGCGTGGTTTACGTTCCCGGGCTCGCCGGGGCAGGGTTGTTCCTGCTGCAGTTGGCTTTTGGAGTTGAGGAATAAACCTCAAACTCGCCTTGGTCTCATGTGTTTTTCCTCATTCCTGCCACATTGGTGACCCCGACGTGATCACCCCGTTTGGGCTTTTCGAATTCATGCGCATGCCTTTTGGCTTGAAGGGGGCAGCGCAAACCTTTCAGAGGCTGATGGACTCGGTGTTGCGTGACCTTGATTTCGTGTTCGTTTATCTCGACGACATATTAGTGGCCAGTCCGTCAGCTGACGAGCACCTGGCGCACCTGAAACAGGTTTTCCGTCGTCTGGACGAACACGGCCTGATAGTCAACCCGGCCAAGTGTCAGTTTGGACTGCCGGTGATTGACCTCTTGGGTCACCGCATTTCGCCGCAAGGCGCGGTCCCGTTGCCTTCTAAGGTGCAAGCGGTGGCGGAATTTTCCTGGCCGGTCTCTGTTAAGGCATTGCAGGAATTCTTGGGCATGGTGAATATCTATAACCGTTTCCTCCCTCGCGCTGCCCACCTCCTTCAGCCACTTTACGAAGCCCTGCGGCTTAAGAAGGCTAACGACCCTGTCGACTGGACTCCCGAACAGGTCCAGGCCTTTGACGGAGCTAAGTGCGCCCTGGCTAACGCTGCCCTCCTCGCCCATCCCACACCCACGGCGTCCATAGCTTTAACAACCGATGCGTCTGACATAGCTGTGGGGGCTGTGGTTGAACAGCGTGTGGCGAATGCGGGGCAGCCACTCGCATTTTTTAGCCGCAAACTGCGAGATAGCGAGCGCAAGTACAGCGTTTTTGACCGGGAGTTGCTGGCACTGCACCTTGCAACCCGGCATTTCCGCTTCCTGCTGGAGGTTCGCCCATTCACGGCTTATGTGGATCATAAGCCGCTGACTTTTGCCATGTCCAAGGTGACTGAGCCGTGGTCTGCTCGTCAACAGCGCCACCTAGCGGCGATCTCCGAGTTCACAACGGACATTCAGCATGTGGCCGGGAAGTCCAACCCTGTTGCTGATTGTCTGTCGCGTGTGCTTGTGTGTCCTGTGCACCTCGGTGTGGATTTCTCCGCTATGGCTGCCGACCAGCCCAGTGACCCGGACGTCCTTGCCCTTAGGTCAACGCGTACCGGTCTCAAGCTAGAGGACGCTGTGATGCAGGAAGGCAGTCCTGCCCTCCTCTGCGATGTCTCCACCGGCCGTCCCCGCCCTGTTGTTCCAGTGGCCTGGCGCCGTCGAGTTTTCGATTCGATTCACTCCCTCTCGCACCCTGGAGTTCGGGCATCGGTGAAGTTGGTCGGTTCCAAGTTCGTCTGGCCTGGCCTCCGCAAGGACGTCAAGGGGTGGGCAGCTGCATGTGTAGCGTGCCAGCGCGCTAAGGTCCACCAGCACACTAAATCGCCCCTCGAGCCATTTCCGATCCCGGCCAGACGTTTCGACCACGTGCATGTGGACCTGGTGGGCCCTCTACCTCCTTCACAGGGTTTTACGCACCTGCTCACAATGGTAGATCGGACCACCAGGTGGCCAGAGGCTGTCCCTCTATCCTCCACAACATCCTCGGATGTTGCACGCGCTTTTCTTTCCTCCTGGGTCGCCCGTTTCGGCACTCCGTCAGATATCACCTCAGACAGGGGCCCCCAGTTCGTGTCAGAGCTCTGGTCGGCACTTGCGCGATCCTTGGGTGTGCAGGTACACCGCACTACCGCGTATCACCCTCAGGCTAACGGGTTGTGTGAACGTTTTCACCGGTCGCTCAAGGCAGCGCTGTGCGCTGCGCTCTCGGATGGTAACTGGGTGGATCGTTCACCTTGGGTTATGCTCGGGTTGCGTTCGGCTCCTAAGGAGGACCTCAACGCGTCACCCGCTGAGCTGTTGCTCGGTCAGCCACTCCGCGTCCCTGGGGAATTTTTGCCTGGGAGTTCCGCTCCTCGACCCCGTCTGGCCGTTTATCCTTTTTTGTCCGACAGCACTCGGGTTCCAGGCCCCGTTCACCACTGTTTTCCGCGGTCGTTCGTGCCTGCGGAGCTCATGTCGGCTCGTTTTGTGTTTGTACGGCATGATGCTCACCGCTCACCCCTCCAACCCCCATACGATGGTCCATTTCGGGTTCTTGAGACGGGTCCTAAGGGTTTTGTGCTAGATATGGGTGGGCGTAGGGAGCGTGTCACGCTTGATAGGCTTAAACCGGCGCACAGGGTGGCAGGAGAAGTTGTGTTTCCGGCCCAGGTTCCCCGTCGGGGTCGTCCACCTTCCAGGACCCCGGCACTGTCTTCACGGGTTCAACGTTCTGCTTCTCAGCCGGCTTTGGACTGTGTTTCACCTACTGTTTCGGCTGAGGGACAGCGCAGCCGTTATGGCAGGCTGCTTAAGCCTCCAGTGAGACACTAAGTTTCTTTCCAGGAGTCCCTTCTGGGTGTTTGGGGGGGGGCCTGTGTGGCGGACACTAGGGGCTATGCCTCTCACCCAGTAGGACTGTGAGCTGGGGGCGTGGTTTATGTTCCTGGGCTCGCCGGGGCAGGGTTGTTCCTGCTGCAGTTGGCTTTTGGAGTTGAGGAATAAACATCAAACTCGCCTTGGTCTCATGTGTTTTTCCTCATTCCTGCCACAATGTATTAATTTACACTGTTAAACAGCAAAGTTGTTTAAAATCAAATTAAATATAACAAGCTGTTGTTTTCATTTACATTCCACAGGGGCCTTCTTGCGGTGTAGTTGAACATAAATATAACATAAAAGCCTTTGCTTTCATTCACACGTTTCACAACCAGCAAAATCTGTACCTGTTACAGGGTAGGTGATCATTACATTAAAGCCTTTATTCTCATCTACACGGTTCCCAACCAGAGATGCAACATTTTAGCCTCCTACTTTTCATTTTATAAACCCTCTTCATGCATTCCTTGTAGTTCCAAGGCCTGCTGGTCTGGTCCATCAATGGCCACGTTTAAACACTACATCCAAGTGCCTCTCCTTAAGTCTGTTGCACAGGGGTGTCTTAACCTTTTAAAACCATTTTTTTTTATTTACCCAACAATCTGTCGTTTGTGGACAGCTGTCTCTCAAAGCCAGCAGCATGGGGGCATGATTCTTTCGGCATAGGTAATACGTCATGCCCTCCTCAGTATATCTGAACAGGGCAGATTTGTTCAGCCATTGCGGGCAACACCACTGGCTCTGTTTTGAGAAAATCTGGGAAGATTAATAAAAAGGTTAGGGTTAGGTTAAAATCACCTAAATGTCAGCTTTGCGTTAATAATACCCTCGCCTTGACTCCTCGTCCTGTCCTGCACTCTTGGACACTGATCAACGTCCTGTCCTGCACTCTTGACACTGATCCTGCTATCATGGTCCCTTCTACTTGTGGCTGTCCACGACTTCCAGACCTGACAAATTTACTGCAGCTCATCAGTAACATGAATTATTACTGTTTAACTGCCTGTGGTAATCAGATGATGTCCCAATTGTTTCACCTACCCTCATGATTCTCCTTGCGAACTCTCCTCATTAAGTAATCACTGATTCTACGAGCCATATGCAAAGCTGAAAACATTACATTGATGGGATGTAATGTTAATTTAGGAAAACTTTTTAAGAAAGTGATGCAAAAGAAACAATATTCACCTGCTTGAATTACTACAAAATATTAGGGTGACACCCAACACATCCCTGCTGTAGGGAAAAAAACACGTTGCGTGAAGGGAATTCCTTGAGGAAATTGCGCTTCTCTTCCTCTTTGGCGGTTTTGGCAGCGCCTTTCCCGGTGCACTGTGCTGATCACGATACTATTGGTGCAATTCCACAATTACAGTTGAAATGCAATACTTGCTAGAAAACAGTTTTCTCCACGAAGATGCCAGTCCGTTTTGCCGAGAGCTGAAGGCTGCACGAACTTTGATGGAGGCGACCGCTTCCAGGAAAAACCCTGTATTGGTGTTGTGTGCTGTCAACTTGTTTGTCTGTACCACCTCAGTAGAACTAGCAGTCAAGGAAAATGCAGCGATGCGAATTCAGAAATGTTGGAAATGTTTTTTTTGGTCACTTGGCACTTAATTGCTTGTCACACCGATTAATGCATATGACAGCAAATTGGTTTGTGCTAATCTTATTAATTTTCCCTGAAAGTGTGTAGATGTCTTGTCTCTTTAACTGTTAAAACGTGTAGATAGTGTACATTTTCCGTCATGCATTGTCTTAAAATGTGAATTTGATTTATCCATTATTTGGTTTTAAAAGAATTTCCCTGTGAGCAGGACAAGGCAAATTGAAATATTTCACGGAAAAACAGTGGTTGTACAGGACTAGTTGCCATTTGAGAAACTGTGAAAAAGAAGACCTTTTGTCTTCCTTTCTTTAAAAAAATCTAATCTTTATGTACATGTCAGCTTTTCTAACTGGTGACCTTATTTCTTGAAATGTGCCATCACTGGGTATTGTTCATTGTCTGGTCTCAGATGGAAGATGGTCATACCATTTTTGACTACAACGTGGGCCTCAATGACATAGTGCAGCTGCTTGTGAGACAGGCCTTGCCCCCCGCTGATGTCAAAAGCAAGGACAAAGAGGCAGAGCTCTCTGACTCAGATTCTGGCTGTGGCTCTGCCCACAGTGAGTCCGACAAGGGCTCGACTCACGGCGAGGCTGAGGGTCAGACTGCCAGTTCCTCAGCCCAGACTGACACCCCAGAACTCATTGACCCAGGATTTGGTTTTTACAAGGTGAGACACCCAGGCTGTGTAAGAGGCTTATGCTTGGTAGAGGAATTAATTTATTCATGGTCTGTAATGATTTAATTTTTTTTTTAAGTTTAATACTTATTTTTTTAACTGCACAGTTTAGAGAAATTTTGCAATATTGTCTGTAATTCATTTTGAGGAAAATTTTCTGAGGTTTCATTTCACTTGCTACTGTAAATGACATGTTTTCCCTTACAGAGTTGAGGCTGTCCAAACAAATTGATTTGAAAGCATTATTTAAACGTTTTATTAAAACTGAATAAATGCTTGGCATTTGCATTTAGTTTCTATCCAGAACTACCTTTTAATTTACCTATTTTGGTTTAGATCAATGAGTTTGTGGATGCCCGAGATTTGAATATGGGGGCTTGGTTTGAGGCCCAGATCGTGAATGTTACCAAGACAACAAAGACCCCTAGTGATGAGGACAATGCTGAGACCAAACCAGCAGAAGAGGAGATACACTACCACATCAAATATGAAGAGTAAGAATATTACTATTTTCTTTTAGATTTAGACTGTCTGGGGATAATCTGGAAGAAAAAAAGATAACGTCCATTATTCTATCCTGCAGCTACCAATAAAAAGCTTTTCAACATCTTTCAGTGATGTAAATAATGACAAAAAAATCAAAATGGTTATGCAACTTGGCCCCTCAAGCAAGCAAGACAAGCAAATTCAGTGTAAAGGTAGTGGACACTTGGCTGGTTTGTTGAAACTTCGAATTTTGGAGCACCTTTGGTAGAGATTAGTTATCTTAAGATGGAGTACGAAACAGGTCTTTCAGCGAGCGAGGCATCACAGGATTTGAATAACAAATCTGGAGGGGGTAATGAGTTTATATTGTTTCAATCACTACTCTTCAGTAATCCCTACTGATATTGACTGGTCATAGTTTATTTCAAGAAAACAGAAATGTACATTGCTATTACTCACAATTGCTGACTTGGAGAAACACTGAATGTTAAATTAAACCAAGATATAAGAAAAGATGCGGGATAATGTTCCTTACAGTCTAACTTAAAATGGTGTTGTGCATCTTTTTATGGAAGAACAAAGCGGTGTCATGGTAACCTTTGGTTTGCCCTACCACAGTCTCTTAACGTTGGTATGGTTGCAGGTGGGCTCAAGCTTCAGGAACAGTTGGTTGAATGGTGGTGTTGTTCCCAGTAGCTGCATCCGCTGTCAGTCCCTCAGCATTCAGACATGGTCTCATGCATTTGGCAACATTATTTCAAGCAACACTGTGTAGGAAGCACCTGGTGTTTCTTTTTGTGCGTGTATGTGTGTGCATGCATATGCAAGTGCGTGGACATCTCTCTATTTTGTGAGCTGAATACTGATGCAAGTACATGCTTCCTTACACAGTTACCCAGAGAATGGGGAAGTGCAGCTACTGGCAAAAGACGTGCGTCCTCGTGCACGTACAGTGTACCAGTGGCACCAGCTGGAGCCGGGCATGGTGGTCATGGTCAACTACAACCCTGATGAACCAAAGGAACGTGGCTACTGGTATGATGCGGAGATTCAGAGGAAGAGGGAGACACGAACCCAGCACGAAATCTACGCCAAGATACTGCTTGGGTGAGAACCAGCTTTCCTGTCCCAACAAACTGGGAAATGAAGTCTTCTGTGACTTGTAGCTGTCCTTTGTAGGTTCAGAAATGGGCTAAATGTTTGAATGAAAAAGCCATTCGAGCAGGTGGACAACTATTTACTTTCCTACATTTTGTAGGAAAAGGTAATTTTAACTCATTTCATAGTCTGTGATATAGCCTCCCAACATGCATCCTTTTTTTTAATTTTACGTATAAAATCTTCAAATTCAAATCCAGTCAAAGCAGGGGCGTTTCCAGGATTTGAGGATATTCGGGGGACTTCTGTAGGGGGGTGGGGGGGAATCCTCCCCAGAAATAGTTTTTGATAAACAAACTATTTTAATGCACTCTTTGAAAATAAATTTTTTTGAAATTTGAAAAATTTGAAATCACTGAAAATTGAAACGTGTACCTCAAAAAACTGTTGTTTACTCTCCAGATTAATTATGAATTGCTGTGTCCAGATTAACTGATTGAACTTTCTTCGATGCACCTACATAAGTGGGTGAAAAACGTGCCATTTTAATAGCAATCCCACAGTCTAAAGACATGTGGGTCAGGTGAATCGGCCATACTAAAATGTCCCGTGTGTGTGCGTGCGCGTGCGCGGGCTGTGTGCTGTGTGCGTGTGTGCCCTGTGATGGCCTGGCGGCCTGTCCAGGGTGTGTCCCCGCCTGCTGCCCAATGACTACTGGGATAGGCTCCAGTGACCCTGAGAGCAGGATAAGCGGTTTGGATAATGGATGGATGTTAAAAATGTTAGTAGTTGTTAGTAACTAGTATTGACTAGAAGCAGAATACTTCACAACTGTGATCATTAAACATTTACTGACATGCTACAGTACCAGAGTAGAGAAAAAAGTTAAATGTATATATGTTAATATTAGTTTATTGGAATATTAAATTTTCTTACACAAACACACACCCAGTTAGTTTAGAGACCTGCATTTATTTTGACAGGCTATTATGTTACGAAGACTATCAGCCATTCACACACATTACGTTTTTTGTTGGGCTTCACATAGGTTTAAATTTAAAATTATATTCGGGGCTACACTCAAAACGTTTGGCGCTTAAGCCCTGGCAAAATGACCTGACGACACCGATAAGTCAAAATAAAGCTGATCTCAACTTTTACAGGTGTCCGGCCATTGCTGAAAACTGGAATTTCTTTGAGGCAACCAAGATTGAACACCTTGAGTGTCCTATGGATAATTAAAACGAGCAGTTTATACATTAGTAGTAGTCTTGCAAAATTATTTTTGGGCTCAGATCTGCTAGTTATCAAGAATTGCTGTTGATTTTTCATTTGTAAGACCACATTTCCTCTGTCCTAAAAAAACGGTAGCTGCTACTGCATATTTGCTCAGTTTTTAGCGGTACATTGTTGATGATGTATTGATTGTAGAGTGTTCTATTGTCATTTCAATTTCAGTGTTTTCATTAGCTTGCAATTCAAGTCACGTCCCAAGCTTTGAATGCTGGTTAAATAAACAAATTGCAAATTTTTGAAATGAGTATAGCCAATCCTTGGATGGCTAAACCTACCGCCTAATTTATGTAATTGCTCTCAGTAAAACGTGTTGTTTTGTTTTGCCTACAAACATAATCACATTCAAGTTGTCAAAGTAAAAGTGACTTTGTGATCTGAATGGTTTGGAATTGAGGTGGTTTCTGAAAACGTCAAGCCTTATGTTCTAGTTGTTCAGCTGATAATTTGACTAGAAGTCATTCAACTGGTGCTTGTGGCTGTACACTTTTCATATATATCATGTTATGACTTATACTCTGTTGGTTGATTCCATTGCAAAACACCTGAACAACACTTAGATTATTCATTAACGATGTTTTATTCACTACAGTGAATAAAACATTGAAGCCCTCACTGAGGGTTTAGCTCAGTTTTGTGTGGACAACCTCGGCTCTTGAGGGATGACCTCAAATGAGCAGCTCGTTGCGCCATGTATGACTAAAATTTTCCATTAAATCAACCTCTGCAAAGTGTGAAGAAACCTTTGAGTTTTGACAAATCACTATTGGTTTGATAACAGTGCTGCTACCATTTTTTTTTTGTGTGTGTAGTGATGCTGGGGACTCCCTTAATGACTGTCGCATCATGTTTCTGACGGAAATCTACAAAATTGAAGAGCCCGGTGCCCTGAGCAGCTCAGCAATTGGGACTGACAGCCCATTAAAAAGTAAGCTTGTTTAAATGATGGCAAGTCAGTTTGGAAGTAAATTAGAAATGAGATTAGAGCAGACATGGAATGGGTGAGACGCATAATGCCTGGTGATATAAATCTTCTCATGATGTGTAGGTTTGTTTGATGTGTTCATGGTATTTGTTTTATGAAGAGCATTCGCCTCAGAATGGGATCCCACATCAGAGGTGTTTATTCTTTTATCTGCCCTGCTGAAGCATTTCTAATTTCTCTTTGGGGAGTATCTTGCAATACTCTGGTCCGGATGAAGTATTTTCTAACTACTATAAATTTGGTCTTGGTTGTCTAGGGTCAAACGGGCCTGAGTGCAAGCACTGCAAGGACAACCCCAAGAAGAACTGCCGGTGGTGTAACTGTCACATCTGTGGCATCAAGCAGGATCCTGACAAGCAACTTCTTTGTGATGAATGCGACATGGCTTTCCACACCTACTGCCTGGACCCCCCGCTCACCTCCATCCCTGAAGATGAGGACTGGTCAGTAGGCTTACATATACAGTTATATCAATCTCTTGGCCTTGCTTTAAATAATACAGCTGTCTAAAACGATATTGGGTGGAATAGTAATTGTTATTGTACAGACTTCCTACAGGTTTTCTTTTAATTTTGGTTCCCACATTTGTCTGTGTTGCTCTGTACATTTCCACATAAGACTTGGTGGCCAATGACTTGTAATTAATTTATTAAAGAAAAAAAAAAGTCACTGGTGCAGTCACACTTCTGACAAGATCTTTGCCTATTTGACTGGCTTAGGTATTGTCCTGGTTGTCGTAATGATGCCAGTGAGGTGGTATTGGCTGGAGAGAAGCTGAAGGAGAGCAAGAAGAAGGCCAAGATGGCTTCTGCCAGTTCCTCCAGCCAAAGGGACTGGGGGAAGGTGAGTACCCTGACACTTAAGTCAATAAAATGATGTAGGTCTTGAAAAGCTTTGACCCTTGAATGGCTAGAAGTTGTACTTTGTCTGAGATTCATGTCATAATTGGAACCTTTATTGCCATCCATCCATCCATTATCCAAACTGCTTATCCTGCTGTCAGGGTCGTGGGGAACAAATCCCTGAAGTTTTTGAAATAATTGATATTGTAGCGAATTCGGGGGGCAGCCCGGGAACCTCTGCAGCCAGGACGCGAACCTGGATCTCCCGCACCACAGACGACAACGTTAACCAGTCAACTAAAGGAAATTGCGTCCTAATACATGTGACATGATGTAGTTTTGTCCCACTGCCATTAAAGTGGATGGAGATAGTTTTTTTTTTTTGGTTTTTTATTAAATTTTCAACTGCACAGGGGATGCCATGATGAATCATACTGCCCAGCTGCCATATTCATATATGCTTGCACATGACACTTGTGCTCTCCCTACAGGGTATGGCTTGTGTTGGCCGCACCAAGCAGTGCACAATTGTCCCGTCCAACCATTATGGACCTGTACCTGGTGTCCCAGTTGGTTCTCTGTGGAAGTTCAGAGTGCAGGTCAGTCAACTTCTATTGCTGCTGGTGTGTGTGGGGGGGTGGTCAAGTCAATTTTATTTGTGTAGCCCAATATCACAAATTTGCCTCGAGGGGCTTAAGGGGTGGATAACTAATCAACCTGTTGTACTGACTTGAATGATATTCCGAGTTCCAAGCAACCAACTGGACGTAGGATACTCAGTGAGTTTTGAGGCGACCACAAAATTACTTAATTTCAAACCAATGTTTGGGTATGTTGTATCTTTAGGTAAATTGGTATGTAACATGTTCCAAGAGTCCATGAAAGATCTTCACAAGAGCATTTAAAAATGTCTTAAAGGCTCTTTTTTCTTTTTTTAAACATGGGTAGTTGAGTCTTTTTAGAGATTATGCAATGTCTATCAGAGCACAGTCATTAGCATGGCCAGATGTTTTGAATATTATGTGAACACCCCACCTCCTCTGCTTTACCCCACTGGACTCTGTTTTGTTCTGTGCGTTTCCAGGTAAGTGAGTCTGGTGTCCACAGGCCACATGTTGCTGGGATTCATGGCAGGAGCACTGATGGCGCCTACTCCTTGGTCCTGGCAGGAGGCTATGAGGATGATGTGGTATGTTAAGACATATATTTCTTTTTATGCTAGCAGTAATGATCATTGTCTTTTATCATGTTAAGTAAAGTCATGCAATACTAAATGTTTAAATTTCAAAATGCTCCATTAGTTTTGAAATGAAATACTACCCAATGTTCATTGCTTTATAATAAAAAGCTCTAATGATAAATTAAGACGATATAACAAGGTGAAGAATAGTTGATCCTGAAAATTGGTTGGTTTCCCGTTTAACTTTTTTTCCAGAGATCACTATTATTATTTTTTTACAAAAGATGGATGGCTCACTTTAAAATTTAATTATATTGAATATGTCATTGACTTTGCTGCATCATGTTGGCTCTTTTTGTCTGATACTGTCAGTACACAAACTGGTGTTCATTCTCTGTATTTGCTTAGGATGATGGTAATGAGTTCACCTACACTGGTTCTGGAGGGAGAGATCTTTCAGGAAATAAGAGGACAGCTGAACAATCATGTGATCAGAAACTTACCAACATGAATAGGTAAACCATCACCTGCTAACTGCAGCTATGAATACCATTTTTCAGAATGAAAGAGTTGATCAAATTTGTAATTCCCTTGTGGAATACATGTTTTTAAATCTCATAGAGGATAATGTCTTATTTTGTTGGTAATCAGAGTGGTCAGCATATCATTTTGCAACCATACAATCTATTTCCAAAGTTACATTGCTGTCAGAAGGTACCAGAGTCAAAGTTTACAGTTTTGGTACAAAATAAATGACTGTAGTTCTGCTTTTCATTTATACACTCCTAAATCACAAAGTGAATCAGTTCATCTGGACACAACGTTTGAGAGAAACATTTCATCACATCTAAGTGACCTCTTCAGTCTCAACTGACTGCAGGTATTCCCACCCTTATAAACAATATAGTGGCATAATGACTGAAAAAGATTGGTATCATTTGCAAATTGCCGTGACTTTTCAATGGCAATGTGTACTATTCGGAGGATTTGGGAATGGTTGCAATCACTCCTTTAGTGCTTCGGCAATACCACAACTCCTCTCGCTGGTACTCTGTCGTATGCCTTCTCCAACTCAATAAATACGCAGTGCAATCTTTCTGCCCTTCAGCGTAATTTTCAGCTAAGGTCTTGAGTACAAGTATTGCATCTGTGGTACTTCCAGGCGTGAATCCAAATTGTTTTTTCCCTATCGTCCCTTCCTTCCTTCCTTCACTTAAATCACTCTCTCCTATAACTTCATTGTATGTCCCATCAATTTTATCCTCTGTAGCTGTTGCAACTTTGAGCATCACCATTTTATTGTAAATTGGTACCAATATGCTCCTTCTCCATTCATCTGGCATTTTCCCCAGTCTGTGTTATATTGTTGCATTCATCTGGCATTTTCCCAGTCTGTGTTATATTGTTGAAGAGTCTAGTCAGGAACTCTGTGCCAGTATCGCCTAAGTATTTCCAGACTTCTACAGGTATATTATCCAGTCCCACGACTTTTCCATTTTTCATTCATTTCAATTCTTTTATCACCTCATCTCTTGTAATATCTTCCACATCCTCTTCGTTCCTTAGTGGTTCATATGTCCCTCTTTCTCTGTTACTCTCTTAATTAATTTGGTGACTGAAATAATCCCTCCATCTCTGTAAAATATCCTCATCTTTTGACAGTACTCTTCCATCTGTATCCTTGATCAGTCCCCCCCCCCTCCAACTTTTTTTATTGAAATTTTACAATCAAAATATTGATTTTACTTGTTCAACATCCTTGCTTGCTCTGTCTCTGTTTGGTTATTTGATATATATATATATATATATATCCTTCTCTCCTTCCTTCAAAAAGGAATCTTCCTGTTATGGGCAATGAGCACAGAATCCCTCAGACAAAAAACAAAAACAAAAAATGTTACTGTATATTAAAATCAAAAACAGCTTTCATACAAAAACAACAAGAATTCTGTACCAGCCTCAGCAATCACTGTTCCATACATCTCCACTCTCTCCTCCTCGGAAAGGAAAGGCAGTTCCTTAAAATGCGGGTCAAGAGTAGAGGCTGTGTGAAGAGTGTTTCTCTCCTGCTCGCTGGTGTACCTCTTGCTGAGGTCCCTATTGATGGCCTGCTTTATCTCCCAAGCCATTGATGACGCTCCAATACTGTCCTTTGTGTCCTGGATGAGTTGAGCATGCAATAGGGCAATCAAACACTGAAGGGGTGCTCTCCATTTCCTTCTCCCATGTGTCCGTTCAAGTCTGCTCCAATAAAAACTGTTTCATCCCCAGGTATGCCTGCCATTACATTGTCCAATTGTCTCCAGAAATTCACCTTTTCTTCCTCATCGCAACTGACCTGTGGTGCATACGAACTTATATTTGCCAGATGTCATACAAGTCCAACCTCATCCAAATCAGCCTATCCGATTCCCTCTTTACTTTGATGACTTTCTGTTGTAGCTCTCTGTCTAGGATTATTCCCGCACCATTCCTTTTACTGCCTGTCCCATGGTAGTATATTTTATCTCATCCAATCTCTTTTGCCTTGCTTCCTTTCCACTTTGTTTCCTGAACACACATTACTTGTATTCTTCTCCTGTTCATCATGTCTGTTATTTCTCTCCCTCTGCTTGTCATTGTCCCAACAGTAAGTGTGGCCATTCTGAAGTCTTTCTTCTTCAGTTGTCTCTTCTCTCGTTTCTGTCTTGCTTGTACCCCTCCTCTCCTCTATCTTTTCCTACGTTCCTCAACAGATGCATAGTTTCCTCTAGTACCCTGTGAGGGTACAGCACCAATGGTGGTCGTTGTTAACTCGGGCCTCGACCAATCCGGTATGTCATTGCTGGTCTCATCAATCTGCATAATGATTTGGCAGAATTTTACGTCGGATGCCCTTCCTGACACAACCACTAACCCTATGGGACGGGGATGCAGGTAAAGCGCTGAATGCCATCCCAGTATTCATGGACTTGCGTCCATGCCTGTCGCCCTATTCTGTCGTTATGCCAATTTATTGTTTAAGGGTGGGGATACTTGCAGTCAGTTTACCGAAGAGGTCACTTGGATGAGTGATGAAACGTTTCTCTCAATAAACGTTGTGTCCAGATGAACTGATTCAACTTTCTGTGATTTCCTTACCTGGGTTATTGAGCATGCTTAAAGACATTGTTTTTTTGGGGGGGGGATTTTTTCCCAATTGTACCTGGCCAATTACCCCACTCTTCCGAGCCGTCCCGGTCGCTGCTCCACCCCCTCTGCCGATCCGAGGAGGGCTGCAGACTACCACGTGCCTCCTCCAGTACATGTGGAGTTGCTAGCTGCTTCTTTTCACCTGACAGTGAGGAGTTTCACCAGGGGGATGTAGCGCATGGGAGGATCACGTTATCCCCCCCCCAAACGGGCACCCCAACCGACCAGAAGAGGTGCTACTGCAGTGACCAGCACACATACCCACATCCGGCTTCCCACCCGCAGACACGGCCAATTGTGTCTGTAGGACTGCCTGACCAAGCTGGAGGTAACACGGGGATTTGATCCAGCGATCCCCGTGTTCGTAGGCAAAAGAATAGACCGCTACGCTACCCGGACGCCCCTTGCATCAAGACATTTACACTTCTAAATGTTGTAAGGCTGATAGCTTAACTTGAACATTTGCATGTGTGAAACCTTTGCTTGTGTTTCCACCAGGGCGCTGGCTCTCAACTGCAATGCTGCTGTCAATGACAAAGATGGAGCCGAGGCCAAGAACTGGAAAGCTGGAAAATCAGTTAGGGTGATTCGTAGCTGCAAAGGCCGAAAACACAGTAAATACAGCCCCGAGGATGGCAACAGATATGACGGCATATATAAGGTAGGAAAGGAAAGTGAGATAGTTGAGGGAACAGGGAAACTAACTTTCATCTCCCAGTCAGAGCAAGGGTGAGTGGATTGCCAATACCCTGGCCAGTGTCAGTAGTTCACCACCTATTTAACCGTTCTGGTGGCGGGAAAAAAACCCCTCCAAATGATGGTTGGTTACTCATCAAATAACTTTGTTTATCTTACAAGAGAGGATGACACATGTCACACATGGTGATTTACTATCTACTCAGCTGTTGGTTTTGGCTATCCTTCATATTTTTTTCTAACCTCAGCCCCATATGTTTTGAGGCCTTTTGCAAATTGCTTTGCCTGTCATTTTGAGTTGAGCAACCCTAACTATTATACATTATTCTAGTTTTATTCATCTGACCCCATCTATTACCAGGTGGTGAAATACTGGCCAGAGAAAGGCAAGTCTGGTTTCCTTGTTTGGCGATACTTCCTGAAGCGTGATGATGAGGAGCCAGCCCCTTGGACCAGAGATGGCAAGGAGCGCATCAAGAAGCTTGGTCTTGCTATGCAGGTAATTCCAATTAGTCAGTGCATTCTGGCAGTTCATCTTATTTCGTTATATTGATTTGTTTTACTATAGTGTCCGTTGAACCTTTTGCCTCTTACTTGGTATGTATTGTATTTGTACTACTTTTTGAGTTATTCATCTGCACCTCATTTTCTTCAGTCAACCAACTGAAGTTTAATGAAATAAGTTCTCGTTGTTCAAGTATCCTGAGGGTTATCTGGAAGCTCAGGCAGCCAAAGAGAAAGAAAAAGAAAACAAAAATGAAGACCAAGAAGAAGAGATGCCAACCAAAGGGAAGAGGAAGAGAAAATCTCAGGGTGGAGGTGAGTTCTCCGCAATGGCTGAACTGAAATCCAAGGCTCAGGTCGAACACAAAATTACATTCGTCAGCAGTATTGGTATGTGTCAAATATCCACAGTGGCATCTCAGACAAGAAAATGGACTACAGTTCCTGATCGAAAATGTAACCAACCACATTCATATTTTATCAGTGTTCAGCTGGACTCAATTTCCCAGCCCAAGTACTCTTAATTGTTTCATTGTATTTCGTGTTGTCTTTGCTACGCTCTATTTTATTTCTAAAACTGCCTTAGTTCCCTAATAAATATTAATAAGTTATCTGCTGTGTTTGCCAGATTCAGCCAAGTCCTCCCCAGCCAAGGGTACGCCCAAGAAGATGAAGGTGGAGGTTTATAAGCTGACCAAGGAACAAAAGTCCCTGATCAAAGAAGATGAGCTCAACAAGAAGTTGTGGGATGAGGCCATGGAGTCATTGGCACTTGGACCTGTAAGAGTGGCATTCAGTATTTATAAATGACTTACCATTTTTGATATGTGCATGACTTAAAGTTTTCCTGCACTAAGCCAGAATTTCAGCATACGTGGGTTTTCGAATAGTTTTGATAAATCTGTAACAACCACTCAACATGTGTTTGTTGGAGTTGGGCTTTTGTTGGATGAAAACGGTGGGGACAGTCAAGTGCTGGGCACTTGGTGTGGTAAATTAGAATAACCTGGCATATGTTTTTGCACCATGTGTTCAAAGAAATTGTATTATGGCATGAGTGGAGCGATTAGATGGTACTTTTTCTGTATAACGCTGATCCAGTGCTATTCAGTTAAGTTTTGTTCTTGCACTAGCTGAATATTAATTTTAACATATCTCTTTACTGCTATGAAATGTAATGAAGTTTAGAGGGAAAAAAGCACTTTAAACTTCATGGTTTACAAATATACTTTGTGTTGGATAAATTCCTTAAATGAAGGTTGTCGCATACCCCCGATAAAATTTCAGGCTCAGATATTTATCTTGCTTGTGGGAACAATGCCATTTTACTTTTTATCCCTACACTCTGGAGATTGTCTGCAGTTTCTTTCACTGTTATTTCTGGCAGTTTTTTTTCTTCATCTAATGATGTCATCAGATGCTGTTGTCTTCCTTGGATGTCCTGGTTATTTCATTGCATATTCCAATAGCGTTTTTCTAAGACGCTGGATATTTTTTGAAATGGCAATTGTTCTGCAATGGTTCTATTTGGAAACTGCTATAGCCTCATCTTCATAATTGCTTGCTTTAACCACTAATTTTCTAGTTTTCATCATGGTTTATGCCTTAATTCAAAACTGATTACAAAGATTAGGAACAAGCCCAGGTATTCAGAACTCTTTTGTGTATGCACAACTGAGGCAAGATGCAACACCTGAATGATTCAAAACATCTGTCACACATGTAACCCATTAGCTTAGATTGTCTTTACGCATGCTCAATAATCCAGATAAGAAACTCAAAGAAATTTGAATCGGTTCATCTGGATACGTCTGGATACATCTGGAAGGAGTACTTTCAGGGGCTGATGAATGAGGAAAATGAGCGAGAGAGAGGGTTAGATGATGTGGGGATAGTGAATCAGGAAGTGTGCTGGATTAGCAAGGAGGAACTGAGGGCAGCAATGAAGAGTATGAAGAGTGGAAAGGCAGTTGGTCCTGATGACATACCTGTGGAGGCATGGTGATGTTTAGGAGAGATGGCAGTGGGGTTTTTAACTAGATTGTTTAACACAGTCTTGGAAAGTGAAGATGCCTGAGGAGTGGAGAAGATACACTTGATCACTCATCTAACTGACCTCTTCAGTCTAAACTGACTGCAGGTATCCCCACCCTTATAAACAATACAGTTGCATAATGACCGAAACCAACGATCAGTTTCATATGCAAATGTGGGCGTGACCCTTAACCACAGTTTCAATGGCCATGTGTACTATTCACAAAGGATTTGGACACTGGACACTGCTTGGCAATCCCCTCATCACATTTTCTTTTTATATATTTTTTAAATCCATATAATTTTGTTAAACTTGTTTTAATGTTTTATCCTTCTCTCCCTAAGATTTTGACTACTATTTTCGGTTGCTGCTGCTGTTAGGGGTAGCAACAGTGGATCATCAGTTTGCATCTTTTCCTGTGCTCTGTATCTTCCGCTGCCATGCCAGCCACCTGCATGTCCTCCCTGACCACATCAGTAAACCTCTTTGGCCTTCTTCTTTTCCTCTTCCCTGGCAGCTCAATATTCAGCATCCTTCTCCCAATATATCCAAGCCATCTCAGTCGTGTCTCTCTTGCTTTGTCTCCAAATCGTCCAACCTGAGCGGTCCCTCTAATATACTCGTTCCTAATCCTTTCCTTCTTCGTCACTCCCAATGAAAATCTTCAAATCTGTCACCTCCAGCTCCACCTCCTGTTTTCTCGCCAGTGCCACTGTCTCCAGACCATATAAAATAACACATAACCATTTTGTAAAGCTTCCCTTTAACTCTTCCTGGTACCCTTCTGTCACAAATCACTCCTGACACTCTTCTCTACCCACTCCACCCTGCCTGCACGCTCTTCTTCACCTCTCTTCTGCACTCCCCGTTACTTTGGACAGTTGACCCCAAGTATTTAAAGTCATACGCTTTCGTCACCTCTACTCCTTGCATTCTCACCATTCCACTGTCCTCTCTCTTATTCATGCATAATTCCGTCTCGCTCCTACTGACTTTCATTCCTCTTCTTTTTTTCAAACCCCCCCCCCCCTTTTCTCCTCAAATTGTATCTGGCCAATTACCCTGAGCCGTCCCGGTCGCTGCTCCAACCCCTCTCTGCCAATCCAGGGAGCGCCCCGACTGAACAGAGGAGGTGCTAGTGCAGCGACCAGGACAAATACCCACATCCGACTTCCCACCCGCAGACACGGCCAATTGTGTCTGTAGGAATGCCCGACTAAGCCGGAGGTAACACGGGGATTCGATCCGACGATCGCGTGTTGGTAGGCAACGGAATAGCTACCCGGATGCCCTATTTCATTCCTCTTCTCTCCAGTGCATACCTCCACTTCTCTAGGCTCCCCTCAACCTGCACCCTACTCTCACTACAGATCACAATGTCATCCGCGAACATCATAGTCAACAGAGACTCCTGCCTGATGTCGTCTGTCAACCTGTCCATCACTTTTGTAAACAAGAAAGGGCTCGGAGCCGATTCTTGATGTAATCCTACCTTCAGCTGGAACCCATTTGTCATTCCAACCGCATACCTCACCACTATCACACTCCCCTCATACATATCCTGCACTACTCCTACATAATTCTCTGCCACTCCCGACTTCCTCATACAATACCACACCTCTCTCAGCACCCTGTCATATGCTTTCACCAAATCCACAAGACACAGTGTAACTCTTTTCTGACCTTCGCTATACTTCCCCATCAACATTCTCAAAGCAAACATCGCACCTGTAGTGCTCTTTCATGTTTATATATATTTTTCTGACCCCCCCCCCTTTTTTTTTTTCTTCCTCCACAATTGTATCCGGCCAATTACCCCACTCTTCTGAGCCGTCCCGATCTCTGCTTCACCCACTCTGCCGATCTGGGGAGGGCTCCACATGCCTCCTTCAATACATATGGAGTCCCCAGCCATTTCCTTTAACCTGACAGTGAGGAATTTTGCCAGGGGGACGTAGCGCGTAGGAGGATCATGCTATTCCTCCCAGTTCCCCCTTCCTGAACAGGTGCCCTGACCGCCCAGAGGAGGCGCTAGTGCAGCGACCAGGACACATACCCACATCCGGCTTCCCACCCGCAGACACGGCCAATTTTATCTGTAGGGTCGCCCAATCAAGCCGGAGGTAACATGGGGATTCGAACCAGCAAGCCCTGTGTTGGTAGGCAGCGGAATAGACTGCCGCGCCACCTGGATGCCCCTGTAGTGCTCTTTCATGGCATGAAACCATACTGCTGCTCACTAATTGTCACCTCTCCTCTTAACTAGCCTCTATTACTCTTTTCCATATCTTCATGCTGTGGCTGATCAACTTTATACCTCTGTAGTTGCTACAGTTCTGCACATAGCCCTCGTTCTTGAAAATCGGTACCAGTATGCTTCTTTTCCACTCCTCAGGCATCCTCTCACTTCTCTCACGAAGATGTGTGGCTACATTTTTTTTTTTAATTATTATTTTTTTCTTTTACCTTGTGATGCTGGTCGCGGGGCTTGGGTCCGTGGCATCTGGACACTGCTTGGCATCCTCCTCATCATATGCTTCATATATACTTTATAATTCTGTTACCCTCTTTCAATTGTATTCTGTAAATTGTGTAAACACAGCATCCATTGCACGTTGTCTGTCTTGGGAGAAGAGATCCCTCCTCTGCTGTTGTCCTCGAGGTTTTTTTTCCTGTTTTTTCTCCGTTACAGTTTTTTTTTTTTAGGGAATTGTTCCTTATTTAATGCGAGTGTCTAAGGACAGGATGTTTGCTGTAAAGCCCTTTGAGGCAAATTTGTGATATTGGGCTATACAAATAAAATTGACTTGATTTGGGAGTGCTTGCAATCACAGCATTGTAAGATGGTGACAGATGTACTAGAGTGGCCATTCAATGGCCACATCGCCATTGAAACTCTGACTAATGGTCATGCCCATATTTACATATGAAACTGATCGTTGTTTTCGGTCATTATGCAACTGTATTGTTTATAAGGGTGGGGACATCTGCAGTCAGTTTAGACTGAAGAGGTTACTTAAGACGAGTGATGAAACATATCTGTCAAACGTGAACTGATTCAACGTTCTTTGATTAGCTTAGATTGTTTACTTTACCTCATATTTTCATCTTAAATTCAAACTTTGTTAATGTGCAGTAGAAATAAGCGGCTTTCCTTGGCTGACCCAATACTTATGCTGTTTGTTTTAGCTGTTTATAAAAGCTGTCTTGCTGAAATATTAAAAGGGGGTTTCAAAACCAAAGAACTCTACAATTTTCCACTACAACATTAGACAGGTGGCCAGTCTTTGAAAAATGCAATCAAGTTGGAATAATGTCCTGGAAAGGACTTAATGTTCCATAGTGCTAGTAAAGGCTTTTCCTTTTGTAGGTTTATAAATAAATTTCTGTTCAAGAGCATGAATTCAAAGTGGAATGAATCTATGCTTTTACGACATATTATACAATGGTCTAAATTTTGAAATTCTTAATCAGATTTAGGATTGACCAGAATATTGTTTTTGTCTTTATATTGTCGGCCAAAAAATATTTTGGGGCACCCCTATTTCACCTAATCTTGTTAAATAATGACCTTTCATAAGTTTATGGACCTGACCGCTTTTTTTTTTTTCACAGAAATTCATAAACAAAGTGGAAGAAATTTTCCTCTGCATTTGCTGCCAAGAAGTGGTCTTTCTACCCATCACTACAGAGTGCCAACACAATGTTTGCAAGGTAAGATGAACTAATGACCTAAATGTCATTAGGGTACTGTTTTACCTCAATGACATTTAGGGTTCCTGCTAGGCTTAGGCAATTGGCGATTGTTTTGGGGAAGGGGTGTGATTTTTCTCCTTTTCTATATCTGCAATTGCCGATTGTAGGGTTGACGGTTGCTGGTAGGAAAATTTTGACATGTCGCCCAACCCTAGTTCCTGCACAGTTTAGGAAAGATAGTTTTGAAAAACTAAGGGAAAACATTACTCTGCATAGGACTACATTTTATGTAGCTTTAGACTAATTTCATGTCAAATGGGAAATTTGCTGCAAATTAATGGGTAGAATGTTTAGATGGTCTGTTACCATGTTGTCAAGCCATTGTATGCATACATTGTGTTGAATACTGATCAAACTCTAAATCCAGTCAAGAAATTGGAGCATGAAAATTCTTAAGGAGTAGGAATCCTTAAATCTTTGGCTGACGATATTTCTTGGGCAGCTATTAGACACTGAAAGATCAACTCTCTTTATTTCAGGAATGCCTTCAGCGGTCATTTAAGGCAGACGTATATTCCTGTCCAGCCTGCAGACATGATCTGGGCAAAAACTACCCCATGAGTGTCAACAAATCCCTGCAAGCCATTCTAAATCAGTTCTTCCTAGGATACAGCAATGGGCGATCATGACTCCTCAAAGAGGGCCAACAATGAACTGAAGGGGTAATTTTCAGTAGAGGCAACAAAGAATCAATTTCTCTTAATATATTTTTACAATTATAAAACTTAAAATCTTTCTGTTTTATGCCACCCGTTCATTTTGGCACTGTTTGTCATGAAGTGTAGTTGGTTGATGTATTGAACCTGCATTTGTAACTGTAACAGTATTCCGTTAACAATGCTGTTTAACTTGACTTTTTTTTTTTTCTTCAAACATTGTTCTTTTTCCTTAAGCAAAAAACACTTGATGTTGGCCATAATCATGTAACATTATGGTAACTGGTGACTATCTCTCCCCTTTTCAAAACCTAACACTCCTTAACGGCTAATATGTTTGTTGGGTCAGTAGCCAAAAAAAAGTTTTTGGAGAAAGGTTCTCATGTTCAAGACTTTTTTGAGTTTGGAACTTGGTCTGACTTCTAGATAAGCTGCCATTATGTGTGTAATTTTAGTGCGGTTTTTGAAATGTGAGCATGACAAGGCAATTTTAACATATTTCCATGCATCCCCATTTAGACTGGAGATTTCTGTTATATCTTCTGTCATTGCCACTTCCTCAGGTCAGCTTCTCCAACTGTCAATTTTAAAGTGTGTGGTTGGATATCTACAGAATATGTAGATTCCCTAGCGGCACAGTGGCGCAGTGGTTAGCACGGTCGCCTCACAGCAAGAAGGTCCTGGATTCAAGCCCGGGGTAGGCTAACCTTGTGGGTTGTCCTGAGTCATTCTCTGTGTGGAGTTTGCATGTTCTCCCAGTGTCTGCGTGGGTTTCCTCCGGGTGCTCCGGTTTCTTCCCACAGTCCAAAGACATGTAGGTCAGGTGAATTGGCTGTACTAAATTGTCCCTAGGTGTGTGTGTGTGTGTGTGTGTGTGTGTGTGTGTGTGTGTGTGTGTGTGTGTGTGTGTGTCGGCCTTGTGATGGCCTGGCGGCCTGTCCAGGGTGTCTCCCCGCCTGCCGCCCAGTGACTGCTGGGATAGGCTCCAGCATCCCCCGCGACCCTGAGGGCAGGATAAGCGGTTTGGATAATGGATGGATATGTTGATTCCCAGTCAAACAGAAATCTATCCTCCTCCAAATTTGACAAGATCAAATCATAGTTAAATAGGCTCTGTGCATCCAGACTTGTCATTATGTAACTGCATGATAGTTGCATTTAAATATGTGTGATAATAGCCACTTTGTCTTGAGCTGTATCTAAAGCAGTTCAAAATAGAATAATTGACACTGAACATACAAGCTGAAGGAAGACTCATATGAATTGAACCGATTCCACTAAAATGCTTTCTTGTCCTCAATGCTGTGAGGTGTCTTGGCATGGAATTGTCAAACTTGATATGATGTTAAATGTTCCTCTAATGCACATTTTCTGAGATTTTTTTTTTTGTTCTGAAAATTTGTCCAAAATTTGCCATATATTTAATATGATCTAAATTGTTTGCCTCACATACCAATCTTAGCTGATGCTAATACATTGTATTGTGTAGAATTGATTTTTCCCTTGTTCATATTTGTGTCTAACACTTGATGTACAAGAAACGGGCTTTAGTCTGACAAAGTCCAAAGGTGCGGAAAAAAAGGGCAGTGTAGAATCCCTTCTACGTAGCTGTTTAGAACTTGTCCCTGACAGTCGTACGTTATTGATTATAGGAACTTTGTAAATTTTTTCTGAATTTTAATTTTTTTACTTTTATAATCCATTACTGCCATCTGTGTGTGGGGGTAGGTTTTGAGTCTGGTGCTTGGGTCTCATGAGACAAATTGTTTTAATGTCCAGCCTTAATTAGTAGCAGTAAAAGTTAACAAATCTGAGTGTTATCACTGCAGTAGCCTCCAAATGAAGTATTTGCTAATAAATAAATAAACAAATAAATAAAAATGTGGAGAAATCACATCCACAGCTCCTGAAATTGAAACTACCAATTCACACCTGAAGGTTTTGTCCTGGCAGGAATGGTCAGAGTAAAGAGTGCTCAGAAGTTCCGGCTGTACCAAAAACGTTAACTGAATAATTAGCCACAGTTGAGTTTTCAGCAGCAGTATGCAAGATTCTCAATCCTCACACCAGAACTTGTTAAAGGGTTCTGCAAAGCATAAATGTATTGACTTGGAGTTTATGGGCCGAGCGAAACAAAAATGAAGCCCCCAGAGACCCAAAATATTCGGAACGAAAAGTCCCATTTTGTGCTAAATGGATGCCAGTGGCTGCAGATATTAGTAATACCTCAAATATTTACAAACATTTGCAAAGACTGGAAACTGTATATTTTCTGAAATTGTATATTTTTAGTCCACTTTAGTTTTGATATCTAGTTTTAGAATGCTACTTTTACTATTGCACATATTACGTGCAAAAGTTGTCAATACATTTTCAGGCTTTTATACAATAAAGTAAAATCACACTTTGTGCCGCCCTTGTGAGAGTTCAAAATTGTGTTTTCTTTGAAAATGGAGCCTATGGAAAATGAGGTAACTGCCATCGCGTCATTGTAACAGACTACAAAGACACCCGATCATGGTCATGGTATTCTGTCCAAGAAGTCACCCCCGTTTACACTTGGTTTTAAAACGCGTTTTTTGCGATCGGATCACAAGCGGACAGCGCTAAATGCAAGTGTAAATGACCACCAAAACGTTTTGTGAACCGGTTTCTCAAACCATTTGCCGAGGTCTGGGACGCATTTGACTACATATCTTGTAGCGTAAACGCTGACGCGTCCCCGACAAGGACGTAACAGGAAAATACGCCATCATTGCAGATGTGGTGGTTGGTTTGGTAACAGCGCACCACCTTTCGAAAAAAAAATGGAGAGAGAAGAGTGTACGTGGTTGGAGTACAAGTGAAACGAGATGCCTAATCTCCATGTGGGCAGAAGAATCAGTCGTGTCAATCTCAAACAGTTGGAATAGTTTGTTAGGGTGACCATATTCCCAGAGGCTGAATACGGGACATGATATCAAAACTATACGTATCCAGCTGCAATCCATTTAAAATACATAGCGGCAACTATAATTTACTCAGTGTCGACAAATTGGCAGAAGTATTTTAGTTCTTCAACCCGAACAGTGTAAATGCGAAAGTAAACTTTAACGGCAAACACTCTTAACTCAAGAGGTGGACAGTCAGCAGAAGTTTGCAGAATATTGTGCACAATGTGAATGCCAAAAATCTCCTTCCCTAATTTAGCTTGCAGCTTTTTTCAGATGGTTTTTCCAGCACGTTTAGCGCCACCAAAATTAGTATTGGTATTGTCTGCACAAAGTCGGATAAGCTTTTCACTTAAAGAATGTTTCTTGGTTAATTATTCAAGAAAGCCACACTGCAAATCAGACGTTTCGCCGGGCAAAGAAGAGAATACGATGACTTTTGTGTTTATCCCGCTACTGGGAACGAAATAGCGCACGAGCACAGGGAATAGCTTCGTGTCCCTGTGATTCGATGCGTCCGTGCTCAGCGTTAGAAATGAGCACTTCTCCAAATCGTCACGAAGTTCTTGCTCTGATAATGGAGCTAATACGTTGCAAACGATGGCATCGGATTTCGTTCGGCCAGATGAAAACTTCGGTTCAGAAAGTTTCTTGATCAGTTTAGAAGTACAGTCTGTGGACCTGAAACTGTGTGTCCATGGTGCTGCATGGACAGCCGTTTCCTGGCGTATATTTTATCTGCCTCCGAGTTTTGTCGCACAAAAAAATCCGAAACGCTGGGACAAGTACACTTAGTTCAGCGTCTTTGGTTTATTGTCCGAAGATGTTGAGTAATATCCGTACGTCCTCCGTGAGCGATCGAAAAATGAGCTCCACACGTCTGGCAAACAACCTTACGCTTATCCGCTACTGCTGAATTCTTTTTTTGTTGTTTTTGAGAAATTTGAACTGTTTTTGAAGATCTTCGTTGAATGAGTACAATCACTTTTGTGACATTGCACTACATTGCTGCAACCTCCAAAGTTTCTTTCGCGCTCAGCTAAAAATTGTGGTAGTTGTAGACAAATTTATGATTGATACGTTTGGTAGTTGTAGCAGGTATTATACGTAGGGTATTCTAAAACGCGGAATTCTAATACACATACAGAATAACCACGCAAATCACCAGGCACGAAAATACGGGGCATCTAGGGAATTTGTGAGAATAAGCCGGGACACCTGAAAGTAGACTGAAAAATGGGACTGTCCCGGTAAAAACGGGACGTATTGGTCGCCCTATATTCAATTCAATTTCAAAACTTTATTGCAGACTCAGGGTCCATAAAAGACAAACCCCAGACAAAACAAAGTGTAATATATAGTTTGTACATGTAAATTAGTGCTTGAAACATCTTCAAACATTAGCTATTGTTTTCACAGTTAATCGGCAAATCTGGCGCTTGATTTAGGCCCTGTGACCTTGTAGCGGAAGTGACGTAAGAGTAACGAAATCTTCGGAGTAGCGAAATCTGATCACAAGTGGTCCGCAGGCCGCATTTGGCGTTGCACGATAGACAGGTGTAAACGATGATGTGTCTCGCTGTCTACTTGTGATCCGATCGCCCAAAACGCATTTTAAAACCCAGTGTAAACAGGGTGAGTGAGTGTGTACTTAAATAATACTTTAAGCGTTCAAGTGGAACGCTTAGTTAGAACGTATAGTTATTTAGGAAGAATGAGATTTTGTTGAACGTATGGTTCAACGCTTATGATTCCTGAATGTGACAGTTTTGGTCAAAAAGTACCTTATGGTCATACTGCACAGAATGTATTATGGTTTTCCATTAGAATAAGCATTTCATTGGAATATGAAGTTCGTGGCTGACATGAACCGGCTTCATCCTCCGCCTAGGATACGTTGCATAAACTGAGACAATGTTTGTTTCTATTTGTTTGTTTGTTTAGTTCCCTTCAATTATCCAAACCGCTTATCCTGCTCTCAGGGTCGCGGGGATGTTCTTAAAGTTTACGCAGTGCATGTTTAAACGAGTTAAACTAGCAAACATGCCCTTGAAGGTAAGGTTCCACACCACCCCATTGTATCTGATGGTATGAGGTGCAGATAACCTCTTTGAAAGACTAGTGTCGTCTACGTGCATTACGTGCACACAAATAAGGTACTAGCATCAAATACTAGCGTAGCAGTTAGCGCTCTTGTGACTGGTCGACACACCTATCAATAAATTGAATGCACCAAAGACATCCATAGGATCAACTCGGATAATAACGTCATCCGCAGCTTGGAGCCAATCAAGACGAAGCTCCTGCAGTGGGCGTGAGGCTGAGCTACGGTAGCTAGCTTTATGCTAGAAGATAATCGATCGACTGGATTTTAACAAAACCAAAGCCAATCGGTTCAATTAAAGGGAGAAGACGGTAACCTTTTGCAGGAGGTAAGATATTTTAATTGATTTTTGCTTTTTTTTAAAAATTGTGTATAGTGTATGTGTGTTATTTCGTCGGGTATGTTGCCTGTCGTCGCGGTGTTTTGTTGACTCGTATGCAGATACGGGAACAGCACGTAAGCTAGTTTAATGTTACAAGCGTTGACTGGAGCAGTTAATACTAATTGGTTTGCGCGTCGTTTTCTTTGCAAATGATTAACAGCTTTGTTTTTTCGCCGTTCGAAAGAGCTATAAATATGCTTTCTTGCCTTATACCGTTTTTAGATATTAAGCAATTTCTGTGCATTTTCGGTCTCGAAGCTAGCAGCATGTAGCCCTCGGTTCGTGTTATATCGAGCTGTGTGGGCTGATTATCACCAAGATTTGAGGCTATTTAAATATCCAAGGGGGTAAAATGAGTGCTCGGGTCTCTTGCAGCTGACTCGGTGTAATGAGCTAGTTTGATACTTTATCGAAACAAGTTTCAGGTCCGATATGACTTACAAGGTCTGCACAGGCCCGTTATTGTTGGTAAGACTGCTGGGGTTCATATGTCCCCTCATCCACTCCCGAGTATCAGCCTCAGCTAAACCTGAAGGAGCCCTCGGTTGTTTTCATTTCAAAGTGAGGGCCACCATTTGAGAAATCCGGCGTTGCTGGAATTATAACATATTGCACTGTCAAGTATTTGTTTTAAGTGAACCTGGAGCAATTTATAAACAATACCTGTGATCTGTGTCATTACAATGGTAACGCGCTATTACAACGTTTTCACAATGAAAAGTGAGCATTCAACGTCTTCAACGTTCAACACATTTTTCGGCTTGTAAAAAAAAATCCTATTTCAGCAAATGGTTGACTTCCCTGTTTGAAATAACGTTTGCTTCGATCTACCTTCCTAATCAGTTCTCGGAATCGTTTGCGTGTGTATGTGTTTGTTTCGTGGGGTTGGGTTCTTTCAGTATATGTCGAGGCTACTTGTGCACGCTAATGTGTGCTGTAATGCTCATTGCTCACCGCTTTGCATAGCATTAGAGTAGAAACTTAGTGTAACTATGAGGATATATGATCTCATATCCAACTCTTGTTTTCTCAGTTTGGCATTGAGGATCATTGTTTCGCATAACAGGTTGCATGTTGATCTGAAAACAGTTTTGACTGTGTCGCAGTGGTTGATAGATTCCAAAACTTAGCTGTCACCTCAGTCAGCTTGCCACCAAACCGTGTTTTCAGAATAGGACCTCCAAGTGATGATTGGTTGGAGTGGAGTGGTAAGTATAGTCTGGGTGATGGTAACAAAATCTAATGTCACAATATCTGACTTGAATGCATCAATTGATAATGTGGCAATGACTATTGGTGCTCTCATAAGACAAGACATTTTTGAGAGATGATCGTCGGTAATGTGGATATGACAGCCAAGCTGGTAGAGGCATTCAGTTTTCATTTCACTTAGCTAAAATAGTCTTAAGTTAAGAAAGTTGTATTACTGTACTGTAATGCAGTCTTTGAAATCAGGGAATGGCGATATTTAAGTATGTCAAGTCAATTTTATGTATAGACAATTATCAAAAATTACAAATTTGACTTAGTGGGCTTTACAGCGATACAACATCCGGTCCTTAGACCTTCGCATCGGATAAGGAATAACTCCGTAGAAAAACCGTTTAACAGGGAGAAAAATTAGGAAGAAACCTTGGCGAGCAACAGAGGAGGGCTCTCTCTCCCAAGATGGACAGATGTGCAATGGATGTTGTGTGTACACAATTTACAGAATATGACATTGAAAGAGGATAACAGAATTATAAAGTATGAAGACTATGATGAGGAGGAGGCCAAGCAGTGTGCAGACGCCATTGGAACAGCCCAGGACCTGAGCCAGGTGACCACCATCACCATTTAGACCTGACAGGACAGACTACACATGTACACAAGAGAGACTCCCATCACACCATTCCCATAGAGAGTAGAAGAGAAAGGAAAAGAAGTGAGAAAAGATTACAGTTTGCAATAGTCAATAATCTATACTTTATAATCTCGTCGGCAGAGCAGTGCTTGGTAAATTCGCTGAGACAGAAACCGACCACCGAGCAGTACATGCTGTGAAGGACTAAGGCAAAAAGATGAATTTTAAGTTTGGATTTTTAGGACTCAACAGACTCCGGTTGTCTGATGGCAGAAGGCAGGTTATTCCACAAGAACGGGGCTGATAGGAAAAGGCCCTGCCACCAGCGGACTTCTTTTAAACGTTGGATACACACAGGAGCCCTGTATTTTCAGAGTGGAGAGCTCGAAATGGAATGTACGGTTTAAGGAGATCAGACAGGTAAGATGGGACAAGCCCATTTAGGATTTTGTAAGTCAGCAGACGCACCGCAGTCTGATCTAACATGGATAGGAAGCCAATCAAGGGAGGTAAGAATGCTGTGGCGACCCCTGTTTCCCAGGGGTCGCCACAGCAGCCGAAAGAAGATCAGGTATGCCCAAAATAAAATTAGAAGTGACTGCTTAATAAACACAACATAAAATCTGCCCATTCAAGTACTAAATCATGTTCCTAATAAAAATAAATAAATAAAAAACCCAATAAATTACATATTAACCAAATAATGTAAATTAAGGCAATTTTGCCACAGGTTAGTTAAATGAATCTTACAAACTAGCTTAATGGTAATAACATCTCTTCCATTTTTTTCTTAACTTAACTTTCTGCTTTTAAATTCGGAAAAAACCGCGATGACACTGCAGTCACTCAGCCCTGTGATGGCCTGGCGGCTTGTCCGGGGTGTCTCCCCGCCTGCCGCGCAATGACTGCTGGAATTCCAGACGACGACGTCAGCTGGTAGCGTGTTGCTAAAAAAGCAGCGGTCATTGCTACCCAATTTCCCTTCGGCGATGAATAAACTTTGACTGCCACAAATGTTATTTGTGTCATTGTTTGATGTGTTTTGTTTGCATATATTGTTTATGTAGTTTATTTTCATGAATGTTGATTAGTTTTGTATTCAAAACTATGCAGGAAGTACGTTTCCTTTCTGTTGTACAGGGACACATTTAGTTGTTGCAATTTCCTCCAAGAAGAAACGTGAGGCGGGAGAACTTTAAAAGTTTGAGATTGAGAAGTTTGAGATTGAGAAGTGATATTGCGTTGCCGTTTGAAGATGTTGTTTGTTCAAGTGGACCCATTCCGTCTTGGTTGTGTGCAGCCAGCGAGGTACGTTCATTTACGTGTTTTATGTTTCGTCACGCATATTCATAGTTAGGTTTCTAGTTTGTGATATGAAGGTGTGCTTATTCTGTACATCGTCATGTATTTGAACAGTTCGAAGGTGAATTTGATAACGGTGATGTTGAATGAAGTACAATTAAGATTAATAAATCCATCAGTAACAGAACCACAGTGTCGTATATTTTCTGGAGGGAGTGATATAGAGCAGCGTTTCTCAAACCTCTCCTGGAGGACCACTTGTCCTGCATGTTTTAGATCTCTCCCTGCTCCAAGCTGATTCAAATGATCAACTCGTTATGAGCTCCCGAAGCTGCCTAATAACAAAACTGATCATTTAAATCAGCTGTGTTTGGAGCAGGGAGAGATCTAAAACATGCAGGACAAGTGGTCCTCCAGGAGAGGTTTGAGAAACGCTGATATAGAGTATTTCTGATTCAACATGGTATCATGTACTACATATTTTGATGTCTTAAACAACATCGTTAATCCCAGACGACGATGTCGGGTGGTAACGCGTTGCTAAACCAAAATCATTATTTAATTGGTTTATATTTAGAATTTAAGCAATTGTAATGACAATGCTGCTTTTTTTCAGTATTGTATTGTCTGTTATACCTACTGTTTCATTTCAATGCTCTGAGTAGTTGTGTAACCTACATATTTTCAGTAGGTGTGTATAAACACTAGGTTAAATCTTGTTTCATGTTTTGAAGAATGTTCATTATAATGCACCTTATTCTATTTTCAACAGTAATATGCTGTTTTAGAAGTAATGCTACCATTGCACAGCTACTGCTGTTTTTACTTTGCACAGCATTGTTTGACAGTTACACTTATATAGCCTATATATTTTACTATGTATGTGAACATTTTTATTTTTACATATTACCACTTCAGTTGTAGTGTTCTGTAAACTGCTGACTTTTGACTGTTGTACTTGAATAAAACATATTTGGCCATTACCAGTTGTCTGTTGGGTATTGTCTGTTATAAACCAATAAGGTCCACACTGTTCTTGGAATAAACAATATACATTTATTGCCAGCATCAGCCAAAAATATAAAGTTAATGTTATCAGAAAAAAAACAATAGAGATAGTAAAACAAGTTTGTTACATTAGGAGCAGTCACAGACACTTATCTGAAGGTTACTGTTAATATTGTGTACAACACTCAAAAACAGAAACACCTTTCGGATGCCAGCGTTAAAAGAAATCTGTAAGCTCTACAGATTTGAGAAATACGAACACAAGGCATTTCTTGAGGTGTTGGACATGGTGTTTGCATGAAGAGAATTCCATTCACGGGCCTCATTTTCTTCATGACCATCAACTTCAATATCTTCATATTCCTCACTGTTAACTTCACAAAAATTACGAAGCATGCAACAGGCTTTGATGATAGCGTTGATGTTGTTGATGTGGCAATCATACTTCTTCATTACGCACCGCCATCTTCCCTTAAGATGGCCAAATGTCCTCTTCCCCCAGTCATATGTGCCTTGCTGAGCCGGCTGTTAAAGGTGATCTGTGCAAGGGTTGTTCGTTGGTTTTCAGGGTATGGTTTCATCAACCACGGCAGTAGTGGATATGCTGCATCCCCCAACATCACCAACAGCACATCTACTCCTGAAAACCTCTCTGTGATGTTAGGGAACAGTGTACTCTGACCCCTCTCGTACAAGGATGAATTGCCGAACGCTCTGGCATCATGGACTTTGCCAGGCCAACCCACATTGATGTCCCAGAACCGAAGCTGATGGTCTACCACACCTTGCAGGATGACAGTAGAAACCTTTATGGTTGTAGTAGTCTACAAGGCTGTCAGGTGGAGCTAAAATCCCATCAATAGCCCCTCTACATTGCGGGAAACCCCACTGGTCTAAGAAAACTTGAATAATGACCTCGATTTCATGTTCAGAGGGTGTTCTGATGTAGAGGGAGAGCAAATTGTTCACAATTACAGAGGCAACATGATTGGCTATAGTCATTGCAGTAAACTGGCCAATCCCAAACAAATGGGAGATGGTTCTGGAGATTGGCCGCATTTGTGGCCAGTCTTGATAGCAGGTCTGGTTCTCACCTTATTGATGAATTGTAGTCGGCGCGTAAAGCTGCAAAATCCTCCCTCAACGTCAGGTGCCTCCGTAAAAATCTTGTACGTGCAGCATGATTTATTGAAAATCGCTGCGTTGCATAATTGATAAATCCATAAGGCATGTGGGAGGGTCGTGAGACACCGCGCTCAAAACGACTCCAAATAAGCCACAAGATAAATAAAACCATGAACTCCGTTGCGCTATGAAAGAGCGCTTCTCGTCAAAACAAAAAGTCGCATCGTGATGACGTAAGCGTGCTCGGTGCGTTATTATGAATCCCACTGCACTTTTTAAATACATTTATTTCTGATTTTTCCCCTTTTCTCTCCCAATTTAGTGGCCAATCGAGCCCTATTTTAGTTCAAACACCCACCCTCGTACTGCATGCGTTCGCCAACTGCATCTCCGGCCGGCGGTCTCGAAAGAGACGCCTCCCCACTTCCGTGGCAAGGCGAATCCAGGCCGAACCACTGTTTCCGACACACAGACACATTCATGTGATGAACACGACGACTCCGCCCCCCTGCCGAAGACAGGCCATAGTCGGATCTGACGAGATCCCCAGTGGGCAACTGCATCGACGCAAAGCCGATGCTCAGACCGCTACACCACCGCGGACTGAATCCCACAGCAGTTCTAGGCAAGACATGCCCCGCGTAGCATTCAAGCGTTAGGATTGGCCAGTACTCGTTGCCCCCATTGGTTGGGTTGGTTAAGGTGAGCGTTAGGGCGGGTGAGGGTTAAGGTTAGCTAATCAGAGGCAGAGTAGGGGCGGGTCTTGCTAGAATCCTAGCGCCTGGATGATACGTGGGCCGTGTCTTGCCTAGCCCCCCCCCCCTTTATTGACTAATTGACAAGAAGAACGTAGCTAGGCAGCATCGGATGGTGGTCTGTAGGATGACTTTGGAGACCGAGAAGAGGAAGGGAGTGAAGGCAGAGCTGAAGATCAAATGGTGGAAATTGAAGAAGGAAGATTGTTGTTTGGCATTCAGGGAGAAGTTAAGATAGGCACTGGGCGGTAGTGAAGAGTTGCTGGATGGCTGGGCAAGCACTGCAGAAATAGTGAGGTAGACAGCTAGGAAGGTACTTGGTGTGTCATCAGGACAGAGGAAGGAAGACAAGGAGACTTGGTGGTGGAATGAGGAAGTACAGCAAATTATACAGAGGAAGAGGTTGGCAAAGAAGAAGTGGGATAGTCAGAGAGATGAAGAAAGTAGACAGCAGTACAATGAGATGTAACGTAAAGCGAAGAGAGAGGTGGCAAAGGCAAAGGAAAAGGCGTATGGTGAGTTGTATGAGAGGGTAGACACTAAGGAAGGAGTAAAGGACTTGTACTGATTGGCAAAGCAGAGGGCCCGAGCTGGGAAGGATGTGCAGCAAGTTAGGTTGATCAAGGATAGAGATGGAAATGTGCTGACAAGCGAGGAGAGTGTGCTGAGAAGGTTGAGGGAGTACTTTGAGGGACTGATGAATGAAGAAAATGAGAGAGAGAGAGAGAGAGAGAAGGTTGGATGATGTGGGGATAGTGAATCAGGAAGTGCAGTGAATTAGCAAGGAGGAAGTGAGGGCAGCTCTGAAGAGGATGAAGAGTGGAAAGGCAGTTGGTCCTGATAACATACCTGTGGAGGCATGGAGATGTTTAGGAAAGATGGCAGTGGGGTTTTTAACTAGATTGTTTAACACAATCTTGGATTACTGAGGAGCGGAGAAGAAGGCACTGATACCGATTTTCAAGAACAAGGGTGACACGCAGAACTGTAGCGACTACAGAGGTATAAAGTTGATCAGCCACAGTATGAAGATATGGGAAAGAGTAATAGAAGCTAGGTTAAGAGGAGAGGTGATTAGCGAGGAGCAGTATGGTTTCATGCCACGAAAGAGCACTACAGATGCAATGTTTACTTTGAGAATGTTGATTGAGAAGTATAGAGAAGGCCAGAAGGAGTTACATTGTGTCTTTGTAGATTTAGAGAAAGCACATGACAGGGTGCCGAGAGAGGAGGTATTGTATGAGGAAGTCGGGAGTTGCAGAGAAGTATGTAGGAGTGGTGCAGGATATGTATGAGGGAAGTGTGACAATGGTGAGGTGTGCGGTTGGAATGACAGATGGGTTCAAGGTGGAGGTAGAATTACATCAAGGATCGGCTCTGAGCCCTTTCTTGTTTGCAATGGTGATGGATAGGTTGATGGGCGAGATCAGGCAGGAGTCTCCATGGACTAAGATGTTTGCGAATGACACTGTCATCTCTAGCGAGAGTAGGGTGCAGGTTGAGGAGAGCCTGGAGAGGTGGAGGTATGCACTGGAGAGAAGAGGAATGAAAGTCAGTAGGAGCAAGATGGAATACCTATGCGTGAATGAGAGGGAGGACAGTGGAATGGTGAGGATGCAAGGAGTAGAGGTGATGAAGGCATATGAGTTTAAGTACTAGGGGTCAACTGTCCAAAGTAACAGGGAGTGCAAAAGAGAGGTGAAGAAGAGAGTGCAGGCAGGGTGGAGTGGGTGGAGAAGAGTGTCAGGAGTGATTTGTAACAGAAGGATACCTGCAAGAGATAATGGGAAGGTTTACAAGATGGTTATGAGAACAGCTATGTTATATGGTTTGGAGACAGTAGCACTGATGAAAAGACAAGAGGCGGAGCTGCAGGTGGCAGAGTTGAAGATGCTAAGATTTTAATTGGGAGTGACAAAGAAGGACCGTATTAGCAGCAATTATATTAGAGGGACCCACTCAAGTTGGATGGTTTTCAGACAAAGCAAGAGAGGCAAGATTGAGATGGCTTGGACATGTGTGGAGGAGAGATGCTGGGTATATTGGGAGAATGATGCTGAGTATGGAGTTGCCAGGGAAGAGGGAAAGAGGAAGGCCAAAGAGGAGGTTTATGGATGTGTTGGGGGAAGACATGCAGGTGGCTGGTGTGACAAGAGGATGCAGAAGACAGGAAGAAATGGTAGTCGTGACAAGTTGTACACGTCACATTTTTACAACATTAATGACTACAGTACAAGCAAACATACCAGGGGGGTAGGCCAAATAAAAAACATAAAAAGGAAAAGAATACAAAAATATTTAAGACACAGCAGCTAAGATCACAACTCATACTTACACATTTTACAGCAAACACATGGCATTACAGTTTTTGGGCCTTTTTATTGGCACTAGACTTAATACTTTTTATTTACTGTCCTAAACCTTTATAAAAAACAATAAAAAAGGGTATTTGGTTTGTAAACTTGCACTTATGTAGTATGTAGAATTTAGCTAGACTAATCAATGGATTTACGATATATGTTCTTTCCTCAAATTTATTGTTATAGGCAAAGAATCCGAAAATAATATACTCATAAAACAATGCAGAATCCATGTATAAGGAGTCACTAATAAATTTCGAAACATCTTTCCATAGAGTCCTAGAATATTGACAATGCCAAGAAGATGGGGCACAGTTTCTGGATGAGCTGAGCAAAAAGAACAAGTTATATTTATATTGGCCTTAAATTTCTTGAGAAAATGCTGTACAGGGTAAAATCTATGTAAAATTTTAAAGATAATCTCTCTTATCTTTTTAGTAATAAAGTATTTGTGAGTCAATGACCACACTTTTGACCAAGGAATATTCCACATCCATAAACCTCCTCTTTGGCCTTCCTCTTTCCTCTTCCCTGGCAGCTCCATATTTTATATAAAAATATATATAAGCTTCTTGAACTAAACCCTTGCACAAAATTATAGAACCATTAGGAATAGCTACCATTATTAAAGCAAATTCCATAATTGTGAAAGGAAAATTTAAATGAGAGATGAATCCATTGTAGGTCATAAGATGGCCTCCCAGGGTAATCAGTTGATTCACCAAAAAGATGTTTCTGTCAAACCAATTCTTCAGAAATATACTCCTATTTATATATAATGATATCCCCATTATTTCGGATATGATAACATTGTAGTGAGAAATTGTGCTTGTAAATTAATTCCCATGCCAATAAAGACTGTGAAAATTTGACAAACTGGTATTTTATTTATTTTATAATTGCATACCAATAGGAAGGGGAGCCCTCCAATTAGGTCAAAAACAAACTTGCAGGGTCCGCGGTGGTGTAGCGGTCTAAGCATCGGCTTTGTGTCGATGCAGTTGCCCACTGGGGACCGGGGTTCGTGCCCCGGCCTTGTCAGATCCGACTATGGCCGGATTCGATGAAGCAGCAATAATTGGCAACGCTGTCTTCGTGAGGGGGCGGAGTCCGCTTGTGTTCGTCACATGAATGCGTCTCTGTGTGTGTCGGAAAAAAAAACAGTGGTTGGGCCTGGATTCGCCTTGCCACTAAAGTGGCGAGGCGTCTCCTTCGAGACTGCCGGCCGGAGAGATGCAGCTGGCGAACGCATGCAGTACGAGGGGGGTGTTTGAACTAAAATAGGGGGCGATTGGCCACTAAATTGGGAGAAATCAGAAAAAAAAATTTGGGAATGAAGTTCCACGTGGAGGAGTCATTAAAAAAAATGCTTTAACCAGTTAAACATGTTGTTCAAGGTAGAGAAGTCCTAAACGTCAAGACCACCATTTTTGTAAGAATTGGTAACTTGTGGCAGGAATGAGGAAAAACACAGGAGACCAAGGCGAGGTGGATGTTTATTCCTCAACTCCAAAAACCAACTGCAACTGGAACAACCCTGCACCGGCCAGCCCGGGAACGTAAACCACGCCCCCAGCTCACAGTCCTGCTGGGTGAGAGGCATAGCCCCTAGTGTCCGCCACAAACGACAGATTTTCTGATGTAATGCATACGATTTTTCCACAAAAAATTAAATAGCAACTGGTCAATTTTTTTTGTGGCAGTTATCAAGGAAAAGAGGATGCAACATAAAAAAGCCCAGAAATAAATTCAGCTTTAGGGTCCGCGGTGGTGTAGCGGTCTAAGCATCGGCTTTGTGTCGATGCAGTTGCCCTCTGGGGATCGGGGTTCGCGCCCCGGTCTCGTCAGATCCGACTATGGCCGGACTCGATAAAGGAGCAATAATGGGCAACGCTGTCTTCGGGAGGGGGCGGAGTCGGCTTGTGTTCGTCACATGAATGCGTCTCTGGGTGTGTATCGGGAAAAAAGCAGTGGCGAGGCATGGAGTCGCCTTGTCACGAAGGTGGCGAGGCGTCTCCTTCCAGACTGCCGGCCGGAGAGATGCAGTTGGCGAAAGCATGCAGTACGAGGGTGGGTGTTTGACCTAAAATAGGGGCGATTGGCCACTAAATTGGGGGGAAAATCAGAAAAAAATAAATAAATTCAGGTTTTGATAGGAGGACACGTCCCTTCAAGGACAGATCTCTTTGTAACCAACGACTAAATTATTTTCCGCTTTTTTAATCATTGGACTAAAATTAGGAGTGCATCTGTCTTGCTGATCCTTGGTTACAAGAATGCCTAAATAATTAACATTTTCCTTGACAGGTATATCATCAATAGAGGTTACATCAGAGCTTTCCGATGGACTTTGATCCGATGTTTACCAACGTCCGTCGCTAAGAGCCATAGATAAGAGTGGCTCTTTTGTGTACCAATGTTTGGCCGCGCCCGTCGTTATCAGAGCTAGTGATATTCGTGGCTCTCCTGTGCTCCGATGTCCAGCCGCGCCCGTCGCCACCGGAGCTCTTCATTTGCATTTGTTTAGCAGCGACGGTCGTTGGGGGTGTTAGTTTCGACTTCATTATTCAGCGGTCATGAGAGTGGTTGGAGCCGTTAGTGACCGACTGTTGTTCTTGGAGGCTAGGCTTCTTGAGTCTCCTGGGTAGAGATGAAAGGACGGCATTGTAAGTGGGAGATAGGTGGTGTCGCAGACCTCCTCCTCTGTTGAGGGATGGTTTTTCCAGTTTCGCATAGATGGCTTCCTTCACCCCTCTTTCAAACCATCTATCTTCTCTGTCCAAAATGTGTACGTTGCCGTCGTCGTTATCTGGGCATCTCCCGAGTTTCAGGCGAGTAGCACGAGAAAGAGTAAGCTGTATGGCGAATTAGTAGAAGAGATGGCCAAGAATGGGTTCACTCGAACGCAAGAACAAAATCAATAAGTTGAAAAAACTTGAGGACTACCGAGACGATAAAAAAAGAGTTGTCCAAACGTGGAGCTGGACGACGTAATAATATGATGCCATATTATTTATTGCTAGTTAGTGGGTTTCAGTGGGATGTAGCTAATGTTTACATCCGGTGTGCGACGCACAAAGTCCCCCGTAGATAACGTACAACGGTTCCGCTAAAAAACTGGTCGAAACGCGGGCCCGTTCGCCACACAACACCAAGGTTCTCAGAATCCTGAACGGAACCGGTGCCTGAACCACAGCTACTTTGGTCGAAAAGGGCTAAAGGTACTTCACATCTTAAAAATGCAGCACTCTAATTTGTATCATGTTACAAATTGAATTATGATTTTTTTCCCCAAGACCATCTTAACACATGTTTGTGGTCGAGTGTAGTGTGGACCAACCTGCCCTGCCTAATTAACGCAAGGCAAATTAAATAGTCACACTCCAAATGAAGACACACCAGAGACCACGAGAAAGCAAGACAGATGTGGCAATCTTTCCCCAGCAAAGACAGTCTGCAGTAGGGGTTTGCGCCTCTCCTTCCGAGACCAATATGATACGCATCTCGATACATGATCAGTTTATACAGTGCATGAAAAAGGCACCAATGTTTCGATGTGATTCAATTTAGGCCTTCGATACAAATGCAGTACAATTCAATTCTATATATTGCAAACATCCATTTAAATTCTACATTTTGCTACTACGAAACGATTTAGCCCTGTACGACATGTAACAATACAGTGTAGTTCAATTCTCTGTATTGCAAACATCCATTTAAATTCTACTACTTTTTTGACACTGGTACAAGAAAAAGTCTTGTAGACACAAACGAGCGGTCTACAAGCCTGTGAGGTCCCAACATTCGAGTCAGTTTGGGCCAGGCTCGGGCCTTTATTAATTAGTTAATTAATTAAAGATCGGGCTTGGTTCGGACTCACGCTCGTTTAGCTTCCCATATACGTGCAGAGCAAACATAGGCCTTTCCATGAAATATTGTTATATTGATTATAAATATTATACTGTGGCGATACACAAATGAGGGTAGATTCACCAGGGGCTGCAGCTCCTTTAAGGCGGACATTCAGAGTGCTGACGTGGGCGCTGATTAGGGTTTCCGGGGTGAGCCATGTTTGCAGAGCATAGCGGTTAGCTGGTTGCCACGAGAGATTGTGCTGTATCGGTGTTGTTTTGTGTGGCGAGTAAACGGAATTGAGTCGATCTCTCCGTCTACTCATTCCTGCACTCCCACATTGGTGACCCCGCACGCTGACAACGAACATGTCGACCCAAAGCGATGACGACACCGCTCCGGCTCCGAGTGATGCTAACGGAATGGCTCATGTTAGCGCTAGCATCTCAGCAGCGACGGTGAAGTTGCCCGAGTTTTGGCAGCACAGTCCCCGGCCATGGTTTCAGCACATTGAAGCCCAGTTCGAGCTGGGAGGAATAACGCGGGACGTTACGAGGTATTTCCATGTGGTGGCGGCGTTGGATGCTCAGACGACGGCCCGAGCTATGGGGCTACTGGAAGCCCCCCCGGCTGTGGGAAAACACGGCGCACTCAAGGCCTTCCTTTTGCAGCTGTTCGAACTGTCGGAGATGGAGAAGGCGGATCGCCCGTTGTCACTCAACGGACTCAGCGATAGCAAACTTTCTGAGCTGCTGGAAAAGATGTTGGCCGTTTTGGGCTCGGCGGACCCCTCCTTAATTTTCACCCATATTTTTCTACGGCAGCTCCCAGCTCCTGTGCGCACAGTGCTAGCCAGCTACCCCCTCTCCTCCACCAAAGACTACCGCGCTCTGGGTGCGGAAGCGGACAGGATTTTCATCGCCAACCGGTAGCAGTTCGTTCATGCGATGCTCCAGACCTCGCTCCCGCCGCTGGAGGACGCAGCGGGCACCGCGGCTGCGGTGGCTACCCGCCGCCAGCGTGACAGCGGGCTGTTTACCACAACAGGTTTGGTGCCAGGGCCAAGCAGTGTCGCCCGCCATGCAGCTTCAGTGTCCAGGGAAACGCCAGGGCCGGCGCTCAATAGCAGCTATGAGCGCCAAAGTACACCGTCATACCAAAGCCCCCTTGGCGCCATTCCTGGTGCCCGAGAGGCGTTTTGACCATATGAATGTGGACCTGGTGGGCCCCCTGCCCCCCTCCCCCTGGTTCACTCACCTTCTCACCATGGTGGACAGGACCATCAGGTGGCCGGTAGCTGTTCCCCTGTCATCGACCACGTCTACTGAGGTGGCCCGGGCGTTCATCGGGTCCTGGGTGGCCCGTTTTGGCACGCCAGCTGACCTCACCTCTGACAGGGGCCCGCAGTTCATGTCAGAGCTCTGGACTGCAGTCGCGGGGGGCTGGGGGTGAAGCTCCACCGCACCACAGCATACAACCTGCAAGCCAACGGACTTTGTGAGCGGTTTCATTGGTCTATGAAGGCCGCTCTTCGTGCCAGCCTCACGGACAGCAACTGGGTTGATCGCCTCCCGTGGGTCATGCTCGGCCTTCGCTCTGCCCCCAAGGAAGACCTCCAGTCCTCGTCTGCCGAGTTGGTTTACGGCCAGCCGCTGCGTGTCCCGGGTGAGTCTCTCCCAGATGCTGTGGCCCCCTGGTCAGCAGCTTCTCATCGGGTTGTGGCCCGGGACAGTGCCAACGCTTTCGCTCCGATCCCAACATCTCACCACTGCCTCCTTTAGTCCTACATCCCCAAGGATCTGCTGTCGGCCAGGCACGTCTTCATCCGCCACGACAGCCACCGTACCCCCCTGCAGGCTGCAGCCCGCCTAGAATGGGCCCTTCCGCGTCCTGGAAGCGGGGCCTAAGAACTTTGTGGTGGACATTGGGGGCAAGCCAGAGCGGGTCACGGTGGACCATCTCAAGCCTGCCCATTTGGGCCTGGTGGGCCGGTCGAACTGGCCCTGCCCTCACTGCGTGGATGCCCCCCTTCTCCGGCCCCTGGCCCAGCCTCGGCCCCTGCCAGGTCTCCGGCTCTGTCCCCTGCCCCCACCCCCATACCCATTCAGCGCAGCCGTTTTGGCCGCCTCGTCCGCCCCCCAAGACGTTGACTGTTTCATTGGGGACTGTTTGCCTGTTGGCTGTTTGTGTTTCGCTGAGTTCTGTTGTGTTGCATTTTTTCGTGATGGTGAATTCTGGGGGGGCCTACATACGCGCATGTATGCATTCATTATACATGACAGTTGGCCGTGTGTGTGTGTGTGTGTTTGCTTGTATGTAAGAGAACGCGTATCGGAGAGTACGCATCAGAGAGAGCTTAAAGTGATACTGGTGGCGGTCTCAGGGTGAAAATTGCAGACTTTGTTGGGCCGGGCTAAGGCTTGAGTTTTTGGCCTGTGCAGGGCTCTAACATAAATATAACCCAGTTAAGGAATAGAGAGGGAGAAATGTAGGTTACCATACATTGAAATGGGCTCTATTTGCTTTAAGTCAAACAACAATTTTATTTTGATGGCTTGAATATGGGATTCTGAGTGCAATACAATTTTGTAATGTGGGCTTAAATCGGGCAGCATTTACATAAATCAGGTTTTTTTTTTTTATGTTGAATAATCCCGATCCAAAATCCCAACCCAAACAGTTGGTGGTGGTAATAGTGTTGTCACAATACCAGCATTTTTGTTTTGATACTGTTACCAAGTCATGATTTTCGATACTTTTTTTTTAAAGGGGGAAACACTCAAATATCATTATCGTGCTTTATTTCAAACCTGGACAACGTTTTCAGTCAAAACACAAAACTTTTAGAACAACGAGAACAATAAATAAGATAAAGCAATGGTATTTAATGTAAAATGACAATAATCCAGGTTAACTAAAATAGCAGCATAATCTCACTGTTCAGTTACCTCTAACCTATCCTAATTCTTGGCTGTGAAATCTTTTTTTTTTTTCTCGGTCAAGAAAAGTATTGTCAACTCGGCCATTGAGCTTTATCTTAATTCTAAACAACTTTTCTTTGTCACAATTCAAAACAGAGTTTTATATATTTAAACAATAAGAAATGACGTTCAATGCAATGAGATCTATGACAAAAATTAGAACATTAATAGCCCAACTAATTTGGCAGCATAACTGGCTTGAATGGTATTCTGTCACTACTTAGCCTAAACCGTCATCTTAGGGTGGCTGGCTGTTTTTCATTTGTTACTCAGTCCCTTTGCCTTGTTTAGATTTTTGGCCAAGAAAACAAGGGTGTCTATATTTTCCTCTCAGTCTAGAACGCATAGGACTGCAGATATTTCCAGACGTGCTAAAGACACGTTCAGATGCACAGCTTGATGCTGGAATACACAGGTACTGTTTTGCAAAGTGAGCCAGGATGGGCAGGTGTGCCTCATGTTGAATCCATCAAGTCAGAGGGTCCTCTGCATGGCTGATTTCTCTTAATTATTTGTAGTGATTGATCTCACCATTACGTTTATCTACTGGTGTTGTGGGTGTGGACGAATCTTGTTTTGTTCCAGAGCTATCTGCCCCCTTCTTTTCTGAGGTGATACTGCAGGAGCAAACTTTTTAGATCACGTCTTGTTCTCTTTGCTGCAGCAGCTGCTCCTCTATTGTCCTCCGAGTCCTCTTGTTGATCCTGACTGTGCTCCCTAGGAAGCTTAACTGTCTCAGCCTTTTGGAGCAGTTCCCTCTTAACTTACTCTTCCATAGTAACTAAATTGCTCTTAAATCTTGGATCTAGGGAAGTGGAGCTGTTTAGTGTGATCTTCAGCTCATGCTCATCATATCTCTTCTCAAAGTCCTCTCTAATTCTTTGCTTCATTTCCAACGCTACTAGACTGTCACCTTCCTCATCTTTCAGGCGGGCTCTGATCTTCCACATGAGTCGCAGGAGTGATGAGAGAGTTGTTTCTTTCTCTCCACTTAGGGCATTTGTGAAATCACTGAGGGGAGCCAAGACATCCTTCACTGTTTCCAAAGTTGTCATGTCATTGTCTCTGGGCATCAGGTGCCACTTTTTTTCTGTCCTCAGCAGAGACTGCTTGCTGCTTCTCACAAAATCGATCCACCATATCCTAGGTGGAACCCCATCGGGTGGGCTCATCGTGAATTAGTGTATGTTGTGGCAGCTTTAAAGATTTCTGTTGGTCTTTCAGCAGTCTTGACATCTTATTAGATCTTGAGAAGCCAGAGAGTCTTGCGGAGTCGGGAAAGACAGCTTGCCACACGATCAAATGTCTATGGTGTTCTTGACTGACAAATGCAGATTGTGGCCAAAATAGGGTATCCAGGTGGAGTCAGCAAAAGCTTTGTGGTGGTTAAAAATGGTTAGAAGCATTCTTTGTTTTGATACCAGACATTTTGGCCATATCTAGCCCCGGCTTCCTTCAGACTGTGTCAGCTGTGTGGTCAGAGTGCAATGCAGATTATCCGAAGCACCAGGACTGCATTTCCTTGGATTCTGTGATGTACTGGATTGTTAAGGTTATGTATGTGTTTACAGTTCTGCTGGTCCAGAGGTCATAGTGCAGGAGAAGAATGGCTTTGGGGTCAGCTGTGCACTGATAATAAACCTTGTCTCACCATACACCTTGGGAATTTTGTTATACATAAATTCCTTAAGGGGAGGTCATACCTTTTGTCCAGGTTGTATACAAGGTTTCTAAACCCAGTTTTTTTTTTACTAAATATACTGGCACTTGGTCCATACAAGTGAACTCTGCCACTGCCCTGTTGAGCCTTTTAGCATCTTTGGTCTCCTTTGAGTACTTTGTATGCTGCTCAAAAACAGCTTGGATGGTAGGTTGCTTCTGAGTGGGCAGAGTCACTCTCTCTGAGCCAGAGGCACTGTAGTTGGAAAAGCAGACTTGGAAAAGTGGACTTATGTAAATGGAAAAAAAATGGGTTAGAACATTTATGGTAACGAATTTGTCGTAGCAGTGGACCTAACTAGTTGGTGAGATACCATACATTGAAAACATTTTGATGAGACTGATTAAATATATCATAATCTGTGACTAGGTTATGTCATATTGTATGCTAATGTTTCACAAAAAAGAAAATAGTTCTAATGCTGTTCTAATTGCCCATTTAATGCTGAAACATTAAATGGGCAATGGCCAAATCTCTGTATAAAATCATGTTTGTGACTTCACTATATAGAGATGCACGTGTGCATTAATTAATTTCTGTCGTAGGTACAGGGGATGTTGTGATGAGTTGTTTGCTAGCTTGGTGCACATGCAGGATCAAAATGTCTCTGTAGTTAAGTGACAGTGTCTCCGACATTGTTATTTGTATACGACATCATGGATGACACTTTCAGCACTACACAAATATGGAGGCTATGAGTATGTATTTTCAATCACTCTGTATTTCTTTCATGGACACAACAGGAGAGTGAACTAGTCAACTATCACCTGTCAGTCTTTGAATTCCTTGAAAAGGTCGGGATGTTTGTCCGACAGATTTTTGGCCAGGTTTGATGTGTTGCCTCCTTTTGCAAGACACACTTTAAAACAGTGCTTGCACAGCGGTGCTGCTTTGTTTATGGGATCTCCCTTTTCATCCACTTTAAAGCTGAAATATATCCATATTCCACTTCAGGCCCCCTCTTTGTCAACAAGTTCAGGTGTTGCTGAAGCTGCTGCCATCTCTTCAAGTTAAGTCTAGTCTCTGAGCAAAATGAAAAAGTGGTCCACTGTCTCTACCATTGCTCTCGACTCACTTCACGATTGCTGCAGCTTGCATTACAAACTCAGTCAGTGTTGTGTCCCGCAACGTCACACACACCACTAGCGTAACATCACCGCTGTCAGCATTGTGCTTAAAGAGGCAGATTCCTATTAGCCAGATCAAATAGTCATTCTCATAATAAAAGTTTTTTTTTTTCAAAATGCTGGTATGGTACCGTTTTCAAAACTAGTACTGGGGTACTTTTTCAATACTGGTTTATTGTGCAACACTAGGCAGTAATGCACTGTTGTGTTGTTTGCCAGTGGCCATAAAATGAAAAAAGAAGAAATGCCATCATTGCAAAAGGAAGTTAATTTGACAAAAGTAAAAAAAAAAGAAGTAAAAATCGATTTGTGTGTCTGTTCAGACTTTACTGACACAGAGACAGTTGTATTGATTTAGTAACGAGTCCCACCCAACTTTTGCCTGATACGCTGTTTGAACCGGTGTAGCCGTATTTTAAATATTACACCCCCCTAGTCTGCAGACCTTTTGTTTTAGTTGGGCCTAATTATTTTTATTCCAGGCCATCACAGGGCTGACACACACACACACACACACACACACACACACACACGCATGTATCAAAAATGCTGTCCATCCCTGTAGTTCACCAGAAACTAGCAAATTAGTGTAGAAAAAAATAAGGAAAGGAGTATACCAGAGACTAGCAAATGACAGTGTTGGGGGGGGGGGGATGAGAGCATGGAGAAGTACAATCTAGATAGAATTATAAAAGGTTGGACAAAACAAATCGGACCAATGATATGTTCAAAATTTGTGATGTAAAAAAGTCACAGACTGTACCCACTTTTAAGACATCTGTCTACTTGTTTTGGAGATTTTGACTGATAGTTCTTGGGTTGATAATTGTTTTAAGTAAGCTTGAGGCACAGTAATATCTTTTGCCATTTTTTATGACTCAACAGGTACAGCTGACCATCACTTGTGACTGATGATTTGTCTACAACTTACCAAACTTGTCTGAGACAGCCTTAAAACTGCCAAATCACACAGTATGTTGAGGCCTTAAGTGGCAAAAATGTATATGCTTTTACACATGCCTCATAGCCCACCTTTTCCTTTTTCCCTAGTGTTACCTGCCACTGTAACAGGACTCCCTCATGGCCACGGACATGCCTCTGGATACACCAATGGACACTCTGCTGGTTCCTGACCCTGCTCCTGCTCCCCCTCCTGCCTCACCTGTTCCAAGCCCAAATGCATCCCCCAGCCCTTCACAAGACCAGGCTCGAACTTGGGATCCACAACCACCTGACACCCCCGATCCAGAACCAGCCTCGGAGCCTGGTGCTGTTCCAGGCCTAACCCCGACTCAGGTTGAAGACCCAGTTGGGGTCCAAGGCCTAGAGCCAGGCTCTGAGTCACCAGCGGCCCCCCAGCTGAACCCATCAGCCAGTGCCAAGAATCCGAGCTGTAAGATCATGACCTTTCGACCCACCATGGAAGAGTTCAAAGACTTTGCCAAATACATTGTCTACATGGAGACCCAAGGAGCTCACCGTGCAGGCTTGGCCAAGGTAAGGAGTTTATGTACACATCCCCCTCAAATTTCAAAATAAAATTATTAAATGCAGCCAACAAAGCTGATATTCAGAAAATCCTGACTGCCTTCTGACCTCTCTGATGAAATGCACACGTCTGAGTTTGTCTCAGAGAGATAAACCATGTTGGTCTGAATATAAAGCCCCGCCCACACTACAAGATTTTTCAGATCTTAACAGATATTGAAAAGCTAAGATACCCCACACATAACCACATATAATAATAGACTTCAGTTTTTGATCCTCTGGTGTGTTGGAGGAACACCCACGTGGCAGCACGGTGGCCCAGTGGTTACCACTGTTGCGTCACAGCAAGAAGGTCCTGGGTTCGAACCCCAGGCCATCCCAGGTCCTTTCTGTGTGGAGTTTGCCTGTTCTCCCTGTGTCTGCGTGGGTTTCCTCCCACCATTAAAAAGACATGCATATTGGGGTTAATACTCCTGCCTGTGCCCCTGACCAAAGTAATGGAAAGACGATCTTGAGTTGGTTCCCTGGCGCTGCAGCTGCCCACTGCTGCTATACAATAGGATGGGTTAAATGCAGAGGACAAATTCATTGTAAGAATACAATTCGTTGGGGGGGTGCCCCGGTGGCTCATCTGGTAGAGCGTTTGCCACAAAAGGCTGAGTCCTTACTGCAGTGCCCTGGGTTCGAGTCCGGCCCAGGCCCTTTGCTGCATGTCATCCCCTCTCTCTCGCCCCTGCCTTTCCTGTCTCCCTCTACTGTCCATGTTAAAATAAAGTGGAAAATGCTGAAAAAATAATCTTTGGAAAAAAAAAAGCAATTTGTTGTAAGAATACAATGACAAAATAAAGGGACTTTCTTTAACTTTCTTCTTAATATTTTGGCCAAAACAGCACACCACACACTAACAGATTACACTCACAATCAACAACAGTCAACCACAGTCCTGACTCTCAAAACCAAAAATTCTTGCATATCTCTCACTAGGGGTGTGCAATATGATGAAAATGTCTCCGCGATCAGCATTTACAGAACGACTGTTAGCATTGTGCTACAATGCACATTCTATCAGCTGCAGTTCTACGGCTCATATGCAACATAAGTTGTTTTCTCAGCCAACTCTTAAGTCACGCTACCGTATTCGTCCGAATATAAGACAGTTTTTTTTTTCCTGGAAATACGTCTGAAAAAGTGGGGTTGTCTTACATTTGTGGTTTAGACATATAAATGTCAGTATAGTCACAACAGATGGCCCCAAATGTCTGTAAAATTAGTTTTCTCCTGACTGAGGCAATGTAGCCTTTGTTTTTCCTCTTTTAGATTTGCTTCAAGACTATTCTACAATTACACTTCACTTCAATGGTTAATTGCAGCTATTGAAATTTTGATAGGCTACATGGATGTTTTTTCACTATGAGATGGATAGCCTAATTATTATTAGAAATAAATGGTAGGAGGCATCCGGGTAGCGTAGTGGTCTATTCTGTTGCCTACACACATGGGGACCCCGGTTTGAATCCCTGTGTTGTCTCAGGCTTGGTCGGGCATCCCTACAGACACAATTGGCCGTGTCTGTGGGCGGGAAGCCGGATGTGGGTATGTGTCCTAGTCACTGCACTGGCGCCTCCTGTGTTCGGCCGGGGTGCCTGTTCGGGTGGGGAGGGGGAATTGGGAATAGCGTGATCCTCCCACGCGCTACGTCCCCCTGGCGAAACTCCTCACTGTCGGGTGAAAAGAAGCGGCTGGTGACTCCACATGTATTGGAGGAGGCATGGGGTAGTTTGCAGCCCTTACTGGATTGGCAGAGGGGGTGGGACAGCGACCGGGGAGGCTCAGAAGAGTGGGGTAATTGGCCGGATACAATTGGTGAGAAAAAAGGGGGGGGATAAATGGTAGGGGAGCCTCAGTGGCTCACCTGGTAGAGCGCGTACCACATAAGGCACATGATGCCCTTTGCTGCATGTTATCCCCTCTCTCTCTCCCCTGCCTTTCCTGTCTCTCTCAACTACTGCTATCTAATAAAGGCGGAAAATGCCAATAAATAAATGGTAAATGTACTGCATTTATATAGCGCTTTTCTTTTTTTTAGTTTGCAAATCACATAAGAATATACAATGACTAACAATCATACAAAACACATCACAACATTTCCCCCCCGTTCTCCCTCCCACAACTGATCCCCATCAACCAAGTAGGGTCATAAAAGAAAAAAAGGTAAAAAAAATTAAAATGGATGAATAAGTAAAGGGTGTGTCTTAGATCAGTGTACAGCATCTTGATGGTACCCCTCAGAGCTTGTTCCTGCTGAAGCAGGTTACCGTCATTATTATTAACATAACATTATTATTAACATTATAACATTATTACCAACGTTATGCCTTAAAAAGTACATAAAAGGTCTCAAAATATCATCAAAAATATTTTTTATGCCTAACAATATATGTTATCATTTCCATTGACATGTTTGAAGTCATATCTTTAATCCACATTCCGATTCTTGGCCCATTAATATTTTTTCCAATTAAGAGCATTTATACGTTTAGCTTGTAATATACACTCACCGGCCACTTTATTAGGCACACCTGTCCAACTGCTCATTAACGCAAATTTCTAATCAGCCAATCACATGGCAGCAACTCAATGCATTTACGCATGTAGACATGGTCAAGACGATCTGCTGCAGTTCAAACCGAGCATCAGAATGGGGAAGAAAGGTGATTTAAGTGACTTTGAATGTGGCATGGTTGTTGGTGCCAGACGGGCTGGTCTGAGTATTTCAGAAACTGCTGATCTACTGGGATTTTCATGCACAACCATCTCTAGGGTTTACAGAGAATGGTCCAAAAAAGAGAAAATATCCAGTGAGCGGCAGTTCTGTGGGCGAAAATGCCTTGTTGATGCCAGAGGTCAGAGGAGAATGGCCAGACTGGTTCGAGCTGATAGAAAGGCAACAGTAACTCAAATAACCACTCATTACAACCGAGGTATGCAGAAGAGCATCTCTGAACGCACAACACGTCGAACCTTGAGGCAGATGGGCTACAGCAGCAGAAGACCACACCGGGTGCCACTCCTGTCAGCTAAGAACAGGAAACTGAGGCTACAATTCGCACAGGCTCACCAAAATTGGACAATAGAAGATTGGAAAAACGTTGCCTGGTCTGATGAGTCTCGATTTCTGCTGCGACATTCGGATGGTAGGGTCAGAATTTGGCGTCAACAACATGAAAGCATGGATCCATCCTGCCTTGTATCAACGGTTCAGGCTGGTGGTGGTGGTGTAATGGTGTGGGGGATATTTTCTTGGCACACTTTGGGCCCCTTAGTACCAATTGAGCATCGTGTCAACGCCACAGCCTACCTGAGTATTGTTGCTGACCATGTCCATCCCTTTATGACCAGTGTTCCCATCTTCTGATGGCTACTTCCAGCAGGATAATGTGCCATGTCATAAAGCTCGAATCATCTCAGACTGGTTTCTTGAACATGACAATGAGTTCACTGTACTCAAATGGCCTCCACAGTCACCAGATCTCAATCCAATAGAGCACCTTTGGGATGTGGTGGACCGGGAGATTCGCATCATGGATGTGCAGCCGACAAATCTGCAGCAACTGCATGATGCTATCATGTCAATATGGACCAAACTCTGAGGAATGTTTCCAGTATCTTGTTGAATCTATGCCACGAAGGATTAAGGCAGTTCTGAAGGCAAAAGGGGGTCCAACCCGGTACTAGCAAGGTGTACCTAATAAAGTGGCCAGTGAGTGTACACGTCCATGAATTTAAACTTTTTTTTGTAAGTGATGATTGATATGATATATACCCAGAATAAAGCTTCGGCGCCAACGATAATTTTTTTGATAAAGTTTGATCTCATTATCTCATCTCATCATCAGCTGCTTCTCGGGTTGGGTCGTGGTGGCAGCAAGCCAAGTAGGGCACTCCAGACGTCCCTCTCCCCAGCAACGTGCTCCAGCTCCTTGGGGGATAAAGGTGTTCCCGGGCCAGATTGGACATGTAGTCTCTCCATCGAGTTCTGGGTCTACCCCGGGGTCTCCTCTCAGTTGGACGTGCCTGAAAACCTCCAAAGGAAGGCTCCCAGTAGGCGTCCTAATCAGATGCCTGAACCACCTCAGCTGGCCCTTTTGACGTGAAGGAGCAGCGGCTCTACTCTGAGCTCCCTCCGGATGTCCGAGCTCCTCACCCTATCTCTAAGGCAGAGCCCAGACACCCTATGGAGGAAACTCATTTCAGCTGCTTGTATCCGCGATCTCACCCTTTCGGTCACTACCCAAAGCTCATTACCATAGGTAAGGGTTGGAGCGACGGTTGACTGGTAAATTGAGAGCTTTGCCTCCCGGCTCAGCTCCTTCTTCGCCACAATGCTCTGGTACAACGTCCGCATTACTGCTGATGCTGCACCAATCCGCCTGTCAATCTCCCGCTCCATCCTACCCTCACTTGTGAATAAGACCCTGAGATACTTGAACTCCTTCACTTGAGGCAGCAACTCATCCCCAACCCGGAGGGAGCAATCCACTATTTTCCGGTAGAGAACCATGGCCCCAAGACTCTGAGGTGCTGATTCTCATCCTGGCCACTTCACACTTAGCTGCAAACCACCCCAGTGCATGCTCGAGGTTGCGTTGTGATGAAGCCAACAAAACCACATCATCGGCGAAGAGCAGAGATGCAATTCTGAGGTTCCCAAAGCTGACACATTCCTTACCTTGGCTGCACCTTGAGATCCTGTCCATGAATATCACAAACAGAATTGAAGGCAAGGGACAACCGTGGCGGAGTCCAACACCCACTGAAAACGTGTTTGACTTTGTGCCGAGAATGCAGACACAGCTCTCACTTTGGTTATACAAGGACCGGATGGCTTGTAGCAACTGCCCCGGTACTCCATACTCCCCCAGTACCCCCCCCCCCCCGTACACGGTCGTAAGCCCTCTCCAAGTCCACAAAACACATGCAGACTGGCTGGTCAAACTCCTATGCCTTCCTCTGCACTTCTGCAAGGGTAAGGAGTTGGTCCGTTGTTCCACGGCTAGGACGGAATTTGTATTGTTCCTTCTGGATCCGAGGTTCAACAATCGGTTGGAGCCTCCTTTCCAGCACCATAGAGTAGACTTTCCCAGGGAGGCTGAGCAGTGTGATGCCCCCATAATTGGAGCACACCCTCCGGTCCTCTTTTTCAAATATGGGAACCACCACCTGAGTCTGCTACTCCACAGGTACTGTCCCTGACCTCCATGTGACACTGAAGAGGCATGTCAGCCAAGACAGCCCAACAGTGTCCAGAGCCTTCAGCATCTCAGGGCGAATCTCATCCACACCCGGCACCTTGCCACCGATGAGCTTCTTAACTACATCAGAGACCTCTGCCAGGGATATGGGTGGGGCTTCCCCCGAGTCTTCAGACTCTACCTTCTCCACTGAGGACATGTTAGCCAGGTTCAGGAGCTCCTCAAAGTGTTCTTTCCACCGCCTAACAACATCCCCAGTCTGGGTCAGCAGTTCCCCCTCCCCAGCTGAACACAGCGTGAGTCAAGCCCTGCTTCCCCTTCCTATGTTAATGCATGGTTTGCCAGAACTTACTTGAGGCCAACTGAAAGTCCTCCTCCATAGCCTTGCCAAACTCTGCTGCTGCTACCTGTCTGCTGCTTCAGCAGACCCCTGTCCCTACCAAGCCTGAAAGGCCTCCCCCTTCCACCTGACAGCTTCCCTCACCTCTGGTGTCCACCAGTTGGTTCTTCGGTTGCCACCTCGACAGGCATGGATGATAAATAAATAAAAGTAAAATAGATTTTGATATAAATTAAATTTATAAATAAAGTAGAAATATTTTAGAAATAAAATTTGATCAATCCTATCAATAATATTTAGCCAAAAGATTTCACTTTCACACATTCCCTTATACAGTGGTATAGTGTCCCTCTTGCTGCATTACACTTGATACAGGAATCAGGAATATTATCATTAAACTTGTGCAATTTAACAGGGGTTATGTGTGTACGCATCAGCCATTTATAATGTATAAACTTCAAGCTACTGTTGAGTGTCTACCTTTGAGCCTTCCTACATGTCTTACTCCAAAGATATTTCATCATCTATATCTTCCTTCCATGATCTCAGTTTTGATTCCGAGGATTTATCAGACCCAGATCCAAACAAGCCATACAAAGATGAAATTAAACCTTTATCATAGCAATGTCCTATAATTGCTGCCTCTAATGAGGAAATGACAGGTATATCTAATGAATGGTTTTGAGATGAGGATATAAAGATCCTAATTTGAAGATATTTGAAAACGTGATTCTTTGCAATGTCATATTTAGTTGATATTTCTGCAAAGGACATAAGTACTTTATCTTCACTATACATAGCTTTCACTTTCACTTCCCTTAACCCGTTTTCAGCCCATAACCAAAGCCCTGAGTCACATTTCCCTTGTTTAAAGTTAACATTACCGAAAATAGGACTGAACTGTGACCTGGAGTAGTTTACATTCAAATATTTACAAGCGTCAAACCAAATGTTAATCATATTCAATACAAAAGGGTTGTCTGCATTTTTTCTCAGGTATTTGCGCCCTGCTGAATACAAGTCACAAATGCAACAGTAAACTTGGCGTAACAGAACAAGATTCTAAATCCATCCAAGCAGGAGGTTTTTTTAGATGAAAAATAAAACATGATGGGTTGCAGTTGAGCTGCCGAGTAATACCATTGGGTGTTTGGGCATTTAAGGCCTCCTTGGTCATATGATCGATATAATAAAATAGACGTAGTCTGGGGCGTTTATTTTGCCAAATAAAGTTGGTAAACAATTTCTTAATTCTAGTAAACAAAGATGAGGGAGGTGGAAGCGGGGGATGTTCTGGAACAAATAGATAAATTTAGGGAGTATGTTAATTTTTAGAATATTTATCCTGCCAATCATTGAGATAGGTAAAGATGTCTAACGTTCTACTGATGAGGTAGTAGCTTCCAGTATTGGGTCATAATTTATCTGAGTGATCTTATTCACCTCAGGGAAAATTTTTATACCCAAATGTGTGAAATTATCCGTTGGGTTGAAAATAGAAGCGTAAACATGGCTATTTTTCCTCTCTAGGTTATTAAGTAACATTATAGATGATTTGACTAATTAAGATCTAGGAGTGCAGGAATATAACTGTTTAGATTTTTTAGGAGCAAGATTACATCATCGGCAAAGAGTGCTATTCTGTTTTCTAAATGACCTTCTCGTATTCCATAAATGTCACTATGCATCCTCACCGCTATAGCAAATGGTTCTTTTGCAAGAATAAATAGCAATGGTGATAAAGAACTTCCTTGCGGGCAACCTCTAGAGATGTTAAAAGGTTTAGAGACCACATTATTGGTCAGAACTTCTGCAGTGAGCCCAGTACAAAGTAATCGAACCCATTTACGAAATGTATACCCAAAGCCAAAGTGGGTAAGCACCTCAAATGGATAAGGCCATTCGACACGGTCAAAGGCCTTCTCTCCATCAAGTGAGAGTAAGGCAGTGTCTGTTGCCCCTCTCTGGCTGTGTAAAATATTGAGCACTCTTCTGACATTGTGAAAACCCTGTCTACCTTGAATAAATCTATTCTGGTCCTCTCCTACCACCTGAGGGAGCAGGCCCTCCAGTCTTCTTGTAAGATAAGCTAAAACCCAAAATTTATTTTGCTTCCTATATTTTAATTATTTCGTCTCTCTTCTTGGAGCGCTATACTTGTAGATGGCAATGAATTATGTTGCAACTGTGATAATCAGGCATACCTCAAAATCCAGGTCTTCATTCTGTTTTCTTTCTCTTCCCTTGTCCCAAGGTAATCCCCCCAGAGGGCTGGAAGCCGCGGCGGTCATACGACACCATTGAGGACATGGTGATCCCAGCTCCCATTATGCAGGTTGTGACGGGCCAGTCAGGCCTGTTCACCCAGTACAACATTCAAAAGAAGTCCATGACAGTGGGCGAGTATCGCAAGCTGGCCAACAGCAAGAAGTAAGCTATTGTACAGTTTTGTCTTACAGCATATTGTAGCGAATTCGGAGGGCAACCACAGGAACTGCCGTAGCCGGGACACGAACCCATATCTCCCGCACCGCGGGAGACATCGCTAACCGCTCGACTAAAGGGTCGGACTCATTAGCCAAGGGCTAACGTGTCTACTTATCCATGCACGTTACACTACCCCCCCTCCTTCGGGAAGCGCATCCGCGCGCATCCCACTTCTGACACCAATGTAGCGAATTCGGGGGGCAGCCTGGCCGGACCGTCACAGCCGGGACGCGAATTCGGATCTCCCGCACTGCGGGCGACAACATCAACCAGTCGACTAAAGGGTCCAACCCGTCAGCCAAGGGCTACCGAGCCTATTCATCCATGATTGTTACATCGCCCCCTTCCTTCGGGAAGGGCATCCCCGGCCGGACTGTCACAGCTGGGGCGCGAACTCATGTATTCCGCACCGCAGGCGACAATGTTAACCAGTCAACTAAAGGGTCCGACCCATTAGCCAAGGGCTCACGCGTCTACTTATTTGTGTATGTTACACTACCCCTCTCCTTCGGGAAATGCTTCCAATGGCCTCACGGTGCTTCACGATCTCACCATCCCACTTCTGACACCAATGTAGCGAAATCGGGGGGCAGCTCGGGAGCCCCCGCAGCCGGGACGTGAACCTGGGTCTCTTGCACCACGGGCGACTACGTTAACCAGTCGACTAAAGTGTCCAACCTGTTAGCCAAGGGCTAACGTGTCTACTTATCCATGCATGTTACAGTATCATAGGCTGCATTTATACGGAATTCTGGCACTCTGTGAAAAACGCCAATCCTCTCATTCATTTGATTAAGGGTAGTGCATTTAGGCTGCGGCAGTGCGTACCACAGGAGGTTCAGCAAAAAAAAAAAAAAAAATGCAGCAGCCATTCAGCTAGAAGTAGAACAGTATCAACTTTTGCTGGAACGCAACCTGACATCATACTGCGGTGGCCAATCGATCTGATGGCCATGGGCCCACGATTGCTGCGATGGCTCATTACGATAGGCCATGAAGTGACACACCCATACCTCCACATAACCTTGCAGAAAGGTGCCGGATTCAGTGTGAACGCAGCCTTAGCCGTGCTCTTTCAGCATCTAAAATTGGACCTTTGTCTGGTTATTCCTTAACTGCGAGTTATGGCATAAGGTAAAGTGTTTCCTACAGGGCTGGCATTACCTGCCAGCACAAAATTGGTTTTCAACAATTACATGTGACCTTTAACACACTATTTTGTTTTGTTGAATATTTCTATTAAATCACACAATGTATTTCACAGATCCAACCCCCCCCCCCAACCAATCCCTCCATCTACCCACATGGGAAGAGTAAGACAAATTAAAAAATATTAATACAAAGTTAAAAAAAAAACTGTACTGTCTTTTCCTCATCTCGCTACTGAGCAAGGGGAGTGGCAGCAGTGTTAACACCTTCTTTACATTACGACTCTGAAGATGGTTAGTGTTGTTCACAGGTTTCATAATGTTGGAAGCTTCTGAAACTACAAATAAAAACAAATCTCTTATTACTGGAATGTACTCATTCATAGAACTTTTCATGAATAAGTTGTTCACTGCAGCACTAAATAGCATGAAAGCTAGCCTAACACTAGCAGTGTATAAGTAAATTAACTTGGATTACAGAGCACACACGTGGTTCCTCCTTATATACTAATTAACTGAACAACATGGTGACTAAATGGCATAAACTTAACGAATATCTAAATATAACTAAAGATAAGTATCAAACTAAGAATATACATACAGACGATGCCACCAAAGATGAAAGCATATTTAAATGGATTTTTAAGAATTCCGTCAACATGTCATCTCAACATAAATAAACATACTTCCTGGTTGTTCAACTTCCTGTGTCATGACACCTGGAACTGTATGCACACGGCATTATTAGAATCCACCATTAGGTGGCAGAAAAGTATGAAATTTTACGACTGTAACGGCACACTCCCTGCCTGGCATGATTGAATGCCACTACTACCACTTAAACAATAATCTAGAAAATTACAAACTTCTTTTTGGAGGTAGAAGAAGGACAATTTCTGACAAAGGTCTCAGAAAGAGTTTAGTCCAATCTTTCCAGGAGACCTTAATCTCTGCCTTGCGCACATTATTGTCTTTGCTGGGGAAGACCTCTATTCCCAGGGGCCATCCGTTCCTTTTTAGCTGCTGATCTTTGAGGAGTACAATGCTTCCAGGCTCCATGTTAGTGAATTGAGGTTCCATGGACAGACGATCAGCTGGCAGGTCGGCCATCTTCTGTGTTTCAGGGCTACCACAGAGTTTGCAACAGGTGACGCAATGGTGGATAATGCTGCTCACATGTCTCTTTACACCCACGAGCCAATAGCTGGCTGTACATATGGAACCTTCTGTGAAGAGGCATCCCTGGTGTACAGTCTGTTTGTGGTAGTGTCTAACCAATAGGGTTGAGATGTGGTGTTTACCAAGAATGATCAGAGGGTTCTTTTTTTTGGCCTCAAGCTCTCCTTCCTTCATACGACCCCCAACTCTGAGAAGATTCTGTGCATCAATGAAGGGGTCCAAGGTTTTGAGAGGACTGCCTTGAGGAATCTTCTCACGCTTTCTTAGGCAAGCCAATTCTTCAGCATACACCTCCTGCTGGACAGCCCTGATAATTATGCACTTGGACTGACTGAGCTGCTCGGGTGTGTGTGCTTCTTGACACAAGTGTCGGCCTCTGTAGTCATTGCTCTCAATCTGGATGGCTACGGTAGCTGTGAGAGATATGACTAAGATTAGCAATGGCATGATTCAGAGACCGCCATGAGTAGAATTTGGACCAATGCTGAGATCCAAGCTGTTGAACAGTGGCCTGTGTGTTAAGGGTGGAGATTTGAGGACGGACTTCAGTATCCGTGTTTGGATCGACAAGGTCAAAGATGTCAGGTTCTAGGGCGTTGGTGAAGAAGGTGTTCACACTGAGTGGCTTGTGAGCACTTCTCAAACAGGTTATTGCCCATAACCACCCATCCTAGTTCGAGTCTCTGGGCGTAGGGAGCATCTGGGGGACCATTGACATGTTTACGAACCTTGTGGAGTCTGATGACATCGCGGCCAAGCAGGAACATGATGGGAGCATTGGGCTCCAGTTCTGGAATGAGGGGAGCGACTGGTTTCAGGTGAGGATGGAAGAAGGCAGCACTGGTTGTTGGAATCTCTGTTCTGTTGTCTGAGATCTCATTGCATTCCAGCAGTCTTGGTAGAGGTGGAACTGTTTTATCATCCAGTGACTCTATGTAGAAGCTGGAGGCTGTCCTGCCAAAATTTTCAGTCACACCTGAACAGGTCTTCAGAGTATGATGCAGTGGGGCCTCAAAGAATTCGGAGCAAGCAAAAGATCTATTTCTTTGTTCATCCAGGATAACGTATACCTTCATCGCCTTGTCGTGGCGTCCTCCAGGATAAACTTTGGCTAAGAGAATCTTTGAGCAGGACCTATTGGTGAGATCTCCTCTACAGACCTATGTGCACTGACTTGTGACCACTGGGTTGGTGTGGGGTCTGGCTTCCCGCCATGCTCTGAAGAGGGGCCTATCTCGTTGACCCATGGCGCTGGTCTTGGATGGAGGGAAGAGGAGTGTCTGTCACTATCACATTTAGTGCATTTCACAGTGCATTGGCATTCTCTGGCAGTGTGTGATGTGGAGATGCAACACTTAAAACAGATGCTGTTCTCTTTGAGGAAGTTCTTTCATTCCTCTATGGGTTTCGCACGAAATGCACGGCACTTTTGCAGAGAATGTGACTTTTTGTGGATAGGACATCTCTTATCAAGATATTCTGCTTCCTTTCTGTGTCTGTCTTGGTCTGAGCAAGCTGCTACAGACACTTTTGTTTTGTGGACAGAGACCTCCTTCGACCTGCCAGCTTTCCATGGAGGCTTTTCTGGTTCGCTAGAATCTGTTTGGCCTGTGAGTATGAAGCGGGTAATTTCTGATCTGTGCTTGCTGGTGGAGGAAGGTGACAAAGACAGAAAAGGGGGAAAATGAAACCTGAAGTTGCTGTTTGTAGCTGGATCTGTGACACAGCCACTTTTCCTGTAGGCCATATGGTAGCTTTTGAACTATCGGGTTGACGCCTCTGGCTGTGTCAAAATAGGAGAGGCCAGGAAGTTCTCCCTCTGCTTTGGCGGCATCCAGCTCCATCAATAGATCACTAAGATTCCCCAGTTTAGAGTAATCTTTGTTGCTGATTTTGGGGAAGCTATCTAGTTTTGGAACAAAGCTTTCCAGTTGCCTCAGCGGAGCCGTAACGCTCATCCAGTCTGCTCCATATCATCTTCAGCCCCTTTACTGGCTGGTTTATGTGGGCAGATCTAATGCACTTAGCATTCTCAGCTGATTCTTTTCTCGGCCATTTAACAAGAAGATCAATTTCTTCATTGTATGTATGTTGAGTGGCTGTGTGGAGAGGGCAGCCGATGTTCTTCAGCCTTATCATTGAAAGTTACACTGTGACGAGGCTGGCTGTGTTGAGCTGGAGTGTGATCCACGTCTGGAGTGAGAAAGGGTTCTGAGACTTACGTTTACTTGGAGCGTGAGAGGGTATGAGAGGGTAACCTTTTTATTAGCAGCAGGGGGGATAATGGTCTCAGTACTGAGACATGGGTCATGTACAGACTGGACTGCAGGTGGCTCTGTGTGTGGCCCCTCTGTCTCATCTTGAAAGGGTGGATCCTCTTGTGCTAATCTCCTTTCCTCGCATACTTTAGTTTGCTCCTTCACATAATCTCATGTGCGTTGAGCAGAGTCAAATGGCGTTGATGTGAATGGGATTTTACAGCTGTGTCTTTCCCCATTGGTAGCGACTGCTGCCTCAAACGCCTCAGCCTTTGCCACAGCTACAGCAATTTCCTTTTCTATGGCCAGCATCTCCATTGCAGCCTCCAGTTGAGCTTTCTCCATTCTGATTCTGATCTCCTTCTCAGTGTACATAAGCGTGTCTTGGCAGCTTCAGCTTTAGCCCTGGCTGCTGCAGCAGCAGCGCTAGTGAATGATGTACCAGAGTGCATTGACACAGAGGCATAAGACCTAATTTTCAGATCACTTAAGTTTCTCTCCATTATGCAGGTAAGTTAATTTCACAATATATGTGTATATTTTCAGCCACTGTAGTTGTTGATATGGGATGGCAGTTACCATGAGCTGCATTGCTTTGTTTGTAGAGTGCCATCTTTTCACTGTACTGTCTTTCCCTCTTCTCGCTACTGAGCAAGGGCACTGGTAGCAAGTGTCGAACACCTTCCTTACATTACGACTCTGAAGACGGTTCGTGTTGTCCACAGGTTTAATAATGTTGGAAGTTGTGAAACTGCAAATAAAAACATAAATCTCTTATTACTGGAATGTACTCATTCATAGTCCTTTACATGAATAAGTTGTTCATTGTAGCACTAAATAACATGAAAGCTAGCCTAACACTAGCAGTGCATAGTAAGTTAACTTGGATTACAGAGCAAACGTGGTTCCTCCTTATGTTCTAATTAACTGAACAACATGGTGACTAAATGGCATAAACTTAACGAATATCTAAATATAACTAAAGATAAGTATCAAACTAAGAATATATGTACATACAGACGATGCCACGAAAGATGAAAGCAGATGTACATGGATTGTGAAGAAGTCCGTCAACATGTCATCTCAATGGAAATAAACACACTTCCTGGTTGTTTAACTTCCTGTGTCATGACACCTGAAACTGTATGAAAACTGCATTACTAGAATCCACCAGGTGGCAGAAAAGTACTAAATGTTACAACTGTAACAGCACAAAACACACTTTAGTGTGTATAAAAATGGCACTGTTTGTCAGAGCACTCAATCTTTCTAGGAATTTCAAAAAGCTTCAGCGCCTATGCATATGGGAGTGCCTCCAGTGCTGGTCCATTTATCGATATTCGCAGATATGCAGCCAGATACTCCCCTTTCAGTGTTTCTCAGGTCAGTTTTGACCTGAAAAACAAATGAAAAACAGACACACTTGGTTTTAAATTAACTATACAGAAATTAGATCAAAATATATTAAGTGCTGAACAAGTAAAATTGACTTACCCTGCTGAGCAAAGTTTTGACAGATGAAAAAGCTAATGACAATACAAAACAGAAATGTATAAACACAATGCATTGAAAATAAAACATCTGCTCTCCCCACACCAGACCACAGAGCCCTGCTGTTATCATCCACAAACAATCAGGTTTTAAGTAAGTTGTAAAAGGACTCCAAACTTTATCAAACTGAAAAGGTTCCTCTCTTGAATAAAAGCTGAGAGCTTCATGAGGCATGAACTAACACACTACTTACTTATACACAGTGCGATGTTAGATGTTAAAAAAGTACACTCTTGACAAACCTCCAACCACAGGAGAATCCCTCAAGATGGTCTTAAGAACCATCAAAAAATGGGGACTAGTCAGGAGGGGGGGGGGTCAGGTTGCAAAATCGGCTGAATTATCTGGTAGTGTGGGCTAGCTTTTAGACAACCCTGATTTTTAGATGATCCCACCTTTTTTTTGAACTCCTGTTTACTAAAAAACTCTTTGAGGAAGAAATCTTGTTTTTACAAAGAAAATAATTTTATTTTACAACATAGTAAAAACACATTGAGCAAAACATGGTAATTATTTGGAGACCTGGCTTTAATTGAGTACCGGCTTTTATTTGACGAAATACGGTAACCAGAACTGAAAGAGTTATCTAGAAATGATGCAAAGGGTTCAGTGCATTTATTCAAACCAAGGAAGCTGTTGTTACGATCCAAGTGTAATTCACCATTTAAACAGGTGGGGAGATTCAGAACTCTCTGCCTGTAGTCACTGATTCCAAAGTATCCCAGATGCGTATTTTACTTCCAAAGCTGGTTTTAAAGAGAACAAAATCTTCTGGTTTCTTAATGGATTTGACCACAGCCCTCCATCCTTTCACTCTAGGGGTTTTTATGTTTTCAACGATTAAATTCACAACTGTCTGACTTACATTGATGCAGTTTTTTTTAAAGACATGAAATATAAGGATTTGGCTAGGAAGTGGTCATTAGCCTCGTGCTTCTCGATCAGGTCCTTGGGTACCACCAATGCTCCTGGTTTTTTATTCTGCCAGGTAGTTTATAACATTCACTTGTTGTTTCAGTTATTCGCGCTTGCAGTCCGGGAGTTTGTAGACCTGGAACAACAGGTGAATGGCCGGATAGAAAACGAGCAGCACTGGTGGTACCTGTGGACCAGATTGAAAACGGTTCCACTAGCCGATTCCTACTGAATTATGGCTTAAGCTTTTGGTAAATTCTATTCCACTTGATACTGACTAGTATAAGTGTTCTCTGGAGGCACTTTCTATCTCAAGACCCTGTTTGATTGGTGAGGTTATAAAACTGACTGGTTAATCTGTTGTTTAAGTAAATATAAGTGTTCTCAAATTCTTTGAGAATGGTAGCCTGGAAAACTGTCTGTAGAGGTTTATGAACCAAATCTACCATTCATTGTAAAGTCAGTCGAGGTCAGGTGAATTATATGCCTTTTAATACCAACTTTAACAAGATTCTCATATTTTTTGCATCTTTATTTCCAATGTACCAGCAAAACGTGATTGATATGCTTTTAAGTATTATGTTTGTCTCCATCTAGTGGTCATAGGTCACCCTTGCAGAGTTCAGATTTCCTCTGTCTACAGAATTTCAAAGGGAATTTAACATTTCAGGGATTCAGTACAACTTCGTTCTCTGAGAGTAGAAAGAATCTAGAATAGCCATTTATCACGGTTGGTAACATGCCATAGTGACTATTAGCATAGACACACTTGCAAACCAAAGCCAGGATTTACCAGCAAATGGCTGTTAATTCCCTACCCTATTTGAAACTTCTGCACTGGATGAATTATTATTGAAAATAGGGCACTTATTATTATGATATTTGATTTTTACACGGTCAGCTACACAACCGTATCCCCGGTGCTAGAAAGAATAAATTTCCTGCTAAAAAATGACACTATAAAAATATTGAGGATTTGAAGCAGTATAACCATATGCCCTCAAATCTGGTACTGTTGTGTTTTCAGGTACTGCACTCCACGCCACAAGGACTTTGATGACTTGGAGAGGAAGTACTGGAAAAATTTGACGTTTGTCTCTCCCATCTACGGTGCTGATGTCAGCGGCTCCATCTATGACCCGGTAGGAATGGATTTATGCATCAAGCCAGGCTTGATGCATAAAGATAGTGAAGCAACAGTTATGGAGCGGGCATAACGTGATCCTTCTGTCCTCATTTTCATTTGTGTGAAATATATCCAAGTGTTTATTTTTCCTTATAGCCTTATCTTTACATATCTTGGGAAAGTTGGCTGAGTGTGTGTGGTTTTTTCAGTGTTGCCCTGCTGCTCTATCTTTGATACAGTACCACACAGTCACTTCTGGAAGCTGAACATCACAACCCCAGCTTTCTCTCGTCAGCCAATGGAAGCTGCTGAGTACAGCTAGGGTCTTGTTCTGTTAGCCACTAACAACACCAAAATGCTCCAGTGGTGCTAAGTTCCTCACCAAAGCATTCGGCGTTTGGCCTGGGTTTTCACATTGTGGCACTTAGAAAACTAGATTAAGAATCAAATACAATCATTTTGTTAATCTAGGGGCAAGGTCAGCAGTAAATTAACTCCGAGCATTTTGCAAATTGCTCCTGTTTTTACATGTAGGGGCCTGTATTTCAGCTATTATAAATCCTCTCCTGTCCCTTTTTTCAGCTGATTGGAAGCATATTTGTTCATTCTGGCACCGTTGTCTTATTACCAACTCAGTAATGAATTCACAGTAATGAAATAGCATTTTTAATAGAGGCGTTAAATCATGACTAAAAGAGAGCGAACATTGTTTTCACACCTAGTGCTCCTGTATAGACACACCAGTATTTTTATTTTCCTTTTTTTGTCTTTTTTCTTTTCTTTTTTTTCTTTTATTCTAACATTTAAAAAAGCCTCCTGTGGACAGGTGTTGTAAATTTGCATTTCGCTACAAACACTAAATACAGTGCATCTGGTGCTTGTACATAATTGTGTGTTGCAGTTCCAATGCTATTTCAATGCCCATGTCAGAGAAAATAAGCGTAAATGCCAGGTTGCATAGTGTTGCTGTATAACACTGTTGCTATACATCCAATAATGAATGAATGATGTTACATCAAAGTGCAGTTGAGTAAATTTAATTTGTCTAAGATTTGTTTCTGCTGTCCTAATAGAAATGGGCTATGCTAAGTTTTGTCTCCCTTGTGTTAATGGATATTTGGTCAAGAAATTGTAACATTACCACTGGGTGTAATTTTGACACATAATATGAAGGAACTTATCTTAATGCCTATCATTGATAGCAGTTGTCATTCATTTATTTTAGCCAGAGCACCACCCAGTGGTAGAGAAATACACCACAAGCTATTAAAACAATTTCTGTTTCACCATTGTAGAATAAAAACATTCATTCAATTATTGCATTTGTAACTATTTCAAGATATGTAACTTCATGGCCCTTATTTCACCAGCCAAAATACTTAAAAGCAACCTTGTGTATTTGAAACCATAATTGCTATTAACCATCATTAAATTGCTACTTAATAACAATTGCTGTATTAAAATTAATGATAAATATTATGATGTCTTAAGGACATAGAGGAGTGGAACATCAGTCATCTGAACACGTTGCTGGATATGGTGGAGCAGGAGTGTGGCATTGTCATCGAAGGTGTCAACACACCCTACCTGTACTTTGGCATGTGGAAGACCACCTTCGCCTGGCACACTGAGGACATGGACCTATACAGCATCAACTACCTGCACTTTGGACAGTCCAAGTCCTGGTGAGTCACTCTACATCTTTATCAAAATGTTATTTTCCCCAGGGAGGTTGTTCACTATGACTTTAGAAGAGTGAAATTTAGTAAATCATTTGTCCATACACATGGAAAGACTTAACTATCCCTGATCAGCCTGCTAACGGGGCTGTGTGTGTGTATGTGTGTACTCCAGTGTCACTGCCTGTGCCTGTTGTTCTCCCACTGTTCCATCTTGTTTCTCAATGAGAGCTGGTGTGCAACACTATGCCGCAAGAGCCACTGGTTCCCTCCAATGCCGTTGACCTTTTTATGTATGGAGAGGAAAATCAGAGGTTCAAACATTGTCAGTGTCTGAGCTAAGGAGATCTCATTCCATCTAAACCAGTCTCAAATAGTTAGGACTATGCTCCACGGCATAGTAGTGGTCAGTGTAGGGATTTGCTGAGTGTTGTATTGGATGAATTTGCCTTGGGTCCACCGGGAACAACTTTGCAGTGGCAGGCTCTTTTTTCTTGTTTACTTTGGGAAGAACACACAGAGAGACAGACGCCAGACACACACCAGTGATGTGGACAAGTAGGTGAAGAATCTGTCTGACAAACAATTCACCCAGGTGGAGAAAGACATCCTTGCTAAGGGGCTGAATTTTGCTGTCACGTTGAGGTAAATCCTGATAGCGGAACTGATCACAGCCACAGAACTGGCGATCCGTATTAACAACATCACAGACCCGGAAGCGGAGCAACTGTGGACGAAAGATTCTGCCTGTCTCAGCAATGCGAAGGTGCTGTCCAACATCAGCAGAAACAAGAGGAATTCACTCACCACTCTCAGTAAGGACAAAAACATCCTCCTCCCAGTGGACAAAGGTAGATGCACTGTTTTATTAAACCAGACAGACTATCATGAGAAAGTTATGATGTTATTCAGCGACAGATATTTATGAGCCCCTGAAATGAGATCCAGGCAATTGGTTACAAGAAAAGGTGATAGATTGTAAGTAAATAAGTTGTCTGAAGCTGTTAGAACAGGACAATGCTATTGACAGAATTTTGGACCATAGATTATACCCAGGGGAAACTACAACTAGTCTGTATGGTTTACCTAAGATACATAAACACGATGTGCCATTATGGGCTATTGTTAGTATGCTTAACTTAGTGACCTATAACATCTGTAAGTTTCTGGCATCTATTCTTAACCCGTTGGTAGGCAGCAATGAACATCACATTCAGAACACTATGGATTTTGTGGCTAAGGTGAGGGACATCATTATGGAGGGGGATGAAACAATGGTCTTACCATGTTACGTCTCCTTTCACGTGCATTCCTGTTGATGAAGCATTGGAGGTAGGCCATATGAAATTACAAAACAACCCCACCCTTAGCAATAGGACCACCTTTAACACTGGCCAAGTGTGTCTGCTCCTGAAGCTGTGTCTTCAGTCCACGTACTTCACATACAGGGGTAAGCGTTATAGGCAGAAGCATGGGTCTGCTATGCATTCCCCAGTCTCACCTATAGTAGCCAACTTGTATATGGAGGAAGTGGAAAAGAGGGCTCTGATGTCCTATCCAGAGACACCACCTAGCCATTGGTTCAGATTTGTGGATGAAACCTGGGTTAAAATTAAATCTCAGGACATACCACATTTCCCCGACCACTTTAACTCAGTGGACAACCACATCAAGTTGACCAGGGAGGATGTGAAAAATGACAGGTTAGCCTTCTTAGACTGTGAAATTGCAATTGGTGATGGGGGACATTTATTGTTGATGTTTACTGCAAACCAACACATACTGATCAGTACTTAAGGTTTGACACTCATCATCCACTGGCGCACAAACTAGGAGTCATTAGGATGCTCTACCACCGAGCTGACAACGTCCTCACCGACACAGTGGCCGGGGAAGGGGATAAATCCCACATTAAACAGGCCCTGGTTAAGTGTGGTTATCCTAACTGGGCATTTGTCAAAGCCAGGAAGACACCTAAACAGTGCACCAGCAGATCGAAGAGAGGAGAAGGACAACAGCTGCCTAAGCGTAAACTGGAACAGTTGAGATGCATATTTCCCAAACTCTGCATCTCAGTTGCTTTCAAATCCCAAAATATGCTGGGCCAGAAATTGGTCCACTCCAAGGACTGGATCACCCGGCACAAAAAGAACACTATAGAGTATGCTGTTAAGTGCCAGGGGGATTGCTATGACTTGTACATTGGGGAAACCAAACGGACGCTGGCCAAGAGAACGGCACAACACAGGAGAGCTAACATGTCAGGCCAGGACTCCACAGTCTACACGCATCTACAGACCAGTGGCCACTCTTTCAAAGATGAGGATGTACATATCCTTCATAGGGAGGAACGATGGTTTGAACGGGGAGTCAAAGAGGCCATCTATGTGAAGAGGGAACGACCATCCCTGATGTGATTGCAACTAATCCCTAATCCTCTGTGAATAGTACACATGGCCATTGTAACTCTAGTTAATGGTCATGCCAATTTGCATATGAAACCGATCGTTGGTTTTGGTCGTTATGCAGCTGTGCTGTTTATAAGGTTGGGGGATACCTGCTGTCAGTTTAGACTGAAGAGGTCACTTAGACGAGTGATGAAACATTTCTCTCAATAAACGTTAGGTCCCGATTAACTGATTCAACTTTCTGTGACACATGTTGCTTCTTCCTGACAGCACTGTGTTGTTGGTATAGTCCTCTTACACGTGGCGGCAAAAATCTCTGTATTATCAGGGAAATATCCTTCCTCATGTGTACGGGTAGATCAATATGTCTAGTCTGTTATGTTAATGTAAAAGAAGTCCTTTTTGTCCCTGTGTTTCAGTTTGTACCATGGAACTGAAAGGTTTTCATTTCCAATGGCAAACTACTTGCTTTTTGCTATTTAGCTGATTCTCTTGATGAGGAAGTGTACATTGTGTTTTTTTTTTGGGGGGGGGTTTCCCCCCTTTTTCTCCCAAATTGTGTCTGGCCAATTACCCCACTCTTCTGAGCCATCCCGGTTGCTGCTGCACCCCCTCCGCCAATCCGGGGAGGGCTGCAGACTACCACATAGTTCCTCTGATACATGTAGAGTCGCCAGCTGCTTCTTTTTACCTGACATTGAGGAGTTTCGCCGGGGGGGACCTAGTGTGTGGGACGTAGCGCGTGGGAGGATCACGCTATTCCCCCAGTTCCCCCTCCCCCTCCCCCCGAACAGGTGCCCCAACTGACCAGAGGAGGTGCTAGTGCAGCGACTAGGACATACCCACATCCGGCGTCCCACCCGCAGACACGGCCAATTGTGTCTGTAGGGACACTTGGCCAAGCCGGGGGTAACATGGGGATTCGAACCAGCGATCCCCATGTTGGTAGGCAACAGAATAGACCGCCATGCCACCCAGATGCTCGTACAGCGTCTTGCTCAAGGATACTGACATGACAAGCAGTTCTTGCGAACTTCAAGTTATCTTGATTTCGGGATGAGGCAGCAACGGCTTTGACCACTGGGTCTCCTTTCCACAGTGTCACTGACCAGAGGGGATTCCTGTATGGCACTGGTGAATAAAGTGATTCTGAAAACTCAAGCTACACCTACTCTTTCTTCCTTCCAAACAAGCCTTACCCTGTATTTCCTATCCTTCCCCATATATATGTATATATCCCACTCCACCTTCTCCGTTTTTAATTAAAGTGTTGTTCTTTCTGTCTCTGTCTCACTTGTTCACTTTTTTTCCCGTTTTCTTGCCATTTCCTCCGTGGACTTGGCAGTGTCTTCTCCTCTTCATTTTTCTGAAATTCAATCTTTCATTTTTTTGTGTCTGCATGTGTGTCTGTAATTACAGCACACTAAACTGTGCGTGCCCCATGTTGCCCTCTCCACCTCACCACCCACCACCCACTACTCTTTCTCTGTGCAGCCGATTGTGAAATTAACTCCATTTCCCCTGCAACTCTGCTCCCATCAAAGTCATACTCCCCACTACACACACACACACACACACACACACAGCAAATCTGCTATCAGATTCTGAAAAGATCTCATACTTGCGTCTCTTTCTCTAATTGTATTGCTCTCTTGCTTCCTGTCATTGTCTGCATCATTTTCACTTTTATGCCCCCCCCACACCATTGGTAGCCTCTCAACCAGTACCACCACTCACCCCATCCCCATGACACACAAACACGTGCGCACACTTATGTATACTTCGTATAGTAGATCTGCTGTCAGTTACTCATAAGATCAGTCTCAGAGCTTGGTGACAGAGCAAAAGATCAGGCAACAGGATAAGTAGCTGCCAAAAGAACATTAAAGTAACTTTTCTAGTGGAGCCAGGCTCCTAATACATCAAGCAAGGAGTCTGTTCGGATTATTAGGAATCCATTCCCAACCTCCACCATCTCCTCATCCTTCTCCAGCACTCCAAAAAACCGGACCTCATGCCTCTCTGAAAATGTTTTTGCTGAAGAGAGAAGGGTTAGAAAGTTGAAGATTTCTAAATCGCCACCCCCACTTGTTAGGGTTTCCGTCCATACATGCAAAGGACTCTTTGCACTTGTGGCAATGAGCATTGTTAGCATCGACTCTAGTGAAATACAACCAGACCAGACCAGACCACAATGCGGTGGCGTGTCTGGTCTGCAACCAGCCCGCAACAGCACATGTCACTCCGCTGTTCATATCCCTCCACTGGCTCCCAGTTGCTGCCCGCATCAAATTCACAACCTTAATGCTCGCTTACAAAACGGCAACTTAAACAGCTTCCGCCTATCTGAACTCCCTCATTCAGGTCTTGGAATGAGTTACCAAACTCCATTCGATCCGCTGAGTCCCTCTCCATCTTTAAGAAGAAGCTAAAGACCCAGCTCTTTCTCAAACACCTCCACACCTGATGGTATTACTAAAAATAAATTCGCCTCTATGCACCATATGCATTGCCTTTGTGCACTGCCTGTCGACACCTATATGTCCTATCGGACTTGAACCTAGTTTTTTGGCACTTACTTGTGTTGTTGCCTACTGACTAGATCCTTGCTTGTGTTGTGTTAACTCTCAGATGTACGTCGATTTGGATAAAAGTGTCTGCTAAGGGCGTCTGGATGGCATGGCAGTCTGTTCCATTGCCTACCAACATGGGGATCACCAGTTCGAATCCCCGTGCTACCTCCGGCTTGGTTGGGCGTCCCTATAGACACAATTGGCTCTGTCTGCGGGTAGGAAGCCAGATTTGGGTATGTGTCCTGGTCACTGCACTAGCACCTCCTCTGTTCGGTCAGGGCGCCTGTTCGGGTGGGGAAAGGGAATTAGGGGGGAATAGTGTGATCCTCCCATGCACTACGTCCCCCTGGTGAAACTCCTCACTATCAGGTGAAAAGAAGCGGCTGACGACTCCACATGTATCAGAGGAGGCATGTGGTAGTCTGCAGCCCTCTCCGGATTGGTAGAGGGGGTGGAGCAGAGATCGGGACAGCTTGGAAGAGTGGAGTAATTGGGCCAAGTACAATCGGCTCTTTGCATAACTAGTCCACTGACCTCCGATTTCTACTGAAGCGGTCATACCAGTTTCCTGTTTGTTGGCATGTGTTATTGACAATGTTATATTTTTCGTGATGCCTGCAAGATTTACCTTGCATAAATGTCAATGACATGCACAGAATTGTCAATAAACTTTCACCTGCACCTACGAGCAAAAAGGTGAAAAGTTTCAAGTTGTACATATCAAGTTACATCCACAATTATGAGGATGAGCGGACGGACGGACGGATGGAATTGTGTCTGTTTGCTTTCTGTTTGCTTCATTTATTCGTGAGACACACTGGAGACCACAGTTGTTGCCAGTGTCACATGTCTCTGTGTCTTTCATGCCCCCATATTAAGTGTTCAGTGGTTTTTCTTTTTGGATTATTCCCCCCCCTTTTCTCCCCAGTTTTATCCGGCCAATTACCCCATTCTTCCGAGCCGTCCTGGTCGCTGGAGGGCTTCAGACTACCACATGCTTCCTCCGATACATGTGGAGTCGCCAGCCGCTTTTCACCTGACAGTGAGGACTTTCGCCAGGGGGACGTAGCACGTGGGAGGATCACGCTATTCCCCCAGTCCCCCCCCCCCCGAACAGGCACCCCGACCAACCAGAGGATGCACTAGTGCAACGACCAGGACACATAGCTACATCCGGCTTCCCACCTGCAGACACGGCCAATTGTGTCTGTAGGGACACCCAACCAAGCCTGCGGTAACATGGGGATTTGAACCGGTGATCCCCGTGATGGTAGGCAACTGAATAGACCGTTACGCTACCCAGCCCCCCCCCCCGCCAATACACAGATTTTAAAAGCCCTAAAGCAGGCACAGTTGCCATTGCATTGCAATTTTCAAAGGCTTTGAGTTTGACATTAAACATTTTGGCATACACTACCGTTCAAAAGTTTGGGATTACCCAAACAATTTTGTGTTTTCCATGAAAAGTCACACTTATTCACCACCATATGTTGTGAAATGAATAGAAAATAGAGTCAAGACATTGACAAGGTTAGAAATAATGATTTGTATTTGAAATAAGATTTTTTTTACATCAAACTTTGCTTTCGTCAAAGAATCCTCCATTTGCAGCAATTACAGCATTGCAGACCTTTGGCATTCTAGCTGTTAATTTGTTGAGGTAATCTGGAGAAATTGCACCCCACGCTTCCAGAAGCAGCTCCCACAAGTTGGATTGGTTGGATGGGCACTTCTTTGAGCAGATTGAGTTTCTGGAGCATCACATTTGTGGGGTCAATTAAACGCTCAAAATGGCCAGAAAAAGAGAACTTTCATCTGAAACTCGACAGTCTATTCTTGTTCTTAGAAATGAAGGCTATTCCATGCGAGAAATTGCTAAGAAATTGAAGATTTCCTACACCGGTGTGTACTACTCCCTTCAGAGGACAGCACAAACAGGCTCTAACAGGTACTATTTAATGAAGATGCCAGTTGGGGACCTGTGAGGCGTCTGTTTCTCAAACTAGAGACTCTAATGTACTTATCTTCTTGCTCAGTTGTGCAACGCGGCCTCCCACTTCTTTTTCTACTCTGGTTAGAGCCTGTTTGTGCTGTCCTCTGAAGGGAGTAGTACACACCGGTGTAGGAAATCTTCAATTTCTTAGCAATTTCTCGCATGGAATAGCCTTCATTTCTAAGAACAAGAATAGACTGTCGAGTTTCAGATGAAAGTTCTCTTTTTCTGGCCATTTTGAGCGTTTAATTGACCCCACAAATGTGATGCTCCAGAAACTCAATCTGCTCAAAGAAGTGCCCATCCAACCAATCCAACTTGTGGGAGCTGCTTCTGGAAGCGTGGGGTGCAATTTCTCCAGATTACCTCAACAAATTAACAGCTAGAATGCCAAAGGTCTGCAATGCTGTAATTGCTGCAAATGGAGGATTCTTTGACGAAAGCAAAGTTTGATGTAAAAAAAATCTTATTTCAAATACAAATCATTATTTCTAACCTTGTCAATGTCTTGACTCTATTTTCTATTCATTTCACAACATATGGTGGTGAATAAGTGTGACTTTTCATGGAAAACACAAAATTGTTTGGGTGATCCCAAACTTTTGAACGGTAGTGTATATATATATATTCCATCTGGCCTTCAGCATTAACCTGCTGTTTACTGTCAAGGTAAAATTTGACAAGAATAAGCCTTGAGACGAAATAGTATTTACATGTTGTCAGTCTTGCCCAATCTGTCTGTAGTCTTGTTCTGAATTCGTATTTGACCTGCCAGCATATGTCGACATTAACCTGACACTCAAAACAGAGACGTGTGTTCGAAATATTTCACGTAATTAGAATTGCCAGTAGGCAAACATGATTAGCAAGCAAAAGTCACGTTGCTCGTGTTGTATAAATGTTTTGATTAGCCTTAGTTAATTGCTCTTTTATTCAAACATCCTTAACACATCAAAACAGAATTTCACCCAGGGTGTCTAGTTTCAATGCCATCTGCTATCAAAGTTGTAATGTTTGCTGTCAAGGTGTGACATACCGTGTAAATTCTCAGTTTAGATTCACTCTAGGCAAATTTACTTGTGATGACAAAAAAGTGACTGCAGCTGTTTGTCTACTAACCACTTTGGCAATATATGACCTGTTATCACTCATACCAATCATCAGTCATCATATTGCACTCTTAACATCACATTCTGTCATTAAAACAGTTTATTCAAAACCTGCAGTCTTTGAGTAAAAGATTGACTTCCATTGTGGTCTTTGGTGTTGAAGACATGATATAAGAGGCAAAAGATACAGTTATTGTAATGAAAACTCCCTCAAATAGACAGACTTAGTACTTTAAGCTGCAAACTTGTCCCCCCCCCCCGCTTTCACCTATGTCTTTATGCATGCTCGATAATCCAGGTAAGGAAATCACAGAAAGTTGAATCAGTTCATCTGGACACTCTCAACTTTCTGTGATCCCCCCTTCACCTACAACCCCAACCAGCTCACTTTTTTGCAACTGGCCCCTGTCACGTTGCTAGACAGGCATCTTGAAATAAATCCAGGTTGGACAAATCCACATTGTGAAGCATGTTTCCCCCTTTCAGAAGGACTTTCTCCGTTGATGTTTCAAACTTTGTCCCACAGATGGCAGTGTGGAAGCGTGGCTTGGCGTCTCACGCTTAAGAGTTACCTCTCTTTCTGTTTCTCCATGTCTTGTTCTCTCTAATTCTGTCTTTCTCTCTACCTGTCGCCCTCTATCTATATTTGTATATAAGCAGAATCTGTATAGTTGACAAAGTAAGACCGCAAATAAAAGGAATTTGAAGACGGCCATTTGATGGAAACTCTGATCCCTATGCAAGTTACAGGAACAGTACATATATTTTCCGAATAGGCGGTTTCGGTGAGGTGTGTCTGACCCTGCATGTGTCAACAGCATGCTCTCTCCATTGTGCTCCCAGTGAAAGGAACCCCACATTCTCAGTACAAGTGTTGCCCTGGCTATTAAGCTGTAATGATAGTGTGAAAACAGCATCCTGTTGCTACAGAATTTACCTGTTTTTAAATGCAAGGAAGTAAAGCTTTTGACCTTTGGAATATAAATTTTCACAACCAAAGTATTTACATTTAATTGATAGTGATTTAAATACTCAAGTTTTATAATGTAATTAAAAATGCTTTTTCAGTGGGTCAAATTCACATGCTGATGGACAAAAGACTAACATAAGGTTTCACCAAAATGTCCTTGGTTATGTTTTGTTTCAGTGTAATTACGTGTGAAACTGCGTATGATGGTGCGTACTGCATGAAGTCTGTGTAAGATTAACAACATAGAAGCACCTCGGTTGGGAAATGCAGATCATATTCCCCCCCACAACGTGTTTGTAGTCAGGCTGTCCTTATATTTAGCATATCATTTGAAATGGGACCGACACAGGACCGTACAATTACACAAGTTCACTGGACTTGTTTGTTAAAATGAACTGATCTGGATAGAGTTTGTGTTACTTGGTGATGACTGTATAAAATTTAGATGTATCATAAATCTTTGCAAACTAATTGTGATGAAACACCCAGCCAAGAGTTGTGCATCATTGCGTGTCTTCATTTGATTAGATATGAATATGAGAAGAGCGCCATGCAAGTTTTTTAGGAATTTGCTGCTGGTTTTGCGAAGGTTGATTTTTTTTTTTTTTTTTGGGAAAGTTCTGCATCATTACCCTTTATGACTTTAAAAAAAGAAGGAAAGTAGACATGAAAGCGAATACGCAGATGAAATTTGGAAAAGACTTAAACATCTGACCTCAACATGAAAAATAACACAAGAATCGATTCAAGACAGAAGACGTTCAGTTCACACAGAATACGGATGACAACATCAAAACAACATTGAGGAAAATGGCCGACTAGCCCTGCCATACATTTATCCATTTAGGGCTTTTTCATATGAGGTACGATTGCTTTGTATCATGCCTGAGTATGATTGCCCCCCCCACACACATACACACACCCACACACACATACACACACTCCCTCGCCACTCAGCTTTCACATTAGTAATGTTGTTCCGTACCCGAGTACGCTTGCGTATCTAGACACATGAGATCGGTGCGTGCTGTGCGCATACGCAGATTTCGGAGGAGACGGGAGTAGCAGTCCACTTCCTTGTTTTGGTACAGTTGTTTTCACACCTGATATGAACCGTACCCGAGTACAAATGAATCGTACTCGAGACCGCCTTTTAAAGTGGACCGGGCATGGTTCGTTGTTCCGTGCCTGGGCCCTGGGTGCGGTACACAGTGTTCACACTTGTCAAATGAACTTGACTGTGGTCAAGTATACTTGGATCAGGGCGCTAGTGTGTAAGCATTTGTAACCTAGTGTGTAACCATTCCATTTCGGGACACTGACGCAAATGGGGAGTGTGCATACTCTTAGAAAGTGTATGTACTATGTGTTTGTGTGTGTGAGAAAACACCAGGGTTATTTCATGGGCCGTTGATTTAGTTTTATCATCCTAAAGCATAGGGCTAGGGGGATGGGGTTGTGTTGTTAGTACTGGTTGTCATTATTGGGAACAAACAAATTTATGGTTCTCTGCCAACAGGATGGTCTCCATACACGTTGGCAATAACTCTCTCTCTCTCTCTCTCTCTCTCTCTCTCTCTCTCTCTCTCTCTCTCTCTCTCTCTCTGCAGGTATGCCGTCCCACCTGAGCATGGAAAGAGGCTTGAGCGGCTGGCACAAGGTGAGCTCCATTTGTGTTGAACTAGTTTCAATGCTTCTGCCCACACAGCTTTAGGGCGCACCTCTTAAACAACAGTCACTTGGTTAATCTACCTTATCTCTTTAAGTTTCTCGTTGATGGAGGTAACTAATGTAGCAAAGGCTCCAGACAGTTTGGTCCCGTCTCTTCATTTACAGCCCCACTACTATCAATCAATCAATCAATCAAGTTGCATTTTTTATAGAGCTTTTCTAACTACCACATACACACACACACACACACACACACATACACACACCTTTGTACGAATGCAGACCAAGATGCGTAGATAGACAGATGTATCTCTACACACATACACACACATCCAAAGAAACGCATGTAGATGAAATTGTAAACACTTCAGGCAACCTTGCTCGCTCGCTCACTCTCTCTCGCTCTCTCTCTCTCACTCTCTCGCTTGCGCTCTCCCATCGTCCTGTGACCTCCCTCCCTCCCCCCTCATTCTCCTTTCCTGTTAATAGCCCTAATTTCTCCTCTGTGTTTCTCCCACTCGTTATCCTCCTTGTGCTTTGATCAATGAGGATTACCTTGTATACTGCATGTCACTTGGAGTGAGGCAGAAGCAGGAGTTGACAAGGCACAGAGCAAAGGGGTGCTAGGTTGGGTACTCATCTGACCCAAATTGCATAAGAGACAAACTGTCCTTGTTGTCGTGAAGAATCGAGAGCGAATTGATTATTACCAATGCACAAATTCTGCCTTTCAGAAGGAGGATCATGTTGCACAAGCACGCACATCGGTGCTCAGTGTGGCTTCCTTACATAATCCCCCCCATTCAAAGGTTACAGGTTGGAGAGCTGGGGGCTTGTGACCAAAAGGTTGTTGATTCTTATCCTACACTAGCTTTACTGGAAAAACAATTTCTGCTGTGCCCCTGTCACTACAGTGATGATGTTGAGCGAAGCACTTCACCCCCAGTCTTCCTCATTGGATTGAAAAGTGGGGTTACACCAGGCATCTGTCAGGCATGAATGAGTGCAAACTAGTCAAGCCATTCCCAAAGAGGGGGAGTTTTGTTGACCAGCATTAACACAGAGAAAACAAATGAAGAGGATAATACCTTGTTAATGCAAGGCTCACTTCATCCAATAGGCATTTTAGCCTGCATTTGTTTCTATGGCCAAAAATATTCCAATCACATTGCATGTTGTGTGTTGACATTCAGTAGATTTTAACTCCTTAGACTCCAATGCTGATTAGGCACAGTGATAATTATCTGTAACCGCCATCAACCTTGACATGCAGGTTTTGTCAGAACCAGAATGTGAAACACTTTAATCGGCAAATACAATAAACAAACTCGAATTGACCGTGACAACATTCAGTCAGGTGACATATTGTGTACTAGTACAAAAATGCAAGTACGGACGGATGGATTTGGTACAAGGACACCAGGATATCTATGGAATCATTGCACAACCAACTCACAAAGTAACACACACTGTACAGCAATGACAGGAACCATGCACACATGCCAGGTGCTAGTTCAAGTTCATAGAGTGCACACCACGTGACACTAATCAACAGTGGATTATATGTTTGCCAGTACATCCAGCATTCAATCACAGTCATATTGCTGCATTTGTCTCATTGCCTCTCTAAGCAGCTGGCCATATACGGAGTGCCAACACTACTTAACAAGCACCCACTGACCTATCAAAGCCATCGTTGGCACAGGCAGCAAACCATTTATGACATCCTAAAAAACCAGTTGCGAGTGTTGTTGGAATGCCCAATAGGGCCAGGACAAAGATCTCAATACTGAAAAACTCCAATCCAAATATTTGACACAGCTGCAGACAATGTTGTCATCATCCTTTCATGTCTGCAATATTTCATTCATGGCTTCAGATTTTTTGGATGGTAGGATGGGAGGGTATTATGGGGAGGCTGCGGGGTGGGGGACTTAATATTCAAACTCCAAAGGACAGAATGAAGCTTTAAGTTAATATTACCCCGCGGAGAGCTGTGAGAGCCAGCTGCATTTTAATGGGGATTAATACCCAGGCTCCAACAGCACATTATTCACCTTTATCAGCTCCAACAAGCAGGCAGGCGGTAAGAGAATAGGGCCTCTCTCTCTCTCTCTCTCTCTCTCTCTCTCTCTCTCTCTCTCTCTCTCTCTCTCTCTGTCTCTCTCTCTCATACTTTCTTTTTTGCTAGGTCGGGACAGAGGCTGAAACAATGCCATGAAAATGAAGGATGAAATGGGCCCTGATTATACTGTCAATAGCATTAAAATATTACGTGATGGAGGCTCTTACAACCCCTCCTTTGAGGCAGAGGCCAGATAGATAGTAAAGGGAGGGAAAGAGAGTGATGGAAGAGGATAAAGTTATGCTTTTAATTATGCAAAGGCCCTGTGACTCACTCTCTCCCGGAAAAAAAGGGGGCCATTGTTTTTGAAGAGTTAGAGGTTCGAAACCCACGAAATGTCAGACGGTATTTTGTAATCTGAACGTGTGTGTGTGCGTGCATGCATGCGTGTGTGTGTGTGTGTGTGTGTGTGTGTGTGTGCGCGTGCGTGCGTGCGTGCGTGTGCGTGCACTCGTGGCAAGGTTGTTAATCACACAAAGAGGGAAATTCCTGTTATGCAGAAGTCATCTTACAATTGTTTTTCATTTGTCAGCATTTTAATAGTTGCATTCAGTCACGCTCAATCCTTACTGTTGAAGGTAGATTTTATATGCAATGATAAATCAGTACATTTAAATCACTTTCAGTCACTAATAAGACCACCCTGGGACAACACAAGACATTTAATTGACAATAGACGGTTGTTGCCGTTTGTATACTCCCTTCATGAATTTATTCTGAAATAATACTGTACATGATTATTTCGTGCATGTTAAACAGTAGAACCAAAGTAGAATATTGTAATGGTAATTCCAGTGCGTCTCTATAAACTGCCTACTGCAACATTTCTTGTAACTTCAAACTATTAAAAAGTTGGAAGGAAAGGTTAATCAATTTCAGTTTGTTTCTTGGCGGCACGGTGGCGCAATGGTTAGCACGGTCGCCTCACAGCAAGAAGGTCCTGGGTTCGAACCCCGAGGTTATCCAACCTTGGGGGTCATCCCAGGTCATCCTCTATGGAGTTTGCATGTTCTCCCCATGTCTGTGTGGGTTTCCTGTGGGTGCTCAGGTTTCCTCCCACAGTCCAACAACATGTAGGTCAGGTGAATCGGCCATACTAAATTGTCCCTAGGTGTGAATGTGTCGGCCCTGTGATGGACTGACGGCCTGTCCAGGGTGTCACCCCGCCTGCTGCCCAATGACTGCTGGGATAGGCTCCAGCATTCCGCGACCCTGATTTGGATAAGTGGCTTGGATAATGGATGGATGGATGGAATTTGTTTCTCTTTACCCCCATCCCCAGTGCTTGGTCTATTATGTTTATAACACCTAGTTGATATGTAAAAGCATTCAGGATTTCATCTCTGTTCAATTGCCAGATTCTCTGAAGTTTCTCCCCTTCTTATATTGGCCTTTACCAGATAGCAGGTGGTGAACTTGCAGTGCACACCATCACAGTGAATGCACATGTGGGATTGTGGAATCAGAAAATGATTGTGATAATTGAACGCATTCCAGATTGAGTGCTGGGTTGGCACCAGTCGTGCAACCTCATGCATCTTACCCCCATAACCGCCAAATTCTTCCTTCCCATTTTCCACCGAAGAGATCTGGCGGCTCCTAGCAGTGGAGTTTTTAGCCAGGAAAACCCACCAGCTTAACATTTCCCAGGCACTACTTGGAATTTTCATCCATTTGGTTTGCGATGAAAAAAAGATGACCCAACTACTAAGGTGCTTTAGGAAAGGGAGTCTCAGTCTCTTCCCTCCGTGGGAGGTTGGCTGTTGATGGGGCAATTTTAATTATGTTATACATTTAGTTAACCCTCTTATGTAGAGCGGCTTACAATGAGCGCAGCAGTAAAATAATTTTAAATCCCCAGATCAGCAATGAGAATTGGAGTCACACTGCTTTGACAACACTGTTATAAGACAATTTGCATAACAGCTTGTTTTAATGGGGGAAAAAATGTGAGGATAGAGATGAGGCCTACAAATGCTGCAGTCCACAGCCCTGTCCTCCTATAAGGCAGAGTTGGGCAACAAGCTGGTGTATGCTGTCACTGGCTGCTGTCCTTCTAAACAACATTGTTATTACAGAGCGCCATTTTATTTAACAGCATCCCTGAGAGGCTAGTTTCACTGCCAAGAAGCTGATTTTAAGTCTTTTTTTCCCATTCAGTTTCCTTGTAAATGTCAGTGTTTTCGCTTCTGCCTGTAATTGTTTGTCAGGCAGGTCAAATCAGGCAAATACACATACACTGATTCTTACATGGGCTCTGTCCAAATACTCCCCCCTCAGCCTTAGCTTTCAGGCCCTACCCCTCCATTTTACGTGTCCATGCATACTAGGGTGTTCTAATTTTATGTGGGATTTAAGGAGTAGTGTTCATCTAGCCCTCCAAACGGAACCTTTCCAAATGCAGACTTGAAAATGAGTGGTTGAATATTCATTCTACCACTCGTTTTCAATTACTCGCATTGTGAGCTGAGGCTTAAATAGGTTGAAAATGGCTACCGGTGCCGGTAAATCCTTGTACAAATGTGTGTATTTTCATGTGCATACACCAGATTATATACTTGATTCTTCATGACAAATATCTTGTGAAAATGACTGTATGATGTAAATGTACGATGTCGGGGATCCAAGTAGTGTCATTGTCTACTCCATTACCTACCAACACGGGACTCGCCGGTTCGAATCCCCGTATTACCTTTGGCTTGGTCGGGCGTCCCCACAGACACAATTGGCCGTGTCTGCAGGTGGGAAGCCGGATGTGGGTATGTGTCCTGGTCGCTGCACTAGTGCCTCCTCTGGTCGGTCGGGGCGCCTGTTCGGGGGGGAGGGGGAACTGGGGGGAATAGCGGGGAATAGCGTGAGCCTCCCACGTGCTATGTCCCCCTGGTGAAACTCCTCACTGTCAGGTGAAAAGAAGCGGCTGGCGACTCCACATGTATCAGAGGAGGCATGTGGTAGTCTGCAGCCCTCCCCGGATTGGCAGAGTGGGTGGAGCAGTGACCAGGATGGCTCGGAAGAATGGGGTAATTGGCCAAGTACAACTGGGGAGAAAAAGGGGGAAAAATGTTCAAAATGAAGATCACCTTTTGGAAAAAAGTGAAATCTACACTTATTCAGTGATTGATAAAATTCAACCAAGTTATGGTACTAATGGGTAACTGAAGTTCTCAGGTGGTGAAATACATTTATTGGTAGGATCCTTTTGTATTTTATTGATATAGAACAATAAACTATAGATTGCAATGTTAATCTTTCTCCTAAAATGTAATAATTGAGCTTTGAAATCAGTGAACATTATACCCAGGATAAGAATAGGAGCTGCATTGTTGAAGAAGACATTTGAACTGTTCTTTGCCCCCCTCTAGGTTTCTTTCCGGGTAGCTGCCAGGGCTGCGATGCTTTCCTCCGCCACAAGATGACACTGATATCTCCGTCCATTCTGAAGAAGTACGGCATCCCCTTCGACAGGGTGAGTAGAGCAATCAAGTTTAGAAGAAAATGAGGAGGAAAAGACAGTGATGGGGAGCAGGGTGGGAGATTAATACTGGTAAGGTTTGACCATGTCTCTTAAGTCTGCCTGCTCTACCAGCCACTGCAGCAGTTGAACCATGTGGATGTTCATTTTTTTTCCTGTTTTTAAAAGTTCTTAAAAATCACATTTAGCGGGCGTCCGGTAAGCGTAGCGGGCTATTCCGTTGCCTACCAACATGGGGATTGGCTGTTTAAACCCCCGTGTTACCTCCGGCTTGGTCGGGCGTCCCTACAGACACAATTGGCTGTGTCTGCGGGTGGGAAGCCAGATGTGGTTATGTGTCCTGGTCGCTGCACTAGCACCTCCTCTGGTCAGTCAGAGCGCTTGTTCAGGGGGGAGGGGGAACTGGGGGGAATCGCGTGATCCTCCCATGCGCTACGTGCATGTCCTCCCTCACCACATCCATAAACCTCCTCTTTGGCCTTCCTCTTTTCCTCTTCCCTGTTAGCCCGTTAAAAGGCGGAATTGCTGATGAATGCCCATCTTGAGTTTCCAGAGTCCAAAGTGATGTCTTAAAACTGTTTACTGAGTCTTGCCAACGGCCAAAAAAAGGCTCAAGTATTAATTTTGCAATGAAATGAATCAGGAAGGCAAGCAAATCTTAGCATTTATGAAACTGCAACTAACAAATGTTTGATAGTTTTACTTGATGAATGACTCAAATGATTAATCGATTACCAAAATTGGGGTTGATTGACTTTCTGTTGATTGACTAATCATTTCTGCACTAGGTACCCCTGAACACAACTACTATTAATCATAACAATAACACTGCCATGCTGCTGATGTAAAAACGTAGCGATTGGTTCACTGGCGGTGGGTTCAAGGTTGTGAGTGTGTGCAGTGTATGAGTATGGGGAAGTGCATAACAGTAAATACAATGCACCAATCAAAGAAGGTTGACAAAAGGCTTTTTTGATAAATACTGTAGCAGTCACCCCTTCCCTACTCTCTCACTTTCTTCACCTGTCCCACCCTCCTCATCCTCCTTTTGTACTCTTTCATCACCTCTGTCACCCTCCTCATCTTCCTTTTATACTGAATTTTTCTGAAAACTCATTTGGGCGAATCATCTCTTTTTATATGAGCTGTATTTTTTGCTTCTTGTGAATTCTCAAGAGGGGATTGTCAATGTGGCTCCTAGCATTAAGTTATCCAGCCTTTCCTGTTTGCTCCAAAACAAGTTAATTACAATGCTAATGTTTTTTTTATTTTTTGCTTTTATTTTTTTTTATCCTATCAATATAGTTGAATAAGTTCATAAGAAAAAACGAAACCCCTCACGATGCAGAAATTGATGGGAGATCTAAGCAAACGCCAATGAATCCATGTAGTGCAAGCATAAAGTTCTCTGTTGTCGGCAGAGTTCAGTCAAAACCCATCTCCTCCTCCCGTCGTTTAGCTCCCCCCCTGCCCCCCAGGATGTCATTATCACAGCCAAGATGTTGCAGCTTTAGACGTTGCACACCTACAGAACCTCCCATGATTCATATGTAAAAATAAAGCGTTCTCGCTTTCTTGTGAACGCAAGAGCAAAAAGACACACTTGATATCCGAACTACTGCCTTAAGTTCATGATGTTTACCTCCTGCCCTTCTTTCTCTTCATCTCTCTCTCCTCTCTTTCTTTCTTTCTGCTTGTCGCATTACCTGACAATGATACAGATTTTCAATTTCCTGGATCTAGGGTTGACAAAAACTGTCACGAGAGTCACACAGCCATGCAAATTAGACTCGAGTCTGGGGTTATGTAACAGGGTAAAGGAGAATGTACCTACGTTAACTTTCAAGCTACCCAACCCCTCCGTGCAAAAAAGAAGCCTGCTATACTATATCAGTGTTGAGCTCATGAGACAATATTCTACACTTTTGAAAAACTCCCTGTTAAGCTGGAAAGAATTTGGGGGGAAAAAACATCTTTTTTTTTTGCATGAAGCTCCTACTACCATGAAAGTTTCACAGCAGTGTGTTAATTCAATGTGTGTTAATTTGCAAAGACGACCCAAAGGAAGTGGTGGTGGTAGAGTACTTGAACACCTTTCATGCCTTTTTTTCCATCCTGGTGTTCCCAACCAGACTGAGATTCAAAGTCTCTTCATTCCATTCACAAGCGTGCTGAATCTTAGGTTACCACATTCTCTCATTACTTAAGTTTCTGTTCGGCAGGGTCATTTCCTAACATAAAGACAAAATGGTAATTTTTTTGTTTGTATGTTTCTTTTTTGGCTTTATTTTTTTCAGTGATTTTCTGTTCAGCTATAGCTGCATTTTTTTGTGTTTTTTAACTTTTGCTGCAATTGTGTCATGTGAAATCAATGACATACGTAAGTAGTCAGTCTCCTTTTGGTGGCTTGTAATGGATGATACAGAGATACTGGAAAGACTTTGCTGGAAGTCTCTCAGTAACCCCCTTCTTGGTTCACAGTGGATTCTGACCCAGCTCACCACAGAATGGGGGGCCTTTCAGAGAAAGACAATTTCGGAGAAAGTCTTTCTTTTCTATTTGTGTGTGCTGACTTAATTCCCTATTTTACGCTTGCTGACTCCAGTCTAATCACTCCTGTACTGCGTGTAAGGACCCTGGGCGGGCTATGGAGCCACTAGGCTTCTCCAGCCATGGAGATAGGGAGGTAACACGGGAGAAGAAGGAGCAGGGAGGTGTGTCAGAAAGCCAATCTTCTCCCCTACCATCAGGCCTTAATGATAGTGGATATTAGGATGCAGTTGTTCCCCCTACATCTGGTCCATAGGGTCTGCCCTGACAGTGTTTTTACCAAGTCCGCTCATCCAAGCAGACAGTTTGTTTCTCTGAGTCAAATTCACCTCCAGATCCTTGGATGATTTCTTGTGCTTATCTCTTTCAAAATAATAGCTATAATTATGAAATTTTCACAGGCAATATTAGGTTTATTATCATCCATGCCACATTAAAGATTTTGAGAAACCCGCCTTTTTTTTTGTTTTTTTGTTTTAGCACGGCATTTTTTTTTCCCGTGGCTTACAAATACAGGATCGAAGACTGATTGCTTGTGACCATCCTCTTGAAATTAAAGTCTTTTCTCCTGTTGGTACCCCTTAGTAGCCCTAAGTTAGCTAAAAACAAACAAACAAAAATGTTTTTTTTTAAAATTATTTTATCGGACGTGCAGTATAACCTCATCCTGAAATCTAAATGTGTTTTCTCTTCTTCTCTGTGTGGACAGGTAACTCAGAATGAAGGGGAATTTATGGTTACTTTTCCATATGGCTACCATGCTGGCTTCAACCATGGCTTCAACTGTGCAGAATCCACAAATTTCGCCACCCTGCGCTGGGTGGACTACGGAAAGATGGCCACTCAGGTGAGATGCTACAGTGTGATAGGCTGTGTGGTTAGACCTTGGACCATTTGAAATAAAGTAAGATAAATCCACCTAATCAGAGAAAGGAGAATGCCCACGCTGAGGCTCACAATGGCAACATTTAGAAGAATTTGATTTTTCTGGTGCCTAGGCAACAAAAAATTATAATACCAGAAAAATTTGGATTTATCATTTCCCCAACAACATTGTGTGTTGGGATGATAAACATTATGTAGATTTTTTGATGCAACATCAGCTTCTATGTGGATATTCTCCTTTTCTTTTACAGATTGTAGGTTCCTCTCGATCATAATGGCTCCTAATTGCAGCTGATAATTATCAGCTACATCTGTTATAATACATGTGGTGTTAATTGACACCAACAATCCAAATGAGATGTTAGTCACATGGAGCTTAGAACAGAAGAACACTTTGCACATAAATTTCATGAGACAGGTGCATAGGAGAGCGATGAGTTGATCAAAGGTTGCAAACAAATTCCCACACCCTGTCTAACTTGCAATCATACATTTATTTGTGACGATTTGGTGCTAGACCTTCATCAGGCAAATGGTTTGTGACAATGAGAAGCCATCTTAAATAGGGAGTAGCCGTAAGTCTGCATGCCTGAACCAGTTCCATTCCCTGGAACCAATCACATTCCCCACGTGCAATAGGAAGGTATAAATACCAAACATCAATTTGCTATGTGACAGTCTCCAATATTGTGCACGGAGCTAGAAATGTAAAACACTGTGTAGTAACAATCATAAGTATACTCCAAAATACTAAAAATTAAATAGGTACATTACCATAAAATCACAGAAAGGTGAATCAGTTCATCTGGACACAACGTTTAGTGAGCGAAACGTTTCATCACTCATCCAAGTGACTTCATCGGTCTCAACTGACTGCATGTATCCCCCAACCTTGTAACCAGCACAGTTGCATAACGACCGAAACTGATTGGTTTCATATGCAAATAGGCGTGACCATAGAGTTTCAATGGCCATGAGTACTATTCACAGAGGATTGGGGAATAGTTGCAATCACAGCATTGTAAGATGGCGACGGATGTACTCATCCTTGGGGTGGACCATTTCTGGCCCAGCGTATTTTGGGGTTTGAAAGCAACTGAGACGCAGTGTTTGGAAAATATGTGTCTCAACTGTTCCGCAACTCCCTCCACATACAGAATCACCACTGGTTTACACTTAGACAGCTGTTGTTCTTCTCTCTTCAATTGGCTGGCGCACTGTATGGATGTCTTCCTGGCTTTGACAAACACCCAGTTAGGATAACCACACTTAACCAGGGCCTGTTTAATGTGGGATTTCTCCCCTTCTCCAGCTGCTGTGTCAGTGGGGACGTTGTCAGCTTGGTGGTACAGTGTCTTGATGACTCCTAGTTTGTGCTCCAGTGGATGATGAGAGTCAAGCCTTAAGCACTGATCAGTATGTGTTGGTTTACGATAAACAACATCCAAATGTCCCCCATCACCAATTGCAGTTTCACAGTCTAAGAAGGCTAACCTGTCATTTTTCACATCCTCCCTGGTGAACTTGATGTGGTTGTCCACAGAGTTAATGTGGTCAGTGAAATGTGGTACATTCTGAGATTTAATTCTAACCCAGGTGTCGTTTGAAAATCTGAACCATTCGCTAGATAGTGTCCTTGAATAGGACACTGGAGCCCTCTTTTCCACTCCTCGATATACAAGATGGCCACTATAGGTGAAACTGAGGATCCCATAGCACATCCATGCTTGAAACGTGAAGCGTTTTTCTCAATAAATGTTGTGTCCAGATGAACTGATTCAACTTTCTTTGATTTCCTTAACTGGATTATTGAGCATGCATACCCATTTAATTGTTAGCATTTTTGGGGTACATTTGTGATTGTTACTATACCGAACGTTTTACTTTTCTGTCTCCTTTCACAATATTGGAGACTGTCATATAGAAGAAGAAGAAAAAAGCCACTTTATTTTGTCATTGTATGGTTTACAATGAAATTTCTTCTCTGCATTTAACCCATCCAATTTTATAGGAGCAGTGGGCAGCTGCGGTGCAGTGCCCGGGGATCAACTCCAGTTCTTCTTCCTATCGCCTTGGTCAGGGGCACGGGCAGGAGTATTAACCCTTAACACGCCTGTCTTTTTAATGCAATTGAAAATAGCAAATTGATGTTACTATTTATGCCTTCCTATTGCACGTGGTTACAAGATTGGTTGCAGGGAATGGAATTGGTTGTGGGCTTACAGCCACTCCCTATATAAAATGGCTTCTCATTGTCACAGTTTGCCTGATGAAGGTCTAGCACTGAAACATCAGTGACATGGCGGCCCAGTGGTTAGCGCTTTTGCCTCACAGCAAGAAGGTCCTGGGTTCCGACCCCGGGCCGTCCCAGGTCCTTTCTGTGTGGAGTTTTCATGTTCTCCCCGCGTCTGCGTGGGTTTCCTTCGGGTGCTCCGGTTTCCTCCCACCATCAAAAAGACATGCATGTTAGGGGTAATACTCCTGTCTGTGCCCCTGATCAAGGCAATGGAAAGAAGAACTCGAGGTGGTCCCCGGGTGCTGCAGCTGCCCACTGCTCCTATACAATATGATGGGTTAAATGCAGAGAACAAATTTCATTGCAACCTACAATTTCATTGTAACTTAAAATGACAAAATAAAATGGCTTTTCTTTTCTTCTAAATGTGTGATGATTGCAAGTTAGACAGAGTGCAGGAGTTTATTTGAAACGTTTCAGTCACATGGAGGTTAAAATTGTTAGTACTGTATTGGTCTTGAAACAATGTTTAATGTTGTTTTGCAAATGTCAGAGCAAAACCCTTTGCTGTTATTCTGAGAAAAATGCTCAGCAACCTTTTTCAACTGTCCCAGCATCATCTAAACCTAAGCCAAACAGACATTTCAACTTAACAGACAATAGAGGTTAAGTAATACAAAAGCTGCATCTGAATTTCAGCTACACATCTTCTGCCATCAGCACTAACCGTACTGTCGGATCCTCCCACCCGCTTCCAGGCACTTGCTGGAAGTGGCTTTCTCACAGCCTGCTGCTACTGTCTCCTGCCTGGGGGCTGTTGGATGTGAAATCAGCAGGGTGTGGATTATTTGTTCACTGTAGTTGGGCTCCCAACCACAATGTTGCCAGAAAGCCCTTTCACACCGCCAACACACACACACACACACACACACACACACCTCCTCTTCCTTTCCTCTATTTCTGTCTTGCCCTGTCTTTAAACCACGTTCAGCTTAATTTTCCTGTTCAGTTCGTTCTCTGTTCCCAGAGGGTGTTGAACACACACATACATGTGTGCGCATATATAATCCCTTTCCCCCTATTCCCTCTGCTTGGCTGACTCAGATTTACGAGGTGCCAGTTTGCAGAAGTGCTTCCTCCCCCCTCTCTCTTCATGCAGTCAACTGTTTAAGGAACCAGCAGGGCCTCTTAAAGTTCTTGTCAGTCCGTCCTAGACCTTAACCTTGCCACCTTAACCCACCCAGCACTGCCTCCCTTTCCATCTCCTACCAGGCCCTGCTGTGGTCCACTTACCCAAGAAAGTATCTCCCTGGCACTTGTCTGAGTTTGATAAAGACAGATCGCTCCATCCTGTCCCTAACACTCCAGGTCGACAAATTGGCTGTCCACCAGTCCGCAACCAAAAGCATGTGCACCCATCCACCCACACACACACACACACCTCCAAAACAGGTACCAAGTGCCAGAATAGTGTGGAAAAAGAACAGCTTGGCTACTGCTACAGTCACATGGTCTCTCTCACTTGCTTGGTCTCTCCCTGTCTCTGTCCCTCTCTCTCTCTCTTATGCCGGAATCAGACTACACAAATTCAGCCTGATTTTGACACGATTTTGCCGTCACAGACAAATTTCCACTGTCAGGCCCGATTATGAACGTCAGGAACGTCGAACGGGCATCTTTACCCCATGTAATGCGACATAATCAAAGAACAGCAATGTGGTGTCTGGGGCACACCCCATGACACCCCAACGAAAAGTCTAGCCTGTCAGAATTTTTGCTATTTTCCTGTCTAGTCTGACAGCTCCTACGACATGTTCCTTGACCTTGACCAATAGGATAACAGTGCTCTCTGGTGCACATATGTAAACATGGCAAAGAGAAAGAGGGATGCTGCTGCTGTCAGGTGGAACGACAAAACCAAGGAAAGGTTCATTGAGCAGTGGCAACAATACCCCTGCCTTTTTGATGTTTCCTCGAGGGAGGACTATGACAGAGTCAAAAAAGATCTAAGAAGTCTAAATGTTGGAAAGAAATAGCAAAGGCACTTACGCAACCCGGTGAGTCACTGGTCAAACTATGCTAGGTTGTCATTCCCCAGTAGCACTAGTCGCAACAGCATCCACAATAGTTTTTTTCCTGCTTTTATTTTTCTTTTCAGAGCACAAGACAGCTAGCATCACACATAGTGCTTCTGTAGCCATAGTTGACAATTTCTTGACCCTCCTCCCTGACGACCTATGAACTTGCGCAAGATAGTGAAAGGCAACATACAATGATTGGATGGGGTCATACTTGTAGTGTTGCCAGTCTCCTGGCCAAGACGCGGCCGGAATTTATGGCACTATGATTGCCTAATCTGATATGGTGACCATTGTGAAAGACAAAAATATTGTGTTGTCTAAGAAAGCCACATGCCACTCACAGAAAGATCTCTCACTTACTCTATCCACCTCCCACTCCTATCTCTGTCCCCCTCTCCACTCTCCTTCAATGAGGGTGATGAGTAGACCTAAGACTAATTCATTAATGAATTCCCAAGTGTCTTTATACCAGGAATGCATTTGCTGAAATCAAGCGTCACTCTTTCTCTCCTCCCTCACTCATCAGCATAGCCACTTAGGAAGCCTTAATTTTCACAACATAGCTGCCTCTCTCTCTCTTGCCCTCTTTCTCTCCCCTTGCTTTTCTTTCTCTCGCTCTCATGTCCACAGCCTCCCCCTGCTGAGCCCTATTCTGCCAGCATCTAACATGACAGTGAAAAATGGGCCTTGGGGCTGAATCTGTCACCATTTGGGGGTTGCCAGTAGCTGAGGGAGAGAGTGGGACAGGGCTAGACAGAAAAACGGGGAGAGAGGGAGACCATCATTCCTTTTAACTTACAAGGTCCTCAATCACCGACATGTCTTATCTGACTCGATAAGTGAACACCAACATTTGTGGTCTACCATCTGTCAGCACTTAACACTTTTTTTTCTGTTTTGCTTTCTGTGTGTATGTGTACATGCATTATCACTTTTATGTTATTACATGTTAATATATAAAATTCAAACCTTAGCAGTCATATGGAGCGTTCACTCAAAAAATGACTTGTGCTACACTTGTCGCAGCTTGACTCATCAGATGCTGTGCATAGTATGAGAAATTTGGATTTCAGTGGCAGATGAGTCATGATAAGGAATTTTTTTTTTTTAATGTAATCAGTAAGTACCATTTTGTTTTGAGTGAATCCTAGCTTACAATCACTCAATCAGTGCAGCAGTTATGTTACAACACCTGCCAAGGCATAGAGTGTGTACTTTTAGTGTGATAGCCCCTCAAATCAGCCATTAAATCATAACTTGTGTTCATGCATTTTATTCCTTACCCTCATATTTTGCATTGAGAGGCGCTGACACTCATCCACTGAAACTTAGAGTGAGTGAGCAGTTTGGGATTTAGTATTGCCCAGGAGCACTTGGACAGGACACATGGCTTTTGATGGACACCGTGGCTACCTTTGAGATGAAACCAGCAACTTGTAAATGATTAAAAACTAAAGGGAAGTGTCATTGTTTACACGTTACCCACTCCCTGTGATAAGATGCCGTTCGCATTAACTACTCGGTTACCATTTAATTTTTATGCTTGTCTATTGCAACATTGCATCATTATCGCCATCTCTGTCCTGGCTATGCAGTTAGTTTTCTCAGTGAGTCCTTTTCTTTTGTTTGCCAGCAGGAGTTTCAAGGTAATTGTTCTGTCTGGGAGAGTAGCAGAAATTATGCTTCCTATTTCCAGACCACTTCGCAACACTTTTTCATCTTGAAAGTGAATTAGAGATGACTCACTCAATCCTCTTTATATTTGTTTGCTGCCATGGCTTGTTTAGTAAGTCCAGACAGGCTTTGATAGGAACTATTTAAGGCTTATTATTTGTTCTTGTGTGTGCACTGACAACATTCATCATCACACCTTCGATTTCCAGCTTCATACTCATCACTCTGTCCGACACTGTCTTCACCTCCAACACACTCTTGACATAATCTTCCTTCAGAATTACCCCTACTTCATTTCTCCTCTCATCCGCACCGTGGTAGAAGAATTTGAACCCATCTCTTGAGTCTTCTGGGCTTACTCCCCTTCCACCTGGCCTCTTGCACACACAGTATCTGTACCTTCCTTCTATCCAGCATATCAGCCAGCTGTCTCCCTTTACCAGTCATGGTGCCAATATTCAAAGTTACGACGCTCACCTCCACGTTCCTACCCTTCCTCCTCTCTCACTGCCTCTGGACATATCTTCCCCCTCTCCTTCTCCTTCCCCCAACAGTAACATAGTTTCCACCAGCACCCTGCTGGCCAACAGTGGCGGTCATTGGTAACCAGGGCCTCAACCGATCCAGTATGGAAATCTGATTTATGATCTGCATATTTGTTTGTGTGTGTGTGTGTGTGTGTGTGTGTGTGTGTGTGTGTGTGTGTGTGTGTGTGTGTGTGTGTGTGTGTGTGTGTGAGAAGCCCAAGATGAGCAGTACACAGTTCATTTTTTACTTATATGAGTTGTAAAGCAGGCGATAGCCCAGCATACCGTGGTAGTCGTTTTAACCAGAGTATCATAGTTGCCAGGGTAGCAGAACTGGTTTGTCAACAGGCCACAGTGACATACACAATTCAAACTTCACCAAAGGCTTTCAGTATTTTACCAGCCAGCTATCGTTTAACATTAGAACATTACTTGGTGCTAAAATGTAGTCTGTTAGCTGCCAAGTTGGCTTGAGAACAAACTTTGCATACACCAAAAAAATAATCACCAACATTTGGTTAGTGGATAGTGTAAGGTTTCTATTGTGCTAGCAGTTAGCAAGCACTTTAATGGTGAAGCAGTTTTTACTGTGGTCTGTGTCAATAAATATTTCCTTTTTTTTGCTTGTGGGCTACTGGGAGTGTTTTCAACCAATAAGCAAGATATAGTGGCGGTACATAATGACCTGCTTTTGACAGGGAACAAGTGATATTCAGCATAAGTTGACGAGGTGTGACGCTGTCTGTTAATGATTTCTGTGATTTTGACAGCATCATTGTTTTCATGCCAGGTGGTGGGTGTGTAACCACATGTAGTTTGTCTGTGTTGACCCAACTACCCCTTGTATTGTTTAGGGCCTGCATCTGTCATGAAACCTGGAAGCCAGGTTCTGAGTTTGCCAAAGTAGGTGTGTCATTGGCAATATAAATGAACTTGACTTGAACGGTTTAGTAGGACTCACAAAACTATCACAACGTTGTAACAGTAGTGAGGTCACAGACGCTTCACATTCCACTTCTGATCTCAACACGGCTCAGACCAAAATTTCCTACACTACACTGACACTGCATATGGAACTATTGATTGAATAGTTATGCAAATAAGATAGGAACTATATATGAAAAAAAGTGTGAGAAAATGGCACCAAGGCATAGAATATAATCTTGCTTCCTGTAATGGACCCTCCTGGTGGTGGCAGTGGTAGTGTTTCGGTGTTGACTTACTAGATATACAAGCTATGTTGGGTCATATTAGAAGTTTTACCATACAAAAGCAATGTGATTTTTGCCTAGAAATTGTCAAGTGTAGCCCTAACCCTCTTGAACCAGTTGTGCACACTGATGTAAAACTGAATTCCATCCATGTCTTTACCACATGTTGTTTATTTACTGATGCAAAGAAGGGGAAACTACAACAACCTCTTTTTCTCCCTTAAGCAGCAAGAATCTATGACATTTACAACAAAAAAAAAGAAAATCTTAAGAGCAATATAGAATGTATATGCAGCAGATAAACGACTCAAAGGTACTAGACCGCAGGTACTCAACTCCAGTGTTCGGGATCCTCGAGTTCTACCGGTTTTCTGGGGGTGGGGGGGGGGTTGTTCAAGTAGTGATTCAGAGATAAATAGAGGGCAACTATGGACGTGAGATGAAGAACTGGATGGATTCAGTCATTATTTTAATTTGTTGATATTGGCTCCAAATGCATCTTAAAGGGGAATTTGATTGTCATTATTGCTGATGTTATGTCAATCTTGAAGCTTACCTAAATTTATAGAAGCAAAAAAAAACAAAAAAAAAAACCCAAACTCAAATACACTCAAAATTGGCCAAGAAAATGCCTTGGTGGTGTTAATAGCCTAATTAATAGACTACATTTGGCAATTGGCACCCTATTTTCAATTCCCTATTATGGACCATAGGCCCCTTCTCAGTCTAATTGATTTGGGTTTGTGGCAAACATTGCTCTTATAGCATTGGTTGTTCATGAAGAACAGAGTGATTTGACAGAAGAGGGATACCCAGCAAGTAGATTCCAAATAAATGATGTCCCCAGATATGACAACCTCCAATATTGATATCTGAAGAAGTTCTTCTGCCAAACAAACATCAGTTATCTTTGCCTTTCTGATGAGTCAAGTTGGCAATCCATTGTGTTGTATTGCCATGGATGATCATGGGTGTTCAATTTGCATCACTTCATTCTCATATTATTTGCAGTTAGCTTTCATTAAAACCACTGCTGGTAGAGTGTCTCGGTAGCAGTAGCCACCACCAAGGTATTTTCATGAATGAACTCAGATTACGGCGAAGCAAGACTGTGTGGCACAGTGAATTTTAGTTATAGGAATACGAGATAGTCTCAAATAAAGCTACAATTAGTCATTCAAGTTTGGGTTAGGATTGCCCTATTTTAATGGTGTGAGAAGCAGTATGTGTGGCGATAGCGAAATAAAAAAGTCTTTTGAATGCTATCAATAAGATAGTAGCCCCTTTCAAGAGCTTGACTCGAGAATGTTGGCATTCACTGCTAGAGGACAGTGCAGCAAATTCAAATGAAATGTACATGTCAAAAAAAAATTCTGTTACTTTTTGCAAATTTGTATCGTAGCATGCAGTATGTTGGAGCTGTGGTTTAAAAACCAGAATTATGATGGCTCAATATACCAAATACGAGAAGGATGCATGGGATTGGTTTTGAGATTTAATGGGCATGATCGTAGCTCTTGATCCTAATGTGGTGCAGTCTATCTTGACTTGTACAGTCAAAGTATTGAAAGATTGTTACAAGTTTGCTTTCTATGAACAAATAGTATGAACTACAGGTAGAGGCCACAAGCTTGCAGTTAGTTTCAGTTGTTCTAAATTAACTGTAAAGGGAGAACAATTGTTAACAAGTGCACCCAGTGGTTGCTCACCCTGCCTGAAAATTTTTCATCGGCATGGTCCAGGCAGAGTATTGTAGTTTGTCTGAGTGAAGATGTGGAGGCTTTTCCAAAAGCCCTAAGATCAAAAAGAAATTCCTTGGTCTCTTTAGAATAAATGGGAAGAAAAATTAAGTAATGGAGACCAAGAGCAGACCATGAAACTCCCATGGATTTTAATACTCCTCGATTTGGGCTGTTGCTGGTCAATTAATCTACTTTACCTCTCAGTTAGGCAGCCAAGCATCATTTGGAGGTTCTAATCTATTCTAAAAACTTAGTTTGGCTTGTAAACAAGTGAGAATTGCTGATTTGTTTTGAGATGAACCTGCCCCTCTGCCCTGGCGAAACAAATATTAGTTATACACACACACACACACACACACACACACACACACACACACACACACACACACACACACACACACACACCACCCCCTGCCATGACTCATACCCTCATCATTGTGAACATGTGACACACACTTTTAAGTCCACCAAGCCCTGGGACTCCCTAAGCCTTTGTTTTTCTGTCTCCCATAATTTAACTTCATTAAGAACTCAAGTATACTTTAGGGCTCATTGGTTACACACCTTCAGGAAGCTCTTGTTAATTCCCTTAATGGTTTTGTAAAAATAAAATGGGCAGCAGTGTCCTATCACAAATGAACATGGTAACATGCTCCTCCTGCATGTTGTCTACAATCATTGTGAGGGAAGAAATTATCTTATGTTCATTTGTTGGTGCCATTCCTTGAGCCTATTCCTCCGTTCCCAGTGAAAGGTTTATGATGACAGCAATCAGGCTGTACCACAGCCCCATCCCCATTGCCCTTTTCTCTCCCCTCTTCCCCCTCCAAACAGTTCTTATGTTTCCATCCCTCAAGTGGTGTCATGATGTAATGTTGGGTGGATAATTATTATTATTTTTTTGTGAAAGTGGAGGGCTGGCTGTTGTTATGGTTATTAGTCCCACCTTCCTCACTTTCTGCCCTCTCCTCCCCCACCTCCCTGACCGCCACATCTCCTTCCTTGGCTCTCTGTGTCTCAGCTGAGCTGGTGAGGAATGTCTCTTGTAATTGAACATAAGGCTCTCAGCGCAGCCAAGGAAATAAAAGGGATGAAATGTTAACACATCAAAGCGAAGCACAAAAGAAAATACGTTTCCTTTTCACCCCCAGCCTGCCTTTCTGCCACCTGTTCATCCCTTTTTACTGTTTCTACCTTGTCCCCCACTCCGTTGTTCCCAACCCCCCCCATGTGTTTGAATTCTCTTTCTGCCACACCTGTCATTCCTTCACACATCTCAAGTGTCAAACTAATGCAACCGTGTGGTTTCAGCAGACATATCCACCATTATGTGTAACCCCTGCCTTCCTCTGTCGGCAGAATAACTCCTTGAACTGTATCATCATCATCATCACAGGTGTTCATGAAGTATTTTTGACATATTTAGATGTCTGATATATTCTAGCCAATGCCACCAATTTCACACCCATCTACCTATCATCTTTTTAATACAATCCCTCACACTAGTCTGCATACTTTTTAGAAATGTGGTATACAGACATATCCACAACTAACAGTAATAAAATACATGTGGACACATAGTACAGGAACAACTTGACATTATGTTCGGTGTGTGAACTATACTTTGGACAGTAAACCATACATGTACAGTGGCTATATAAAGTGTAAAATGTAGGCTTTTGTGAACACACTAACATGCTGTTTTTACCGACACATGCTTTCAAATTCATGGATCAGGTGGAATTTAAGACTGCATAATGTACAAGCAAGAAATAATTTACTTCCTGGCAATATTCAAAAAAATGTTCCTAGACAGAGAGGGGGATATAACTTGAGGAAATTTGAATTTGAAAAAAAAAGTGTTTGTACCAATCTTAAGAGTATGTGTATTTCAGTGTGTGGGGTGACTTTGGTGGTCTTGATGTAGAACTCAAGCAGAGTAAAAATTTTAAAACAGTTTAAGAGAATGTACAAAGAAATAATTTTCAAGAGGTACAGGATGAGGAAGCGGCCTTGATTGTCCCAAGAAGGTGACATTCGCTGATGATGAGGATGTTGCTATTGTTTCCTGTGTTCTTCCTGTGACTGTTGGACATGCCTGATGGGCACCCACACGTTGATTATGCATGTATAATGAGGATGAACATTGAGGTAATTATTTAAGTTGTGTATGACGGACACTGGGTTGGACAGCTGGACTAGTCATGATTAACATCATGTACATTGATTAAGTAGAGAAAAGAGGCAAGACACTCCCTTTCGGGCATGTAGTATTTACTTTTGTTGTTTATTGAGATTTTGTTGTGTATGTTTACTGTACATTTTATTTATTTTTTTGTTTGTTTTCTTAAACACATGCACACTTATTTAAAAAACGAAATACTGATATCATGTTAATAATAGAAATATGATTATGTCATGTAAATAATCCAGCGCCTCTTAAATCATGTCTGTTTCTTTCCACTCTCGCTCTGTCTCCCTCCCCCGTGATGCCATGATGCAGTAACTAGCTAGTGTGGCGATCATCCAAATTATGTTATTATATAAATGATAAGAAATATGTTTCCTGCTATAATTCTGTTTTCACTCACGTACACACACACACACCAGTCCTGTCAACCAGTGATATGGCTCTGATTTACCCGCTTTTGGAAAGACTGGCCCCTTATGTTCTTTTATGATGCTTAACTTTCTCACTCACATCTGAGGCAGTCCCCCTGAAAATGGGTATTGGGTTTCAAATTTGTTCTGCCACTTTCAAGGTTTTACCTACCAAACTTATCATTTCAGTTGTTTGATTTAATTTATTGAGAGTTCACTGCAGTCAGTGGGCCAAAAAAAGCATCCTTTCCCCCCATTTAATTTAACACCCATCCCTCCCTTCTGTCACCAATTTCTCCAGTGTACGTGCCGTAAGGACATGGTGAAGATTTCTATGGATGTGTTTGTGCGCTGCCTGCAGCCAGAGCGATATGAGCAGTGGAAACAGGGAAAGGACACCACAGTTTTGGACCACCTCAAATCCACTGAGCTCACCAGTCCTGAGCTAGAGCGCTGGCGACAGCACCGCGTCACGTACCGAGTTAACCTGTTGCGCAGGTGAGTGCTTACAGGGTGATAAGGTTCGGCTGACTTTGAAATGTAGTCTGTGTGAAATAGTCAGATATCCTACCAAATGTAAAAATAGGACAGCTATTTTTTAAAAAGGTGTCTTGGCTAGAAATTGAAAATGACAATAGAATATCTCTGTATTGTTTAAGAAAATTATTATATTTAAGGGAATCTTAATGCCTTTTGTTTGTTTCTTTATTTTTGTTAAATATGCACAAAGTTCAAAATCCTTTTTTCCTTAAAAATTGAAGAATCTGTATCAAGCAGTGTTGTTTTTTATTTGTTTTTTTTTTTCTTCCTCCAACTTGCCTTCCTATAACTCTACCCCATGCCCAGGGCCCTGCAAAAGAAGAACCAATTCCGACGGCTGAAGCTGGAGGAGGTGAAGGTGCTTGCAGAAGAGGGCATTGAGCTGGACGCTGTTGAGTACCAGCGTCGGGTGGAGGAGCGCGAAGCCCAGCGAAGGCAGGAGAAACAGGAAAGGCTTGCCCGGGAGGCCATGATAACCCTGGAGGCCATGGAACGCGAGGAGCAGGAGGCTGCTGCTGCAGCTAAAGCAGCAGAAGCAGCAGAGGGTAAGGATGAGGAGGAAGGGTTAATGTTGTGATTTTAGTGCATATTTTTTACTTGATTTATCAGGATTATCCCATTAGAGGTCCGCAGGCCCACTGGGTCCCAATATGCTGAGTCGAATCAGGCTGGGCTCTGACCTTTTTTCTTTTTTTACTAGATCAGGCTCATTTAACATACACACGCATAGTACACATAGGCCACTGGATGAAATATTGTTATATTGATTATATTACAAATATTATACATACACATGTATGCGTGCATTACATGTGACAGTTGACATGCAGTGTGTGTGTATGTGTGTTTGCATGTCAGAGAGAGCTTAAAGTGATATTGGTGTCGGTCTTAGGTTGGGCTCGGGCTGAAAAATTGCAGACTTTATCGGGCTGGGACTGGGCTAGTGCTTGAACACCGCAGGCCAGGGCCGGACTAGGGCTGAAGTTTTTGGCCCATGCAGGGCTCTAGAGTCCATATGTCTGGGTGTAGATTATGGTGTTCACTGATTTCCATTCCTTGTATTAAACATTTAATGTTGTCAAAAGAGTGACCACATATCGTCCAAAGCGTAAGTCAAAATTGTCAACTACTAATACAAGGTGTCTAATTGCAATTCATTTTTCACCTATTGGTAGCTCTAAAGTTCTGCCTACTACAGATCACTTCAACAAGATGCTTAAATTTGGTTTCATAAATAACAGATGACTGTCTACCAAAGCCTGTCATATCTGCAGCAGGTGAGGGACAACTTGTAAGGAGACCTAAACTACCTGTATGGACACTGGAGGATGTCAATCACCAGAAGTGACAAAAGACCTTGTCATTTTCTATCAGTAATATACGTAATTTCATATAATATGAATGTATCAAAAACATGTTTGATTTAAAAGCAAGTTTAATTTTAAAACTAGGACTTTGTAGGCTGAACACCAAAAACAATGACCGAACAACACGCTGACCATAACAAACACAGGTTTCACGGATCACATACAGTAATGGATTAAGCAGATGACTTGCAGCTAGCTTTGTAACTTACTTGAGTTAGCTAGCTAGTTTATGGAATAGAATGGCAGTGCTACTGTATGTTAACAGTTAGCTTTGTAGCCTAGTACTTAACCAGGTCATGTCATTACAAGAAGTGTGCCAATGTCTTTTTAGGGTAAAATCTGTTCCCTTCTTGCCAAGCCAGAAAATCTAACAAGCTATCACTCACTGGCTCGCGATAAGTTTACATTTTAACTGCATATCTATTTACATGGAACAAATGACAGAGTAATTTCACTGCAATATCAATGTTATTTAACTCTATTTATTGGTCATTATTGCTTTACTGTCCATAATTGCTATCGAACTATACACAATAACTACTAATGATTAGCCTCTGTTTTACATTACAATGTACAGCGTACTTGTATTTTGACCATTTTTTATTTATTAATCAATAACTACCATTTAATCATACCACATACATAACATTAATCTCTGATTTACCATAGACAGGCTTAAAATTAAGCATTACCATATATCTTTAATTATCCCCTTAATATAAGAGTTTTTAGAATTTAAAATACAAAATATGAGGGTTGACAGATATGTCATGAAGTGGTCACCAGAGAAATTTTCTCCATTATTCCCACCATTCAGTTCTCCACTCTAGCTCAACTGCACTTTTCTAGATAGCTGTCTTTCGCATCTGTTAAATGTACCCATTGCTTCTCCTTCCCAGTGCAAGAGCAGAGTGACAAGCCACAGCTCCTGACCGAGGATGTGGAGGAGAAGAAGAAGCAGAAAAAACAGAAAAAGACGGCAAACCTCCAGAAGGCCATGACTGGGTTCGAGGAGGCGTTTGAACAGTTTGCAAAATCCAGTACCAGCAGTCCCAGTAACATCACACTTAACCCGCTGAAGGTCGAAACGCCGTGTAAGAATAATGTTCCAGTAGAATGCAAGCTGGAATCCACCACCACACAGGTAAGGAGCTTCACAACCAAACAGTATAAAGTGGATAAAATTTGCTTTTAGATGTTTGTTCAATCACTGATTGGTTAATGTGTCAACAGCAGGGTGATCTTAGTTTTAATTTTAGTTTTAATTTTTCTTTTTTACTTAAATGTATCCTTTCCATTTCAGTTTAGTTTCATGAGTTGCTTGCCATTTTTATTTAAATTTTCATTTTCATTTTTATTTTCAGTTTTTCAGTTTTATATTCAAGACACACGCAAATAAGATATAATAAAATAAAGCAAAAATTAACTGACAAAAAACAACAACAAAAAGGAAAGAAAAAAAGCTGCTAGACATATATAGGTATATAATATGACTTGGTTCACAGCAGTTTCCAAAAAATTAAATAGGTATTACAAGACTACAGATAAAAGGTAAAGAGCACCGGGTTTCATCACTACAGACTGTAATTAAAAATGATTTTTCTTTGAGATAGTCAATTTCAACAACCGTTTTTATTGAGTTTTGGTTAGTTTTAATTTTATTTTTATTTTAGCTTTTAAGTAAGCCTGCCCTGTCCTGCATCAACCCTCCTTTGAAGCAGCAATGCTTGTGATATTCTGTGCCCATGGAATCACAACACATTTAACATGAATGGCTTTTAATGACACCATACTAGAAAAACAAATACGTACAAACATGTCTTTGCAAAAATGGACCTAGAAGTAATATTTCTTTAGCCACTTGATCTGAAATAATCCACACATTGCCATCTATCAAGTGACCATCATAATCAACCACCAGCACGGGAGAGGTGTTCATTAGTATTTCTGTTGAGTTTTAAGGCCAATATTTTGATTTCAGTGTGTGTTTCATTTTGCGTAGTTTTAGTTTTAATTTTAACTGACAAGTTTAATTTTTTTCATTGACCTCACTTGTTTTAGTTCCAGTTTTCATTAACGATAATAACCTTGGTTAAAAGGGCATCAAACTTTTGTAGTCCTCCAGCCAAAGCGGGTAGAACGTCCAATAATTTCTCAGCCTTTAACAGTCAAGGGTGGAATTTGAGAATTGAATGACTAGTAGATTGATACTAAAATCTCTTCATATCCAGATATAATAAATGTGGTGTCTATGATAAAGGTTAAACAACAAGCACAGGCAACCTACTACTCCAGTTTACCATATACTCAGACTTTGGTAGAACATGGTACAGAGCATGGTACAAAGGCATATTAGACTAGAGAGGGGGGCATGACAAATAGACATTTCTACATTGGATTATGGCATAATCTGGCAACATTTGATGGTCAACCTAAATTACCTCAATATAGTGGTGTTGGTGAGATGGTTAACCCAAAAATCACCAATATGTTTCACCCCCTTTCTCTGATGATAACAAACCAAAGTCAAGATCAATAAATGAAGATAAGTATTGTGCACCGGTATGGATAACAAACCCTGGCAATTTGTCACCATAGTTTTAATTTATGTACCATTTTTAAATGGTGATTGATTACACCTAACATCTCAAGGATGAAATTATTTAAAGCTATAGATGTCTGGAGACTTCCTCTGCCCCTGAGCCTTCCTGAATTCAGGCACAGCCAGTTGTTTTTGTTGCGATGATCTGACAGGTTGTGGGTTGGGTGAGTCAAGTACTCTTCCATCAATGTAAAGGAACATGGACTTTGGAATAATGCTCTTTGAACTGAGGGGTTTAACTAGAGAAACTTGTTATAGACATCTCTGAGTTTGCGGATGCTTACAGATGAGTCTGAGACCTCCCTGCAAGCGGACATGCAGTTTCACCTTTTGGCAGTTACCCAGCAGCACAATTCATGAAACAAGTCCTGGGACTCATTCTACTGTCCAGAGATCCAGCCATAGCTGAATTTCTTTTATTCCAATAGGATCCCCTTCTTGGATGTTCTTAGCTTTGACATGTTATTTATGAATTTTCAATTGCACTCTGGACTGGAAGTCCAGGATACAAGAGATCCAAAGAGACATGTCCAGCCTGCACTCTTTTTAGAAGGATCTCAAGTATCTAGACCCTAGGTCACCGAAGGACATTTTTAACCATGACCACCTTTGAGATCATCATGAGTGAAACAGCTACTATTATCAGACCAACATTTCAGGAAAACCAAACTGACTGTAGCTTTTCCTTAAACTGTCATTTGTAACAGTTGTGGTGGACACGTTGATAAGGTAGGCGTCAGTGCATTTATAATGGCCATCTGCAATAAAGACGAACATGCTGTCCAGGAATAAACTTGTGAAATCCACATGTAACTGTCTTCATGGGTTTTCAGACCACTCCCATGGGTGCAAAGGAGCTGCAGCTGGCAGCTTTTGATGTCTGGCACATCTGGCATATATTGATAGCTACCTTAATGCCTTCATCACTCTTAGGCCACCATACATGGCTCTATGCCAATCCCTGCGTTCTGATAATACAAGGATGTGACTGGTATGACTGGTGAAGTTCAGCTATCCTTCCCTGAAGAGGGATGACCAAACAGGCCCTCCAGAGTACACTGCCTTCCAGTTGCCAAGTTCAGTCCTTCTCTGGAAATATGGTGTGAGACATGGATTATCAACACATCTTGGTCACCTTCTGACAAGGTACTCACACATTTGGGAGAAAAAGGCATATTTGCTGGTCAACTTGCATCTAGACAGTCACACATGCTTCTCCTGGATCACCACCTTGCCGTGGTGGAGAAGCTTGTGTGTACCTATGATCCCAAGAGCTATGCCGTCCGGAGCTTGCCTCCTGGTAGGGTCACCCAAGGTGGATAGGTCAAGGGAGAGGTTCCAGATGAAGCGCAATCCAACAAAGACCTCAATGACGGAACTGGCGGAAGATGTCTCTAGGTCATAATGGCAGTGAAGGCGAATGAAGGCTGCAACAGAGGGTTGTCCCCAATTGTCTTGGTTCTCAATGCCATTGGACTCTGGCCACCCCTTGCCAAGGACCATGTGGTGGCTGTAGGCGCATCAGTCATGCCAAGTAAAAAGCTGTCACGCGTAGGCGTTCTCCCATTATGCGGCTCCAGGATCAGCCTCTACATCCACCTGAGGATCCAGAGGGAGGACGGCGTACTTGCCCTAAGTGACTGCCGATGATGATGATGACAAAGTCGCAAGGAATGTGGTGAAGGAAGGTGTTCAGGTGTCTAGCATCACAACTCATTCTTACAAGGGAACTCTTATTTCCTGGGACAGGGAGACAGCTTAGAGCATCACTATTTCCATGCTCTTACCCTGCCCTGTAGATATTCCCATATTTATAAACACACACAGTCACAGCCAACTTCTGTACTTGAGGTAAGGCTGGTGCACAGATTTTACCTCTGAGCATTCATGACCCAGAACACTGACAAGAGGCATTGATAATTGCGACCATTCAGGTAGCTGTGGAATGTCTTCACACCAAACATTATACCAAGATATTTCTCATCCAGCTGAGAATATTTTTTTCTCCCGATGTGAGTGCTCAAAATACAAACCCAATGGGTTTCTGGGTTCCATCTGGCATGTGGTGTGACAGCACAGCCCCCAATCCATAAGACAATGCATCACTGGCAAAGAGGAGCTTTTTCTTTGTCATAATGCACCAGGACCTGTGACGTCTGCAATTTGAATTTAGATTTTTGAAATACTCTGCTTTGTAGTTTCTCAATTTCACTTCAGATCCTTCCTAAGGAGCCAATGAAGACGATGAAGAGGAGCCAACACAGGCAACAAATCTGTCAAAAAGCAACCCTAAGTAGACTTTCAGCTTCAAATATTTTTAGAGTATTTCTGAATACTGATCCTTTCTCTGGAATGGGGTGCAGCCCTTTTCTGTCTGATTTTTGTTCGAGGAAGACTACTTTCAGTTTGAGGAACGTACACTTACTCCTTTTTACTCTTAATCCATGGTCCTTCAAGTGCCCTTGACATCTGGTCCAGGGTCTTAAAACATTCATCTTAGCTAATGCATATCACCTGGATATCATGTAGATACATCATCACATGGGAAATGAGGAATCTCCTTCTTGACCCTTTAAAAATAGCCAACTTTGGAGTAGCTGGTAAGTGTACAATCCTCTGTTAGTCATCCCCGGTAGGAGATGTGCTTGGCCGTGTGTATGCGTGTGTGCATGCATGTGTGCGTGCGTGTGTATGTGTGTGTGTGTGTGTGTGTGTTTCTCTGTCTGTGGATAATCTTGCATACTACTGGGTCTATCAGCCTGAATTGGTTTTTTTCCCCCGCACAGTTATGTGTATGATGAAGACCCTCTTGTGGTTGCAGTGATTCAAAACTTTTGAAAAGTGTTTGTTCTCGCTACTGCCACTCCCTCTCGTCATTCACCTTCTAGCTCACTCGGCCAACGCTGCTCTCTGTCACTGCCCGACCTAAGTGAACCGTGCGCATGCGCGACTTTCAATCATATTTCGCAAGTCTGTAAATCATTTACTGCCGATCTCAGCACAGGAGAACTGGAGGAACACTGGATGAACCAAAAATACTAACTTCTGTCTTTATTTTTATAATATAATAACTGTTTAACGGTATACTGTTACGCTCACATGCGCGACTCACATCCACAGTTGACTTCTTAGGCAAAAAACAGGGTGGTTTGTCGCCACGTCTGAGTACCGGAGAAGGGGAGCTACGCCTGGCGGGGCTCTGCTCTACTGAGTGTACTCTTGTAGTGTAACAGGGTTTTCTTCTGTAACAGGGTTTGGAAGTGTCATCTTAAGCTTTCTGTTGGTAAGCATGGCTGACATCAAGTTTCAGCAATCTCTCTACTCCAGCCATTTTTGCTGACATTTCCTCGCTGGAGTTGGTTATTGCTCTACACTTGAGCCCTGTCTCACTGTAAGTTTGTAATCTTCATGGATTCTTTATTTGCTGCTGTGATTTACGCTGCAATAAACGCACCCATCTACCAAAGGTTTGACAGCATGGAGAACAGACCTTGGTTTTTAGAATATCAGTTTAGCCTGAGGATCCACATGGATTATTGCTCTTACTCCTCCCCGCGTGCCAAGTTAATCCTTGAAGACATCTTCATGCTGGGTCAACACTTACTCAAGGCTATAGGTGTAATTTCCCACACATTATGGACTGAATATATCTCCATGGCCAAAATTTGGTCCTTAACCTGAGACAATTTTCACAGGTGTTGTATGTAACATTAACTTGACCATCTGTCTTCTTCCACAATGTCCCAAGGTTAACTTTATTCTTCAGTTTTAGTCTTTGTATACTGAGGTGCGTTTTTACTGATCACACCACATCCTGTGTCCACTTTAATCTTCAGTGTAATTTTTTCTCATGTATGTTTTAGTTCTTTTTATTATTTTATTGTATTTGGTATAGGTATTCTGTTTGGGCTATTTTTGACTACACATCTTGCCATATTTCAGTATTCTCCCACCCAGAAGTGGGGGATTAACAAGAACACTGAGAAAATGTTACCTTTTATACTTTTTTCAGTACAGAGACAATACAAAATATGTGAATATTTAAGTAATGACATGTTTATTTCAGCCCAACTTTAACATTTCCAAAAAAGTGTCTGCACAATTGCAATCCTTTGCCAGATACATTAGTTTTGCCACATAGTCAGCAGCTTTTTAGTTGTTAAATAATAATTATGTGTTAATTTGTGAAATTCTCTAATTTATATATGTATACTAAAGAGCCATGGATAATTATTGTTTTTGGAAGGCATCTTGGCACACAGGTTAACTTGTGTTTATAGACGAAGCATATATTGGGTTTTCGCTTATTTACATCCAGTCTAGATATCAAGGTTTGAACAAGGGTTTTGAAATGAACTGTGTTTAATGGCCTTGTTTTCTTTGTTTGCCCTAAGGCATCCTACTCTAAGCTCAAGATGCCCAAGGCAGTTAAGAAAAGTCGTCGTCACCCCCTCAGCAAGCCCCCAAAGCGCTCTCCCTTGTCTATCGTCAAGCAAGAGCAGACTAGTGATGAAGGTTTGTGTCTGCCTGTCTGTTGCTCCATGTATCTGCAACGTTCACTTGCTCACTCGCTAGTTCTATATTTGTCTGTCTGCCTTTTCTCTGCCTTTTCTCTATTTCTCTTCCTCTCTCACATTTATAATCTGGCTGTTGCTGAATCTCCTCCATAATCTGTCATTCTTATGTCGATCTCTCTCATCTCTCTGTCCATCATTTTATCTTCATCTGTCCTCATCTTTCCCTCTTTCTGCTTCTCTCCTACCCATGTATCAATTTATTGTTCATTTAATCCTGGTACCATAGACCAGGAAGACGCCATCTTGTTTTGATTATTGATCCAGGGAGCTGAGCAAAGCAGGAGTAAAGCTCCCTGGGCAGATAATAAATTCCAGCCCACAAGCGCCTCACCCCCCCACCCCCCACTTCCGTCTCTTTCCTTTCTTCATTTTCTGACTGACACGTATTGATCCAGGGATCATGACGCCCAATTACCTGCTTTCAAAGTCACTTTGGTAGCAGGGGACCAGACTCAAGGCCTGTCCTTCAGAAGGGGAGTTTGTGTGTGTGTGTGTGTGTGTGTGTGTGTGTGTGTGTGTGTGTGTGTGTGTGTGTGTGTGTGTGTGTGTGTGCGTGCGTGCGTGCGTGCGTGCGTGCGTGCGTGCGTGCGTGCGTGCGTGCGTGCGTGCGTGCGTGCGTGCGTGCGCGCGCGCGCGTGCGTGCGTGCGTATGTAGGAAGTAAAAGGAGGACTGAAAGCATCCTCCTGTCTCCTGCCCAGCTCAAACAAACGTTGTGGTTCTGGAGCCTCCTGGGATAGATGCTGTAAAATTGATTGCAGAGCCAGGGGAGGGGTGTTTGTTGATGCCTGTCCAATCTGTTTTTTCAAAAGCCAGTCAAAACCAGAGTATAGTTGTCATATCTGTTACCGAACGGGCTGCTGCTGTCTAACAGCTAGTTCTGCCTCATGAGCCAGAGCCTTGATCCTAATGATTCTGCATGGAAAAATTAATTTTTAATAAAGAAAAACAATCTATGTATATTTTCTCTGAAGATAATTTTATACATTTTGGGGTGGGGGGGTGGATCAATACATGATCATTCAGTATGTCTGAAATCAAGAGAATGTCAGAAAAAATGCTTTGTCATTTCTCATTTTGTCAGTCAATGAAGCACATTAACTTCTATCCTTAAACAAAATAAAATACTGTGCTGAAATTATTCACTGATTATTTTGCAAATGAAGCTTTCAGTTTTTGAGCTGATTGTGTACATCCTCATGTCATGTATTTTTTTAAAATTCCAGAGCTGTCTTCTGCCATGTCACTGGATGGTGAAATGAAAAAGGAAAAGGAACACCTTTGGCAGAACCGCTCACCCAACTTCTTAGCAGAGAAGGCTTTCAACGCTGCTGTGGCAACACTCAAACCTCACTGTGCCATCTGCTCCCTGTTCTGCCCCTACACAAAGGTGGGCTCAAATGCTACAGCCTGCAGGAATGCAAGCACCTTAAATGTAGTTGTAGTAGGAGTGCTGGTAGATGTCACACCTACTTGAGCAAGCATAGTAATGATAAATTCAAACCAAACTTAATTTGAGTAGCACTTGGAGAAAGCAATCTTTAAAAAATGCTTCCTGGTACATCAATATGAGCATGACCACAGAGAAACATTGCTACACAGGGAAAGTATCAAAAATCAAATTATAGCTACAGTATGAGGGTGGGCTATGGAACCCAGTTAGACTAAAGAGTAGGGCAGGATATACTCTGATGGTAGAAAGGGAAACCTTGCATAATGAATTGGTCTATATAAAAAAGTTTTTAAGAATTGATTTAGAAAAAGACTGGTTCTGCCGGCATGAGAGTATATCCTGATGAAGGCAGTCTCCTTAAGTGTCACATTCCAATTTTGAAATGGCCAAAAGGTCCTTGCCTCAGGATTTACAGTAGTGCACAGGCTCATAAGGGGTTAATAAGTTTGAGATATACCTGGTAACAAAATGTCAGAACACGCTTGGTGCACTGATCCTGTCATCTCCTTCTGCAATGCCTCACCAGCCCCAAGAAGACATCTTGCTTGCCGCTGACCCCAACTGTGCCCCCATTCCCCGCCATGGCAGCTACACTCTCCCCCTGATCCCAGAGATGTGCTTCAGCGCCGGCCCAGACAACATGGAACCTCTCCCCTCCAACTCCAACATCGGGGAGAACAGAGCCAGCCAACTCCTCTGCTGCTCTTCCTGCTGCCTGCAGGTCCATGCCAGTGAGTAATAAAGCTCTCAAAAAGTTGAGATGAAATAAACTCAGAAACTGAATTCAGTGCTGAGCAACACCTGCAGCAGCCATCCTCAACTTGATAACACAGTATGTTTAGAGAGGTTCTGATGCAGGACGTGTAATTAGTTGGTTATTGAAGGTTTTTCCACACCGCTGCCTTCTAAAAGAAGGTGTGGTTGCCAAAGTGAGGGCCATGGCGCCCCAAAATGAAATAAAATGATGGTAGCTTTATTTATTGTTTTATTAGCTCATTCATTCATTATTGTAATTGGAGCTTTCACTCTCCCCACCCTCGGTGTAAGTTTTGGATTGAATTGAATACAACATCTAAAATTTCCCATGACGGGGCTTCTTGAAACATGATTACATAGGACGTCTCTGGGCTAATGTAGCTTTATGTGGGATTCCTGACGGGAAGCCTAAGTCAAAGCCACCAAGAGCCTCTAGGCAGGTGTCCATTAACACTAGAACGACCGGGATTTCATGCCTACCTAAAATGACCATGGGTGGTCAAAATGACCGCCGGTTTTTAAACTCTATAGTCTGTCAAGATGAATACCCAATTGGAATATTAATGCATTGCATAAGCGGCTTGGATAATGGATAAATGGATGGATATGTTAGTATGTCTGTTAGGAAACAACTGACACCAAAATTAACATTTTAACAACTTTAATACAATTTTTCTAACAATTTAAAATCACCGCTGTCCAATGCTTGTAAATACTGCAACGCCTCAGTGGTAGTCATGATGCGTCTGAAACGGCGTCTGTAGCCAGACATGTTGGGAATCATCAAAAGTCAAGTTTAGACTATTTCTCTGCACTGGAGAACGCTAGTGTATTTCTAGGACAGAGCAATGAACTTCGCAAAAGAAATGATGCGACCAATACACGTCATAAATAGTGACATGAAACGCATGATAACGCGCAAATTACAAGCCATCTTTTTGACTGCTCATGGTAATTTTAGGTAGATCTTATCACACGTTTTTTTATGTAATTGATCTAAAAATCATTGTAATGCAAATATATGCAATTTTAGGAGCATCCAGGGAGCGGCAGGTCCATGTCTTTTTTTTTCTCACAAAGTTATTAAACTTTGAATATCCAAAACCATCAATTGACCGGCTGGGTCATTCTAGTGTTAACTTGCATAATACGTAATTTGAAATTGCAAACTAAAAAATGAGTAATGGTTGCCTTCCAACACAGGGATCACTGGTGCGAATCCCCGTGTTACCCCCGGCTTGGTCGGGCGTCTCTACAGACACAATTGGCCATGTCTGCGGGTGGGAAGCCGGATGTGGCTGTGTGTCCTGGTCTTTGCACTAGTGCCTCCTCTGGTCGGTCGGGGCGCCTGTTCGGGGGTGAGAGAGAACTGGGGGGAATAGTGTGATCCTCCCACCCCCTGGCGAAACTCCTCACTGTCAGGTGAAAAGAAGCGGCTGGCGACTCCACATGTATCGACATGTGGTAGTCTGCAGACCTCCCCGGATTGGCAGAGGGGGTGGAGCAGTAACTGAGACGGCTCGGAACAGTGGGGTAATTGATCAAGTACAATTGGGAGATAAAGGTGGGGGGGGGACGGTGAGCAGTGGAAACGTGAATTTAAAAAAAACTCAAAATATCACAAAAAGTTTATATGCTTGCCTGAGATGGTTTTTCAAACAATTCCACAAGATAATATTTCACAAAACTGAAATGGAAACACATTTTCTGCATTTAAGTAAAGGTAGCCACACCTAAAGGGGGATGGCCCATTGTTCCACTGGCCTACTATTCCGAAACTCCAGTTATCCAAATAATGTCCCATTGACCCAAAGCCCATTTGTCCAACAGCCCGTTATCCCGAAAACAAAAGCCCACTGCTCCGAAGGCCTGTTGTTCTGAAAATACACTCTCCCTGCATTTTTTACCCTTAATATCTTAGTGTATTTTGACGTGCAAATGTGAAGGTACCGTTTATTACTAATTTGCGTGATTAGGAGGTGTAACTTTAAAAGCACTTGTGAGAATGTCATCTCTACTTTACCAGAAATATCAACTTTCTTGTATAATCCTATAACATCACTCAGTGGAAACACAGACCATTCGCAATTGTGTTTTGTCGACTTTTTTAAAACATTGCCTCTCTTTGGTGCAAAACTGCAGTCGCCTACCTGCCTACTGTGTGGTTATACTGGCGTGGGAATTAGCCATTGGAGACTGTTTGGTCCAGCTGGCTCCAATGATTGGAATTATTTTGTAACTCAGTTGGACATTTCCTTGGTTACATTGGGTTTTATGTGCTTGTAAACAATAGTTGAACAGAATCTGTTTATATCCTGGGTTCGATAAACTGACTTTCTATTGTTAGCTTAGAAAAATAATACAACTCTCACAGTGATGCAAGGACATTAGAGAAATCCATGGTCCACAGACAGCAGGACTGCTGTTGATGCAGTCTGTCAGGACACTCACTAAATGTGAACTCTTGTTTCGTAATGCAGAATCACCAATTTTAGTACTGTAGCTGTTGCAAGGTGTGGTTAATCATTGGTTTTTAAAACCAAGAAGTTAGTGTGGTGAGTATGTGAGTGAAAGATTGCTGGTTCAAGTACAGAACTGGCTATAATAATTCATGTTGGAAAATACTGCCAATCTCCATCTCCGACTGCTGTTGAGTGCCCTTGAGTCAGCACTTCCTGAATAGGTGAATTAGAAAGATTTTTTTTTAGACTCCTGTTTGTTGCAACAGTGAGGAAATCGCAACTGGTGCAACGTTTGAATTAAACTGCCTACACCTGGGACACCAACCTCAGCCCACAGCCACCTGCGAAACCAGGCTCAGTCACAGACAGACAAACTCTTACAAGGCCTCGCAAAACCGCTACTGTTTTTACATTGCAATCCCCCGGAATACCCCCCCCCCCAAAAAAACCCACGAGGTGAAGAAGATGAGACTGCTCTACAACGACGAAACTTTCTGCTCAATTCCCCCTTCGTTGTGCTCAGAGGGGCTTCCTCTTTTATCTCTCCTTGAGTGGGCTAACTCGGCACAGAGGCTGCTGAAGCAATGCAGGAGGACTCTGAAGGCAGCACACCATATACCTCTCCCTCCTTATTTACTCCGCTTTCCGCTCTTGTTATTTTTCTCAGAGATGGTTGACTTTAAAGGGCATACGGCATCTGTCAATGTGAAGTGCCAGAGGACAAGCATCTTGTTAACATTAGTTGTATGTGTGTGTCTGAGTGTGTGCGCTCAGGGAATTTCTTTGCTTGGCTTTTTGTTCCTGCTGGTTGCCAACTGTTGAGATCAAGTCTATTTTGAAATGATTGCTGGTGTTGGATCACAGTTGAGAACTTTGGCATGTTTTTGGAGGAATGTGTTTTGTTTTATATTTCTTAGCTGAAAAGTTTAGGGGCATATACACTCACCGGCCACTTTATTAGGCACACCTGTCCAACTGCTCGTTAGCGCAAATTTCTAATCAGCCAGTCACATGGCAGCAACTCAATGCATTTAGGCATGTAGACATGGTCAAGACGATCTGCTGCAGTTCAAACCGAGCATCAGAATGGGGAAGAAAGGTGATTTAAGTGACTTTGAACGTGGCATGGTTGTTGGTGCCAGACGGGCTGGTCTGAGTATTTCAGAAACTGCTGGTCTACTGGGATTTTCACGCACAACCATCTCTAGGGTTTACAGAGAATGGTCCGAAAAAGAGAAAATATCGCGGCAGTGCTGTGGGCGAAAATGCCTTGTTGATGCCAGAGGTCAGAGGAGAATGGCCAGACTGGTTCGAGCTGACAGAAAGGCAACAGTAACTCAAATAACCACTCATTACAACCAAGGTATGCAGAAGAGCATCTCTGAACGCACAACACGTCGAACCTTGAGGCAGATGGGCTACAGCAGCAGAAGACCACACCGGGTGCCACTCCTGTCAGCTAAGAACAGGAAACTGAGGCTACAATTCGCACAGGCTCACCAAAATTGGACAATAGAAGATTGGAAAAACGTTGCCTGGTCTGATGATTCTCAATTTCTGCTGTGACATTCGGATGGTAGGGTCAGAATTTGGCGTCAACAACATGAAAGCATGGATCCATCCTGCCTTGTATCAATGGTTCAGGCTGGTGGTGGTGGTGTAATGGTCTGGGGGATATTTTCTTGGCACACTTTGGGCCCCTTAGTACCAATTGAGCATCGTGTCAACGCCACAGCCTACCTGAGTATTGTTGCTGACCATGTCCATCCCTTTATGACCACAGTGTTCCCATCTTCTGATGGCTACTTCCAGCAGGATAACGCGCCATGTCATAAAGCTCGAATCATTTCAGACTGGTTTCTTGACCATGACAATGAGTTCACTGTACTCAAATGGCCTCCACAGTCACCAGATCTCAATCCAATAGAGCACCTTTGGGATGTGGTGGACCGGGAGATTCGCATCATGGATGTGCAGCCGACAAATCTGCAGCAACTGCGTGATGCGATCATGTCAATATGGACCAAACTCTCTGAGGAATGCTTCCAGTACCTTGTTGAATCTATGCCACGAAGGATTAAGGCAGTTCTGAAGGCAAAAGGGGGTCCAACCCGGTACTAGCAAGGTGTACCTAATAAAGTGGCCAGTGAGTGTATGTATTTGTGTCATGGCAATCAAAAATTACTGTATTGATAGGGTGTCACGATTTCGAGTCTATTTTTTTTAAAATTTACTCCCCAATTGTACCCGTCCAATCACCCGACTCTTCTGAGCTGTCCCGGTTGCTGCTCCACCCCCTCTGCTGATCCGGGGGGTGGGGGGGGGGCTGCAGACTACATACATGTGGAGTCTCCAGCTGCTTCTTTTCCCCTGGCAGTGAGGAGTTTCGCCAAGGGGATGTAGCACGTAGGAGGATCACGCTATTTCCCCCAGTTTCCCCTCCCCCCTGAACAGATGCCCCGATCGACCAGAGGAGGTGCTAGTGCAGCGACCAGGACACGACATACTTGCATCCAGCTTCCCACCTGCAGACATGGCCAATTGTGTCTGTAGGGACACCTGACCAAGCTGGAGGTAACATGGGGATTTGAACTGGTGATCCCCATGTTGGTAGACAACGCAATAGACCGCTACGCTACCCAGATGCCCCCATGATTTCGATTCTAAATCGAAAATCGATCAAAATGAGCTTTCGATTTCAACCTTCACCAATCCTTCAAAAGCAGGCGAGTCTGGTGAGTCTCCCAGTATTTTTTTTTCCTCTCCACTCCCTGCCTACTTGTGTGCGTCTGAAGAAAAACAAGCACAAAACTGTCCAGACCCACGGCGTCCCTGTGCTGCGTGTCCTACTAAACATCCCTCTCAGGTCGTCCATGTGAGTGAGTGCGACGTATAGCCCACGGTGGCAGTTGTGCACGTGCACCGTGGCAAAAAGACAGCACTTCAAAGATGACACAGCATAGCTTACTGGTAGCCTGCAGCTGCACTTTTTGAGACAACATGGCCACCGCCAGAGTCGAAGATGACAGAGCAACAACAGAACTGGAAAATCTTCCTGCTTCCCTGAAGTCACTGGTGTGTCAACATTTTGCCTTCCCCCTGAGTTATGCCAGCAACGAACGCGTCATTGACAGAAAAGCCACAGTTTGTTCCCAATTGACTGGTGAAATAAGTTAGTATTACATTTTGAATATATTATTTCAATTTGACCATATGGACTTAGCATGGTACCTTTAAAAAATATGGCAGTTATATCACACTTGATACCTTGTAGCCTATCTTTTTAATGAAGAATTTGAAAATGTAAATGACAGTTGTCAGGTTATAAAACCAATGATCTGTAGATCTTTACAAATCAAGATTTGATAGTCTTAACAATGGCATAGCTGGCAGTGCTGGAATTTTTTTTTAAAGCAGAAATCGAATCATGACCTTAAAATCGAAAGTCAAATCGAATCGTGGCACCCCTAGTATTGACACATCACGTGTACACACGCGCACACACACAAATTATAGAAAGACCCCCCCCAATCCTCTACACACACACACACACACACACACACACACACACACACCCCTATTCATATATACACACCAAGCCAAATACACACTGACACCTGCATTTATAGAAAGACACTCCCACCCCCTATCCCTCTCTGCACACACAAACCTACTCATATATACACACCAAGCCCCCCGGGGTCTTATTATCCCTAAAGTTGAACTGCACTTCCCAAACAGACCAACTCATTAGTCATCTCAGACCGAGGCAGGCCCAACTATGGAAGCAGCACAACTATTGATAAGAGGACATGAAGCAGAAAGACTTGGTTCCCCAGCATCCCTCGGCTCCCCTTTGTTATTGGCTGAAGTCCAGCTTAGAAAAAATAAACGTTGAAAACCCATGGAAGTGCTACAGAGATGCATCAGCTTTCTGGCAAGTGAGATTTGTGAGCCACACAGGGTTGTGCACTAATTGTTCCAGTCAAATCTTATTCTATCCCACTTCATCCTTCCCTTTCTACTGCGGTTAGTTAAGCAATTATATAGAGAGGCTTTATTAAACACTTTTGTCACATAACAGAGGACATAAATAGATAATCACAGATTATAAGTCATGGAGCCATGGAGAACACCGTGTTTAATATCTCTGGGTAAAGCATGGTATAGACATTGCCTTGGTAAGGGGTTCCATTTATTAATTTCTTGTTTAGTAGATCATTTGATAGCATCACATACACTGCCAGGGTTAGGGGGTTCATTCCCACTGGGACTTCTCAAAGTGAAAATGAATGTGCTCATCCTGCAAGGTGCATTTGAAGGTGTCCACTTAATGGCATATGTTTTGTTGATTCATTGTTATCTCTGCTGTGCACCAGGTTGTTATGGTGAAAGACCAGACTCCGTGAAAGTTTCCTGGATGTGCACCCGTTGTGCTACAGGAGCCTGGACTGTGGTGAGTAAACGGCCCGACTTCATACTAAAACTACATATCTGGATTCCTCTAAACAAGAAATTATTTCCAGGCTCTGAAAAAAGGGATCGGACATCAAGATGTAACTCTGGCTTTCTGTCTGTTTCCAGGAGTGTTGTCTCTGTAACTTGAGAGGAGGAGCCTTGAAGAAGACCACAGACAACCGGTTCGTAATCCTCACCACCTTTGGCTGAATGGTGTTTTTTCCTCCACACATATCATTTCCACAAATTCATAATAAAAGCTAAAAGATCGAGAGTTAATACAAACTATGCCTTTGAAACAGAGAAACCCCAAGTGGCTTCAAACATGTTTCAACCAGAAATGTTTATGATCACAGTTTGGCTTACTATGGGTGTAATAAAATAACATTGGTAAGGTACTGAAACTTCTAGAGCAACAACACGGTCCCTCCCTCATGTCTTCTTGCCAGGTGGGTCCATGTCATCTGTGCTATTGCAGTGGCTGAAGCTCGCTTTGTCAATACGATTGAACGGGAGCCAGTGGATGTCAGTGCTGTTCCAAAAAAACGCAAGAGTCTGGTAAGTTTAGTTAGAGCTGTAGTTATTCACTTGGTCCTAGTAATTAACCTCAAAGTAACAGAGGTTTTTTTTTTTACAAGTGAGGCCTACAAGCCATGTTCTTCTTTCAGGTGAGCAAATAATAGTTGTTTTTTAAACATTTGATAGAATGCAGCAGTATTTAGCAATCATGATCCATCAATAGTTAGTATTAGGGGTGGGCGATCTGGCTATTTTACGTTGTGATCAATCTTGAAGATATCTACGATCTACTTTTCAAGCGAATCATTGAGATCGTGACCTTTTATGTCCTCTTAATGTTTCCTAACTTCTCATAAAACTTCAATGGCCATTAATAACATGTATCCACACTAGTACATTCACAAACCAACAGAATGATTGCCTACTACGATGGCTGTGCTGATTGGCCAAATTATATCTCGTGTCTCTATCATATGGTCTCTTTCATGCTTGATGTATTTGAAATACATCTCAACAGCATGGCGAATGAGGAGCGGGTGCCAAAAAAGGACTCGACGTCAGTAGTGTGGTGGTGGTTCAGCTATGCAGTCAGATATTTCTCAAAGCAAAGTTATCTGTAAACTTTGTCGGGCCACTGTCGGCACTTCTGGAGTTAACACCACAAATCTATTCAACCACCTTAAAAGGAAGCATCCATAGGAACAAACAAAAGGTTCCGAAACATAAACAGTTACCACTGACCGAAGCAGTCGAAAAAAATGATTAAAGCAGCAAACGATGGAAAGAGGTGACTGAGGCAGTCACATTCTATCTAACTAAGCATACGGTGCTGTTCAAAGCTGTGGACAACCTGGGATTTAAGACACTGATGCACGGTAAGATTTACCAAGTCACAAATATTTTGCTAAAGCTGCATTCACACGGAAGCCAGTAAAAGGCAGATGGCAAGCCGGAATTCATTATTATGTATTATGGATGAGAGCAAGGCGGTCAAATCAGATGAAACCGGCAAATTATGCCAACAACTGTAGGCGGCACTGCCATCCAAAGTTAAAATATTTTAACTTGTTAATGGAATTTACAACCAGGTGTTACGTAGTACATCACAAAGCAGAAAAGATGGCAGATTAATTTTATAGGCACATATGAATTAACAGAATCACTGTAAATAATTAAATAAACAAACACAGAACATGTTTGTACAATTTGATTTATTTTATTTTCTACAAACAATATAACGCCACCATAGCAACCCATGTAGTTTTGGATTGAGCCTGTTATCTTACTGGGCTATCTAGCACTGATAGTAACTATCTATCTAATGGCCATTACAGGAATGAACCCGTCATTATGGACAGTATGTCTTACTACAAGGCCAGACTGTCTCTTCTTATACACAGCAAAAACACAATATTTTCATGGTTATTCAGTTATGTTAGGCCAAGTTAATGATAAAAGACACTGACTGTTAATTTTTTTCAAGTCACATGTTGTCTTTGAGTGCATCGTTGCATTAGAAATCTTAACAACTTCTCTGAAACAGCCATTTTATTTGTTAGCAGCCACAACCATCGTCACTATCCGTACAGATTTTTCTTCTTTACCTGCTATGGTTTTTATCATCTTATTCCACCCTACTTCATCCTTCTCTATCTCCCAACAGTTTGTCCTGCTGTATCAGTTGTTTCTTCTGCCTCACCTTCCCCTCTCTTGTACACTTTTTCTATCCCCAGGATTTCTGGATGGATGAATGGATGTTCTTTTTTTTGTTGGTGTTTTTTATTTTTTTTTGGCTCCGTAGTATTTAGGGTAATAGATGCAGAAAGCAGAATGGCTAAATAATCAGCTGTCATTTCTTGCTGCGCCAAATGAACTGCATTGATCCCATGGGCGAGAGGCAATTTCCCCCATTGCCAGTGAGCCTCTGAACAAACCTCTTCTCCTTCATCCCGGTCGTGTCTATCGCTTTTCCAACCCAGTTTAGATCAAACACTTGTCTGACAAAATCTCTGATTGGCTAGTCCTAACCTTAACCAATCAGAGGCAGGTGTTCCCGGTCCTTAACCAATCAGAGGCATGCATCTCTCGCACCCCCCCCCCCCCCGTTCAAATGATCCCACTTGACAAGCAGCGGAGCATCTCAGCGCATTGTCCCAAATCTACAAATAACGTCACCGTCTCCCCTTAACCCTCCCCCCTTCTCTGAATAATCTATCAAAGAGGCGCTGGGTGTCATTTGCATCCGAGTGATGTCAAAGCAGGTTACCTTTGCCTCTTCTCTAAAGGGCCATGAAAAGAAGCTATGAACTATAGCTATGGATCTTTAATTCCCAGCTATCTCATATTCACAGCTGCAACAACATCCAAACTAAAATCTAGTGGGGAGTGTAATTAGGGTAGCAAATTGTCCTAAAAGCTAGTCAATTTCGCTTGCGATTCTGTTCTGCATGTGAACTGTTGCAGTGTCTTTTAACAAAACATCAACTCATTCTTCTTCGTCACTATGGAAAAGGGCCTTAAGTTAGGTGTCTCATTGGGTTTATTGTGTGTCTTTGGAAATGAATTCTTCAACAGATTGCAGGAAATGCATCATAAGAAGAGCTTGAGGAGGGTACAGGATGAACAGCCCAAGGAAAGAAACTGTAGATGCCTGTAAACTTCTCCCATAATCTTCTGGTGCTGTGTCACCACACACGCTACCCTCCCCTCCTGTGGTTCTATCCGGCCGAATACTAAATTAGTCGTCAGCCAGCCAGTGAAATATCGCTCAGCAGGGCCCTATTGAGAGCTGTAGTATATTTCCCTCCATTGGCAGGAAAATGAAGTATTGGCATTCTAATAAAGAATTTTTATTTTTCATTGATCTTCCCCCTGCACTCTGCTGCAGCTGGTTTTTATGTAGTTCGTCAGGACAGGGAGGCAGAACAGAAGGATGTAAAAGCGGTGACAGAAGAGGATTAAAGGTATGGGGAGGAAGCAGGTTGGATGGTGACGTGTGTGTGTGTGTGTGTGTGTGTGTGTGTGTGTGTGTGTGTGTGTGTGTGTGTGTGTGTGTGTGTGTGTGTGTTGGTATGTGAATCACACAAAAAGAAGAAGAAGAAATATTAGAGACTCATCAAACAATGAAAAGGGCAGTAGATTGACCAGGGAGATAGGGGTTGGCTGTGCAGAGTCAAACAGGTTTACAGTGGGATAGATATGGAAACCCATATACAATTATAATTTTTACCACATCAAATTCAATTACTTACATCAGTCTCCAAGCAAAGTGTTTTCCTCTGGAGTTAAAAGGAGATGATTTCTTTGGAAAAATTAGAGGTCAGTTGGTATAGAGATAACTCAAGATGACCAAATTCATTTGCATGCTGCCAATCTTTTTTCTCATCATATTACTGCCAATTATTCTCTCTGTCCCTTAGTGTTTCATCAAAACAGGGAGATGGAGAAGTGAAGGAATGAAAAGGGGTGAATGTTTAATGGAGAAATGAGGAATACAGAAGGTAGAAAGGGAAGAATGTTGGGAAGAGACCAAGGAAAGAAACCATGAGACACTTGAGATTCTAAATTTTCTCATGGTTTGTTTTGTTTCTATGTTTTTTATCTTTTCTTAACGAAATTAGGCCTAAAAAAATGATTGTTAAGTGTCCTCTACCAGCCAAAGATTTAGCTGTATTTGTGTCTATTTTCCACACTAGATAAGCACAGTAAGAGGTGTGAGGCAGAAGTTAAGAGGAATTTGACAGAACAGCTAATAGCTTGTATGACACCAGCTAGTACATTTGGGGTAAAACAAGTGATGCACAATACTAAACTACAACTACAAACAACTTTATTAATACCACTAGGGGGCGATTTGTTTGGAGACGCTTGTGAACACAAAACACAGTAACATGCAAACAAACAAATAACACAAACAAGACATAATAACACCCCAGGGAGCTAAATGTGGAATACAATCTATAAAAGTACACAGTTAGAAACACAATAAGATAAACTTGATAAAGACAATAAAACAATCTGATAAAAAACACTATGGAGCGTTTAATAATCGAGTTGCAACAGGTTAGTATAACGGTTAGTTTTACAAGTAGGTAAACATAACGATGCCCTGATGGCAACAGAGAAAATTCACTTGCTAGAACACGTCCAGAAGAAGCCAACATACTTGCTGTTTTCTGGAGGATTTGGTGGTTGCAAAAAGAATTCAGATCTCTTTGTTTCATGCCGGTGATCTTAGAACAGATTTTAACAATGCTGTTTAAGCTGTTTCTGTCTTTTACCAAGAGGCTGTGAAACCAGCAGATAAAAGAAAAAACTTAGAAGACTCTCAATAAAAGACTAATAAAAGCGACAGAGGATGACGGGACTGACAGAAAAGGAATTTAGTTTACAGAGAAGGTGAATTCTCTGTTGCCCTCGTTTCACAATAGCCTCAGTGTTCACATCAAATTTAAGGTGATCATCGATGATAGTGCCCAAACATTTATATGATGTAACCATTTCCACACTTTCATTATGTGTGATGCACTCTTTGGCTGCATCTCTGTTACATCTAAAATCAATAATCAGTTCCTTGGTTTTAGAAACATTTAAATCCAAGAAGTTTGTTATCACACCAAGAAATAAAATCAGTGAGAGCATTCCCATGGACTGATTCTGAACCATGGAAATGGGTCACCAATGCAGTGTCATCAGAAAATTTGACCAAATAGCTGCCCTCCCGAGTGCTCCTGCATCCATCAGTGTACATAAAAAAAATTAAGGGTGAAAGGATGCATCCTTATGGTGAGCCTGTGGCTATAGCTACAGAGTCTGACAGACGGCAATTTACAGACACCTTCTGCTCTCTGTCAGTCAAGAAGTCCAAGATCCATCACACAAGCTGGTGAGGCAAATTAAAATCACATAGCAACCTTAAAAGATGTGGCTGCATCGTATTGAATGCTGATGAGAAGTCAGCAAACAAAAGCCTGGCATGGGCTTGCGGCTTTTCCAAGTGCTTGTACAGGTTATTAAGTATAAAAAGTTTTGCATCCTCCACACCTCTACCTGCCTGGTAAGCATGTTGCAACGGATCAAGTTTTCAATCCACAGTTAACAAAGCAAGGTTTTTAACTATTTTCTCAAGGATTTTCATTATTAATGATGTTAGCGCAACTGGTCAAAAATCATTAAGTTGCCTAGGATTAGTGTTCTTTGGGAAAGGTATCACAGTAGAGGATTTCTAGATAGCAGAGATTTGGTTACAATCAAGTGACATCTGGAAGATATGGTGGAGGACACTGCTAAGCTGGTCAGCACATTATTGCAATGTGCTGAAGGCATTTAAAAGGAGTGAGATTAAAGGAACTGATTCAAAAATCATAGCAACCATTCAGGCAGCCATCATCAGCAAATAAAAAGTTCCTTTATAAGAAAATATTGACTGGAATAGACCGCCACACCACCCAGATGCACTTGAAGTGTTTCTTTTTAACATGCCCGAGGTTTCCAGCTGAGGATAGGGTTTCACTGCATCAGTACAATTCACACACTGTCAGGTAAAACACTATTTGAATCGTAGAAAACTATCACCAAAAGCTAAATTCTCCTGAAAATATCACAGAAAGTTGAATCAGTTCATCTGGACACAGCATTTATTGAAACATGTCCAGATGAACTGATTGAACTTTCTGTGATTTCCTTACCTAGATTATTGAGCATGTGTAAAGACATCTCCTGAAAGTACTTTCTTATGGTTGTAAAACTTTCTGGTGCTTATTCTGTTTCTTTCTCTGGTAAACATCCAACAGTCTGATGTTGAACCAGTTTCATATAACATCTGTCAACTGCTAGGTTTTATCCAAGGGGCCTTTTATGCACCACAAGTTCACACATAATCACCATTTATTAACCAGATGGGAACTGACCTCTTAACCCTGGTTGTGTTTGTACTGCACCCTTTCTATTAAGTTATACGGAGAATGGAACCCTGAATATGGAGAGTATTTGAGTGTAGCTTTGCCCGTTGAGGTACAAAGTAATTGAAATTCCTAACCGAGAAAAGTAAAAAAAAAGAAAAGAAAGAAAAGTTTTAAACAACTTGATGAATTTTTTGTAATATTTTATTGACTCATCTGCTTTTTTTGGACTCTGACACTAGGTTCACCCTGCTTATGTTTTGACTTATTTAGCCCTTAAATTAATAAAAGTATCTTTTCACCCCTGTAAATATATGAAAGGTGCATCGTTCAGTAGGCAAAAAAAAAATCCAATATAGTAGAGTCCTGCACACTGTCTTCACTTACAACAAGCATTTATTAGAAACTGAAAACATTTCGGTCATCCAACCTTGATCAAATATCTTATGAGTGTTATCCAGTATTTATTTTATTTAACTGATGCAATTTTCAAGAGCAACTTTGAGTTCAACAGTATAATAAGTTTAATTTCCTACTGTTCTTCAGATTACAAGCAAGCACTTTTGATTTAGTTTTGGTCAGAGCACTGACCACAGACAGTATTCCAGTGATCATCACATGGTCACGTGTTTTTCAAAAATAAGATATGGTAGAGAAATAAATTGAATAAAAGCCGAGCAGTGAGGTAGTTTTCTTTCAATTTAAGTTCTTATTAAGACCACCCCATCTTTTTTTATGTTTGCAGAAGTGTGTGTATTGCTACGGCAGGAGCCCCAAACAGAACCAGGGTGCCTGTATCCAATGCTCATATGAGAACTGCTCCACCTCCTTCCATGTCACCTGTGCCCAAATTGCAGGCGTGGTCATGAAGCCTGCCGACTGGCCCTATGTGGTGTCTGTTACCTGCCACAAGCATAAAAGAGTCAATCAGAAGGTGAGTTTTAATTGATATTATATTCCATTTCCTAAAAAAGCTTAAAAGAGTAACTGCAAACTTAAATGTTTTCTAAATGTGAATTCAAATATATGGCTCTTATTTCAATAAGACATCTGTCCTGTGCACATTTGATGATATCTACATTTCCTACAGGAAATCTGCCAACATTGTGTCCCTGCCAATTGAACTCTGCCATTGACATGAAGTCCCAAATGCTTGTGTCAAATAGGCTTGGGTGATTGGATGAATATATCGGCAATCAGAGATTGGCTGAGTCCAATCGGTGGTTGTGGGTTTTGTTTTTTTGGGGGGGGGGGCAATTTTTTGCACGATTTTTGTCATTTTATTTTGCTAATTTAATGGCCTGCCTCCTCGAGAATTCAACTCGGTAAATAATTAACCTGTAAAGTGCAATTCAAAGCATACGCAAATAGAAGCTAGCAGTTGGAGTCGGGCTATATGCACGTTCTTGTTGCACTGATTTCTGACGAATCTTTCACAAAAACAGGGCAGTGACTAAGTGACAATTAAGCTGTCTTTAGTGGTTGCTGACCAATCAATTGGTGCTAAAAAGCAACGTCAATTCATAATATTTGAGCACTAGACCAAAAACTGAATGTGAAGTTGTGCACCCTGATCATTTAATAGCATAGTTGTGCTATCCCTATACCCGTTTGTTCATTTGGAGGCTGCAAGCAGGCCTCCGTCATCTGATGCCATCAAACTTTTTTCCCCCCCAAATCATGTCAGATTATTATTATTATTCGTCCTGTCTTTGCAACTTATTGTTTAGCAAAGATCTCGAAGTGATTTCTTTGTTTAATTGGCAAAGAGTAGCCTTTTTTAGGCTGTAATTTTTCAGTAAAATTAGATGTACACATTAATGCTCACGCAAATTGGTAGTGTTGGAATCTTTTGCCGGCACTACTTGTTTGCAAAGATGGCAAATTACCTCATTTAGGTCCTTCGGTAGGAACATTTTCACATATCACCCAACCCTAATGTCAAAGTACTTTTGCCCAGACACATCACACATGCAAAAAGTTTAAATGTTAATGATCAGAGCGATGGTCTGATCCAAACCAACCATTTTACCTTTCTTGTCTGTGCTAACATATATACTTGCCCCACAAAGGCCCTGTTTCTGAGCATTTTTCAACGATGGGAAAGGGGCAAAGCACACCTGGTACTGGGGCTGATTTCATTCTTTAATTAGTTAAGTGGCAGTGTAGTGGGAAGGCAGTAGATCAGTTTCTGATTTTATTTGGGACCCAGAGGGCTGCTTCAGTGGGATGATGGGCAGCTGTAGTTATATAAATGTAGCAATGAGAAGAGGGCATTCATATCAGTCAGTGATAAGGTAAATAGACACAGACCGGCAAACAGATGGATATTTTATATTTTTGAAATTATTTACATTTATATTTTAGGCATTTAGCTGATGCTCTTCTCAGATATGAGTCATAATGAATAAACAGGTAGTGGTGTAGTGTTTTGCCTAAGGGCACTTAAGAAAAATGGCTATATAAAGGAGTGAACCAAGTATGAAGGTTCTAGTGGAGTTGTTGTGTTAATGGTAATCCATTTTATAATTGGAACTGACTAATATCCTTGCAGAGATTTGGCCACTATTAATGTCAATATAAAGCGACAACTTTAGATTGATCTGTTGTCCTCCAAAGTGTGTCACTATACCACTAGTCCTTGCATTAACTGTGTTCTCTGCTGTCTTCCTGTAGCCACGGAAGGCGCTCAAGGTCTACAATGGGCTCAGCCTGGGCCAGAAGGTGATTGGTCGAAACAGCGATGGCTGGTTCTACCACTGTACAATTATTGGCACAGCAGCACAGACCTTCTATGAGGTCAACTTTGATGACGGCTCCTACTGTGACAACCTGTACCCTGAAAACATCATAGTGAGTTCTTGTCCTCATCACTAACAGGAATATGAAGAAATATGAAGAAACGTATACGCATATACAGTACACATACCCATACATTGATGAGCCAAAACATTATGACCACTCACAGGTGAACCGAATAATATTGATCATCTCCAAACAGGGCACATATAGTCTGGGTAGATTAGCTGGTAAGTCAACAATCACTTCTCGTAGTCAACGTGTTGGATGCAGGAGAAATGGGCAGTAGTGAAGACCTGAGCGACTTTGACAAGGGCCAAATTGTTATGGCGACTGAGTCAGAGTGGGGTGCTCCCAGTCAGCAGTGGTGAGTACCTACCGACAGTGGCCCGAGGAGAGACAAACCACAAACCAATGACAGGGTGTTGGGCACTCAAGGCTCATCAATGTGCGAAGGCAACGAAGACTATCCCATCTAGTCTGAACCAACAGAAGGTCTACTGTGGCACAAATCACAGAAACTTTTAATGATGGTTACGGGAGGAATGTGTCACAACACTGGGCATCACACCCTGCTGCGTATGGGGTTGCGTAGCTGCAGACCAGTCAGAGTGTCCATGATGAACCCTGTCCACCATTGAAAGCTCCTACAATGGGCACGGGAGTGTCGGAACTGGACCTTGGAGCAGTGGTTTGATGAGTGCCGTTTTCTTTTAGAGCACATGGGTGTTTGTGTACATGTGCACTGTTTACCCGGGGAAGTGATGGCACCAGGATGCACTGTGGGAAGACGACAAGCCAGTGGAGGGAGTGTGACGCTCTGGGCAATGTTCTGCTGGGAAACTGGGTCTGGTCATTTGTATGGACGTCAATTTGACACATGCCACCTACCTAAACATCACTGCAGACCAGGTACACCCCTTGCTGGCAATGATATTCCCTGATGGCAGTGGCCTCTTTCAGCAGGATAATGCACCCTTGCCATACTGCACACATTGTTCAGGAATGATTTGAGGAATATGATGAAGTGTTCAATGTGTTGCCCTGACATCCAAATTCTCTAGATCTCAATCTGATTGATTATCTGTGGGATGTGCTGAACCGACAATTCCAATCCATGGCAGCTCCACCTTGCAACTTACAAGACTTGAAGGATCTGCTGCTAATGTTTTGGTGCCAGATACCATAGGACACCTTCAGGGGTCTTGTAAAGTGCATGCCTCAGCGGGTCGGCGCTGTTTTGGTGGCACACTGAGGACCAACAGCATATTAGGCAAGTGGTCATAATGTTTTGGCTCATCAGTGTATTTACACACTCAGATGAAGTATGAGCGACCCTGAGAGCAGGATAAGTGGTTTGGATCATGAATGGATGAAGAATGAGAAGGTCATAGTTTTCCTTCAGTATGTCTAAAATATATTGGATCCAGTTTGTGTGTGGTATTTCTTTATCAGCTGAATAAGCATTGTAACATAGCAAAGTTTTATTTGTGTTCTGTTTGTCTTAATGAGTAAGAGTTACTGGATATGCTGGACATATGGCTAGAAAAGTGCTATCTACAAATGCAATCCGTACATCTTGTCTTGCACGAACTCGGTTATACTTTCTGAATGACTGGATGCTGCTGGTGGTTAGCAACAGTTTCTTAGGGATTGTTAATGATTTAACATACATATATCTAACATATTATTTTTCTGCCTTACATTCATGCATTTTCCCTCACTTTCTACTTTTCTGATTTATGTCCACTTCTCTTTTCCACTCCAATGGCCCTCCATCTCTTTTCTATCCTTTTATATGACCTTTCTCTGCCTCTAACACGTTTCACTTGCTTTCTTTTTGCCAGAGTCATGACTGTCTGCGTAATGGTCCTCCAGAGGTGGGTGAACTGATGGTGGTTCACACCAGTGATGGCCAAACACTCAATGCCTCCTTCGTCAGAGAGCATGTCCACAAGCTTTACCAGGTCAGAGGGGAGGCTTCTGTACACTGACTCACTTACTGGTTAACCCACAACTAATGAACAAAAAGAGCACTCTATAAGTCTGTGGCTACATCCACACTAATGCGTTTTCATTTTAAAATGCATACATTTTGCTATGTTTATGTCTAGTGTCCACACTACTCCGGTGTTATTGAACTCCTAGAACGGAGACTTTTGAAAATGCTGCTGACCCTGTTTTAGTTTGAAAATTCTGGGATTGCATATTAGTCTGGACGGGTGGAAACGGAGACTTTTGAAAATGATGGCGCAGACACCCACGCTCACTTCCTGATTGGGTCCCGTCAGTCATGATGTGTCCTTCCCTGATTCGTCGTGTGACCCTGGGGAAAACAAACGACATCAGCCTTGACTACTGGCAGTTAGTTCAACATGGATAACAAATTTCAGGCGTTGCTGACCTTGTTGTCTATGCTAGCAGCTGTTGTGCAGTTTAATTCCGCATTTTATAATGTCATATTTTCTGCAACTAAGCAACCACCCATAGAGTAGACAATCTGTTTCCTTTTTATACTGGCACGCACATGCCCAGTGTACATGAATGGTCACGTGATATGCGTTTTCAGGCGTGTTAGTATGGATGGCGATTTCTGAAATGGTGCTAAAATGCGCGTGTGGACAGAGATTGTTTTAAAATGAAAACGTATAAGTGTGGACATAGTCTGTGTGTTTGCCTTTGAGTGTGACAGGAGTATAACAACTCAGTAAAGCTGATTGATTGTTCTTGTCCAACGACACTATGCATTCACATTGTTCCACACATTCTCTTGTGCAGCCAGTCTACTTGTCTGTCACTGAGCAGCTCACTAGAAGGGATGGCGGGGTAAATGTTTTGCCATGCTCACTTTAACCCACCTATGAATTTCCACAAGGTCAAGGCAGCAGTAATCCTGAGGCCATTTTTTCTGACCCCTTGGCAGACATTTGACAGGTGGCCCAGCTAAAGAGAACAGCCTGTAACCAGAGTTTTGGTTTTTAGTCCCCTGTGATATCACGTGTCCTCCTTTTAAAAGTCTTATTAAGCAACAGACCAAGGAGCAGGGGTACTTTAGAGGTTATAGAGTTGTGCTTCTAACTGGAAGGATGTCTGATCAAAGATAGTAGAGGTTCAGTTACTTGCTTAATGACACTGACAGGATACACAAGATAAAATGTATGAAATGTTGGCTAAGAAAATCGATTTAATAGCTAATCAACACCTGGACCACCTCAGCATTTGGAGTTCCAGTCTGGTGTTCATCGCCATGAGAAATCCTTTGCCCTTAGGATGATGGTAGAGAATAATCTAAGAGTATGGAATTAACACCACCTTTTGAAGAGATTTGGCCTTACTAGTGATGCATGCTGGGTAATTTTTTGAAGCAAAATACGGTGAGAACAAAGTGGAAAGCTCAAAAGCAAGGAGGGAATTGATCAATTCGTACCAGAGAAGGCCACTTTGATGGACACCCAAGTGTGTATACATGTGCAGGCACACAGACAAAATACACATAGAGAACAATAGGATGAAGCTTAGTAAAGATATGGTATCATAAACCAAAGATCAGCACAACAGTCATCATCTGCGTCCTCATAGACTGAATGTCCTTTGAGCAACACTAAATCAAACACCCTAAGTAAATTGACTTGAGTGACTCAATCAGAGCGTCAGGTAAATGGCATGTTAAATGTGGGTCTCTCAGGTGATGCACACCCTTTGTTACTGATCGCTATTTTCAGACCACTCTAAAAGACTACAATATTTGTCATTCCTTTCCATGAATGTTGGCACTGAGAAACATCTTTTTCTCATCTCTATTTCCTTCGACCCTCGTCGTTGCATGTCGTTGGCTGGCCAGCCAGCTAAGTGCTCTCTGTGCCAAGCAGTGCTGGGAACACTTTTAGCAACAAGGTGCAATGTTTACGTGAAAGCAAAACAAGAGTCCAGCTGGTCACTCTGTCAGGGGTGTAAGTGACTTTGTAGTTTATTTGATTGTTTTATTTTATTTTTTATTCGCATTCATATTTTAGCCAACATTGAGACTCAGTTTAGACTTTAGATAACATTTAGTCTTAGAATAAGGGAACAGATAATAGTTCAGAGTTTTGATTAACAGCATCAGGACAGAACACAGTGGTGCCTGAACTTTGGACCATCTGGTTATATGATGTTCTCCCCTACCACCTCCACTACCTGCCCCAATGGATCTTCTGCTGCTTTCCTAATGAAAGTCGAGCACCGGCCCTTACAAACCATATTGACCATTAGTCATGTCATTTTAATATACTCTGACTTATTTCCAGCTTTGTGGCCCTTGTTTTCCTTACTTAGAGACAAACCCCTTTGTTAAAAATGCCCTGTAAACAAATCTGACTAAACTGGTCTCCCTTAATCCCAACACCCAGGTGGAGTTCCAGGACCAAAGGCAGCTGCTTCTGAAGCACACAGAGCTCTATCCACTGGAGCAGGAACTTCCCAAGAGGGTCCGATCCCGCCTGGTAAGTTTTTTCTCCTTTTATCATCACACCTGTTTGGCAGATCGGTGGCAGACAGCTGTTACCTTCATACCTGACATGAAAAATGGGCGACAAAGCTGAATCGGATCTAATGGAAGGACACAGTGAGAAGTGTTGTTGAACTGTGTAATGATTATTGGCTAAAAAGTTGTCGGGTTTAGCTCGAGCTAGTATTTATCTTTGCCTGCTCAAACACAAAACACACACACACACACACACACACACATTAATGACACACAGGTGTTCTTTATTGCCAAGATGAGTCGTACCAAATTCTCCTTCCAAGCCATATACAGTAACTTGGTAAATGAAAATGGACTTAGGGCACACAAGTCAAGGTCCTGGCAAACTTGTCCAGAGAGTTAATTTTAAAAGCTGTAAATACTATGGATGAAGAGAGTGTGTCCCTGACCAAAGGCAATGGAAAGAAGAACTGGAGTTGGTCCCCATGTGCTACACTGCTGCTAGCTACATAGCTGGGATGGGTTAAAATGCAGGGGATGAATTTCCCCACAGGGATTAATAAAGCAGAGATTCTTCTTCTTCTAGATACACATTATTGACGTGTTTTGTGATGGAATAAAGAAGAAGGTTTAATCTGTTTTGTCATTCACCACAGTAGCAAGGTCATCCCATAACTCACTTACATTCCAGTTGTAACCTTTGTGACTGGAAAGATTAGAGAAGCAAATAATTTAAAAGGGAAAGTGTCTGTGCTGTTACAATTTCATTTAGCAGACGCTTTTATCTAAAGGGACGTACAGCTGAGAGTTAATACAACACAAGCAAGGATCAAGTCAGGAGACAACAATGCAAGGAAGTTCCAAAAAACTAGGTTCAAGTCCGATAGGGCATAGGTGTCAACAGGCAGCGCACAAAGGCGGTGCATAGAAGCGTTTTTTTTTTTTTTTTTTTTTTTTTGGTATTATGAATACCATCAGGTGTGGAGGTGTTCGTGAAAGCGCTGGGTCTTTAGTTTCTTCTTAACAATGGAGAGGGACTCCGTGGATCGAGTGGAGTTTGGTAACGCGTTCCACCACTGGAGAAAGTGTCTGTGCTGTTCAAAAAAGGTTACCAAGGCACTTGAACTACTTTGAAGTAACATACTCCCTGTTGGGCCAGTGTGAGTTGAAAAACACAACTCTTAGGTTTGAAGCAATACAGACTATTATACGATTTTATTTGAAAATAAAGTCCCCTGGTATCCTTTTAAATTTAATTTCAAATTTGACAGCCAAAAAAGCACTTTGTTAGCGTGTTCTCTGGAAATATTACGCTTGAACGATGGTTGTGTAAAAGTTTGTGTAAAAGATGGTTGTGCATCTCTGTCTATCTTCAGGCTGTACCAGTGAATAGTTCCCAGGAGGCTGCCTCTGTGGATGGTGCCCAGGCAGCTAAGCGCCGTCGCCTGCCCGCTGACTCTACACTGCCTCCGGACCAACAAATGGAGACAGCAACATCAACCCAAGCATGTGAAAATCACAGTATTATAGCCACAACCTCACAGCCTCTGTCTGTGCCCAACACTGCCCCAAAGCACACCAACATGCTAGCTGATGGTTCCCAGATGGACAGAGATACCCAAATGGACACCAGCACCACTCTCTCAAATGCTTTAACAGAGTCAGCTCTGGTCAAGGACCCCACCCTGACTCCAGCATCAACCTGTTTCCAGTCAACATTGAACTCTGACCCCCTCTTGTCAGCTGTCTCCCCTCTCCCATGTTCTCAGGACATGTCCAGTGGCTACACTCCGAGCAGTGGGTACGTCTCCTACATGGAGAGCCTCCTCAACTCACATTATCCTCAGGACGATGGCCCTGGGCCCTTGTATTGAAAAGTAAATGAGAAGAAACCACTGTTACAACGTGGCTAGCCGATGCCAAGTTAACCGGAAGTAAGCTAAATGAGGCTAATGCTAACGGACAAAGGCATTTGCTACACAGGACACAAGAGCCCATGACTGGAGCAGGAAAGACACAGATATATAAAGAGGTTCTCTTTTGATGCATGCATAATGTTATTTTTCATTCTTTAATTCTTAATGTCTTTGAGAGGTGGTGTGTTTAAACCTGTTCAGAGGCTTTCTTTTTCTTTTTTTTCACCTGCTGTGCTTTCCTCCTCCATATTGTATAAACGGCTCTTGGGGTAGCATCAACGTCATACCTCTCCGCATTAATCTAATAACAAAACACTTGGTTTTCTTTTTACAGGAAACTAATTAATACGATCCCCTGTCGGTGCCTGAGACCCTGGTGGATCAGCATTTTTTGTGTTATTTCGATCAAATAACCAGCAACAGAATCTCTATTTTTCAATCTTGTCGTTCACAAGCTCACAAACCAATTAACAAATGGCCTCTGTATAAAGGACATTTTCGTTAAGGTGTATGTTTGGAATGCGAGTGGTAAAAGGGGGAAATGGGTTAATATGTATTCCAGGGGGATTCAGTATTTAACTGTCTTAGTCACACATGGAAGCAAATTGTTTGTTAATGTTTTTAATGCTTAATGCTGACTTGACTGTAACCTTGTCTGATTTTTTTTTTAATGTTTTTATTTGGTACTTGTGAAGACAGTGGCTCCAGATGTGACTTTTATGTGTTAGCCTGATGGAAATGGTGATTTCCAAAATCCACTTCATATATTCAGTATGAATTGTCTCAGGGTTCCTACAAAGTTTAGGCTTGGATTAGTTTTGGAATAGTATTCAGAATATATATCTGTCCTACTTGGACATACATGTTTTGTTATGGTAGAACCCACACATGTTTTACATAGTGTGTTATGGTCTGGTTGACAGTTATCATGCCCAGCCTATATTGGCATATATTATGAAATATGACCAAATTTCTCAACTTAATCTTACAAATAAAGGTTTGTATTAAGTCTCACACACAAATTGAAAATATGTAGGAACTCTCTAATGTAGAATTGCTTTGTATCAAACTTGGATGAAATTATTAGTAGAAATTGTGTGGCATAGCGGGATACTATGATAGCCTTTTATATTAGTCTACCCATTTTGTGTTAATTTGTATGAGTTAACTTCATTGAAGGTCATCAATAAATTATTGAACTACACGATGTTATGAATTTTTGAAGATTTCAAGATACATTACTCTTTCTAAGATAAACTACAGTTTTGAGGTTTATTTTTGTTTTGGGTTTTTTTTTTCTTTCAGATATTGCTGGTCGGCAATTTGTGCAACAGAGGTGCTACCAAGATGTTAGACTACTGATAGATTATCCAGACACTGTCACATTGTACATACCGCAGATCTTGTGTTTGTGAAACAAATTTGTAAATGTCAAATATAGCCTTGTCTTTATTATTATTGTTTTTTTTTTTATTCTGTTGCCACAATTAAAATGTCAGAACATTATGACGTTCCTGTATCAAAAGTAAAACCATCAGAGAATCTTATCATTTCTTAGGCATTAAACTGGGTTGTTATGGTATGGTCACCAGCTCTCCTGTGTTCTTTCTGTGCTTTAGCCAAGAGATTAAAAAAAAGCTGGGTTTTGACTCAAAAGGATGTCTGTTTTAATCTCAAAGCCAGCTGGGTAAAGTAAATGGAAAGATGCCCTCACTCAACAATTAACACCCAGGTGCCTTTTAGTTAAGGCACCTCACCACCAGTCTTCACCATTTACTCCACTGGGAGCATCTCAGTACAACCAGTCTGCTTCTGTTGTGAAGGGGTGTAACTGTGCAATTTGAAATTGCGTGTCTCAAAAAAAACTAGCATATGTACTCGTCACTCCTTATATGGATAAGACAGATCTCCTACTTCTCCGACCCTCTTCCTTCTCACTGCCCTCCAACTGCTGCCAAGCCTGAGGTTTTGAGGCTTCAACTGCAGTAATACTTTAATGTAGCAGTTGAGCTCAGTGGCAGTACAACTACTATTATTAGTGCCACCCTGGGCCCTTCATCTTGTGCTTGCCAAATGGGCAAGAGTCCCATAGCGATTCCTTATCTTCATGTTTTTTAGGAGGGGAGAATGTTCTCTGTCCATAGTGATGATGGAGTCAACACTAGTGAGGCCTTCAAAGCAGTTTTGAAGCAGTCCTTAACACATTTAAAAAAGTACACAGGCCTGGTCAGTACAGACAGAGTACTACTAACTGGAGACCCACTGTCATTCAAACATATTCAGTGACCCCCTTGTGCCCTGTGGATGGGGGCATTGTCATCCTGGAAGAGACCACTCCCGTCCGGATAGAAATATTTCATCATAGGATGAAGGTGATCGCTCAGAATAGCTTTGTATTGATTTGCAGTGACACTTACCTCTAAGTGGACCCAAACCATGCCAGGAAAATGCCTCCCACAGCATAACAGCGCCCCCGGACCCCCTCATTATTGGGGTCAAGCATTCAGCATTGGTGTCAGAAGTGGAATGCGCGCGGACGCGCTTCCCGAAGGAGGGGGGTAGTGTAACGTGCATAGATAAGTAGACGCGTTAGTCATGATGGGTCAGACCCTTTAGTCGAGCGGTTAGCGATGTTTCCCGCGATGCGGGAGATACGGGTTCGCGTCCTGGCTGCGGCGGTTCCTGCGGTTGCCTCCCGAATTCGCTTCATTGGTGTTAGAAGTCCGCGCGCTTCCCGAAGGAGGGGGGTAGTGTAACGTGCATGAATAAGTAGTCTGGTTGATGGCAGCAAACTGTCAATGAATTGTGTTGAGATGAAATGAATTGTACCTGAACAACTGTCTCACCGCCTCAGCTGGTTTTTGGACCCTTTAGTTGAACGCTGTCGCCCGCGGTGCGGGAGATACGGGTTCGCGTTGTGGCGACGGTTCCCGGACTGCCCCCCAAATTCGCTACATTGGTGTCAGAAGTGGGATGTGGGATATATTTAAGCTTGCATTCCCTCGTACAGTCTGATGTTGGGTTTGGTTTCTTTTAATATATTTGATGTTGATGATATATATGCTATTGCAGCAAATTAGGGGGGGGGGGGAGCCCGGGAACCGCCACAGCCGAGACGCGAACCCGTATTTCCTGCACCGCGGGCGACAACGTTAACCAATGGACTAAAGGGTCCGACCCGTTAGCCAAGGGCTAACGTGTCTACTTATTCGTGTTACAATATACAAGATATATACTTACAAGATTGTCATCGTCGTTGGTGTCTCTCGTGTCCGAGGATCAATTGTGCTTGAAACGAAGATCGCTTGACAGTCCAAGGTGAGAATAGAAGAGACTGGAACAGTGTGGACAGGGGAAAGTAGGGGATGGACCCATTCCTGCGGCTCTCTGTTATTGGCGAATTTTTCGGCGGCGGCGCTTTTCTTGCGTATGCGTTCGTTTGTCAGTTTCGGTCTTGATGGAACCAGCCAGGCAGGCAGCTCTCCAGTCTGTCGTTTGGCATCCTCTGGATGTGGTCAAGGCACCGCAGCTGGTGATGTTCAATTGCCTTCTCGATGGAAAGGAGATCGGCTCCTTCGAGAACTTGATTGTTGGTGACCCGTTCTTGCCAGGAAATTCCCAGAATACTTCTCAATTTATGCTGGTGGAAGCGTTCTAGTTTATGGATTTGGTACTTGCAGAGGGTCCAGGCTTCACAACCGTACAGGAGGGTTGAAAGAACCACTGCACGGTAAACCATGATTTTGGTTGATGTCTTGAGATCACAATCATAGAAAACACGGTGAGAAAGTCGGCCAAAGGCAGTTTGGGCAGCTTTCAGTCTGTTGGTGATATCCGGTTCTAAACTGCATGTTTCTTCGAGGATACTTCCAACGTACTGAAAGGATTGATCTTGTTCTATACGTTGGCCATGGATGGTGATTTGAAGCAGAACTCCTGGAGTATCCTGAGGCACAACAGCAAGCGTTTCGGTTTTCTTGATGTTCACAGAAAAGCCAAAGGTTTCGTAGGTCTGAACAAAGAAGTTGGGGATCGACTGAATACCTTCTGGAGTCATGGCAGGAGCAGCATTATCATCAGCATATTGAAGCTCAATCTGATGACGTTTGTGGATGTCTTGTTCATACACTTCAAGTGCTGGAGATCAAACAGACTGCCATCGAAGCAGTAACGGATGTTGACTTTACCATCGAGCAACCGATCTGTCTTCTGCAAGAGAGCAGCAAGATATATGGAAAATAACGTATGTGCTAGAACACAACCTTTCTTTACTCCACAACCCATGGGGAAAGGCTCGGAAAGGGTTCCATGGAAACAGACACAGCCTTTCATGTCATCATGAAGGGCGTGAGTCATCTGGATGAAGTGGTCAAGGCATCCAGATTTGGAGAGCACGTCCCACAATATGGCTCTCGGAAGAGAATCAAATGCTTTCTCAAGGTCGAAAAAGATGAAAAACATTGTCTTCTGTTGTTCTCTTGCCTTCTCTATGAGCTGTCGTGCCGCAAAGATTATATCGGTGCTGCCTCTGTGGGATCGAAAACCGCTTTGGGATCCAGGGAGAACTTCTTTGGCCAGGGTGGTGCAATGATTCAGAAGGATCTGCTACAGAATTTTCCCAGCTGTTGAGAGAAGGGAAATTCCTCTGTAATTACCGCACACTCCTCGGTCCCCTTTTTTTTTTTTTGGAAAATGGTAATTATGTTTGCGTCTCTGAAATCAGCTGGGGCGGTCTGGGTTTCCCAGATCTGCAGGATGATTTTGTACAGTCGCTTCTGAAGAGGTAGTCCTCCATACTTGTACAGTTCTGCAGAGATTCCGTCGGGGCCAGCCGCTTTGTTGTTGCACATCTGAGCGATCGCTGTTTGAAGCTCCTTGGTGGAAGGAGGTGCAGACATCCACGGTTTTTTCAGCTACAGTGAGGAGGGTCGTTTTTAGGTTTATCCAGTTTGATATGGGTTTTTTTTCGATGAAGGCAACATCCTTCAGGACTTCCGTGACCTTATTCCGGAAGCTTCTTCTTACGCTGAGATCTTCAAGCTTTCGGATGTCGATTTTCTTTAGCGGGATGGTCAAGGCAGGGCATCTAGGCTTGGGTTTGAGTCGCAGATGGAGCTTGGAGATGACCAGCCAATGATTGGTCCAACAATCGTCAGCATGCGGGAGTGCCTTGGTGACATGGATGTTGGATAGGTCCTTCATGTGTACAATCACCAAATTAATGAGATGCCAGTGGTGGGATCGCGGATGCATCCAGGTAGTTTTCTGGCTCATTTTGAGTTGGAAGATATCATTTGTGATGGTGAGGCCATGTTCCACAGAGGCCAAGGAGAAGGCTTCCGTTTGAGTTGCATTTACCGACTTCATGCTTCCCAATGATGTTGCTCCATGTTGTACTGTCTCTGCCAATGCGAGCGTTGAGGTCACCCATAAGGATGAGCTTGTCAGCTGCTGGAACGGTGGAAATAGTTTTTGAAAGGGTATTGTAGAAAGCTATTTTCGCCTCATTGTCAGCATCAAGAGTCAGAGCATAAGCGCTGATGGCAGTCAGGAAGTATCCATTTTGAAGTGGTAATGTGATGGAGATAATGCGTTCGTTAATGCATACAGGTGTTAGATTCAGGTCACGGACAAGTTTGAATCTGATTGCAAAGCAGACTCCATGAATTCGAAGGTTCATTTCTGGTAATCCTTTCCATATGAATGTATATCCGAGACCTTTTTCTTCGAGTTGACCTTCATCTGCAAGTCTTGTGTCTTGGAGAGCAGCAAGATCAATGTTGAAACGAGAGAATTGTTGTGCAATAAGGGCAGTTAGTCGTTCTGGTCTATCAGAATCATTCTGATCAAGAAGAGCCCTGATGTTCCAGTTTAAAAAGTCAGTAGTGTAAAAACTTCATTATTTCACTCGCAAGAAATGGATTTCCCACTGGACGCGGTATTCCAGGCAGGAGACACGGGAAACAGCTGTTTTTAGCCCACATTTTCTAGGGCTTTCCCCTGATTAGGGGGAGCAGTGCGGTCCATAAAAAGGGCTGCTCCATTGCAAGTTTGCTGCTGAAGCCACACAAAGTTTCCCGGGTTCATCTAAAGACGACCATCAGATCCTTGCCACCAATTGTGTGCCTTTGGAGCTAGGAGCTTCCAGGATGATCAGTCCCTGCTCCCGTCACTTCGCAGCGTCGCTAATGGACTTTGGGGGGGGGTAAAGCACGGTCCTTGAAAAACTCTTGGAGCCATTCACTAAAGCCTTGATTAAAGTGGTGATCAGGTCGCAACACTGGGCCACACTGCTTAGCCTGGGAGGATCTAGTTCCATGGCAACGCAAGAGTGAAGATGATAGGACCCGTCACAGGTTGTACCCAAGTGATGGTTGGATTGGGAGTCCGGACTGCCCACTTGTTAGGCACTTACGAGCCAGGGATGTGTGGGATTTTTATAACCGCCAGTCCACCGTCCCGTTAGGCTTTAGCCAGCTGAGTGCTGCCCAGGTTGCGCCAACTCCACAAGTGAAGTCCAGTCAAGCCCAGTCAATACCTCGAGGAGGGGCCTATCCGGGGTTTGTCACGCATGCAGGAATCGGTAGCCTGTACCTTTCAACCTACATTACAAGACACTTCAGCAACCCACAAGACGCTTTAGCAGCCCACATCTTGTATACAAGATTGTATACATCTTGTATACATGATTGCATACCATCTTGTATACAAGATTGCATACAAGATGTTAAAATGAAATAAAAAAGTACCGTAACACGCATATTATGCATGCATACTACTACTTTCGGCTGCTCCCGTTAGGGGTCGCCACAGCGGATCATCCGTTTCCATTTCTTCCTGTCTTCTGCGTCTTCCTCTGTCACACCACCCACCTGCATGTCTTCCCTCACCACATCCATAAACCTCCTCTTTGGCCTTCCTCTTCTCCTCTTCCCTGGCAGCTCCATATTCAGCATCCTTCTCCCAATATACTCAGCATCTCTCCTCCACACATGTCCAAGCCATCTCAATCTTGCCTCTCTTGCTTTGTCTCCAAACCGTCCAACCTGAGCGGTCCCTCTAATATAATCGTTCCTAATCCTGTCCTTCTTCGTTACTCCCAGTGAAAATCTTAGCATCTTCAACTCTGCCACCTCCAGCTCCGCCTCCTGTCTTTTCGTCAGTGCCACTGTCTCCAAACCATATAACATAGCTGGTCTCACAACCATCTTGTAAACTTTCCCTTTAACTCTTGCTGGTACCCTTCTGTCGCAAATCACTCCTGACACACTTCTCCACCCACTCCAACCTGCCTGCACTCTCTTTTTCACCTCTCTACTGCACTCCCCGTTACTTTCGACAGTTGACCCCAAGTATTTAAACTCAGATGTCTTTGTCACCTCCACTCCTTGCATCCTGACCATTCCACTGTCCTCTCTCTCATTCACGCATAGGTATTCCGTCTTGCTCCTACTGACTTTCATTCCTCTTCTCTCCAGTGCATACCTCCACCTCTCCTCAACCTGCACCCTACTCTCACTACAGATCACAATGTCATCCGCGAACATCATCGTCCATGGAGACTCCTGCCTGATCTTGTCCGTCAACCTGTCCATCACCATTGCAAACAAGAAAGGGCTAAGAGCCGATCCTTGATGTAATCCCACCTCCACCTTGAACCCATCCGTCATTCCAACCGCACACCTCACCATTGTCACACTTCCCTCATACGTATCCTGCACCACTCCTACATACTTCTCTGCAACTCCTGACTTCCTCATACAATACCACACCTCCTCTCTCGGTACTCTGTCATAAGCTTTCTCTAAATCTACAAAGACACAATGCAACTCTTTCTGGCCTTCTCTATACTTCTCAATCAACATTCTCAAAGCAAACATCGCATCTGTGGTGCTCTTTCGTGGCATGAAACCATACTGCTGCTTGCTGATCGTCACCTCTCCTCTTAACCTAGCTGGGGGAGAGGTGACGATCAGCGAGCAGCAGTATGGTTTCATGCCACGAAAGAGCATGCATACTGCGAATGCTTATTGGCCTTGTGTACGGCGCATGCGTATTGCGCATATGCGCATGCGTAACCCGATGAGACAAAAAAAAGCACAATGTTCAGGAGGAAGATGTGATGCCACTCTTCAATGCCATTCTGACTCTCGCTCGCAAATTTGATACCCAGGGTGAGCACATCCAAGCTGTGCATCCAAGCTGTCATCAATATTAAAACGTAGCCTAAGTAATTAATTCTTTTGAGGGATAAATGTTCATAATTTTGAAGTGCCTTTCAGACTAGCTTGGTCTAGTCAGAAAGGCACGAACTGATGAAGCCTCTTGGATGAGAGGCGAAACGTCTTCACGGATATATAGTGTAAAGTGCATGGATAAGTAGACACGTTGGTCCTTGACTAACGGGTCGGACCCTTTAGGCGACTGGTTAACATTGTCGCTTGCGGTGCAGGAGATACGGGTTCGCGTCCCGGCTGTGGCGACGGTATCTCGGACTGCCCCCCGAATTCGCTACATTGGTGTCAGAAGTGGGATGGAGCGACGTAAAGCCATCGGAAGCGTAGGCGGCGTGAAGGAGCTGATAGTAGTATGGGGTGTGAAGATATGTACATATAAAAGTTTCCTATACATACATACATTATATACATACGACCATACATACATACATACGAACATATGTACGTACATGTGTGTGTGTGTGTGTGTGTGTGTGTGTGTGTGTGTGTGTGTGTATGTATGCATGTATGTATGTATGTATGTATGTATGTATGTATGTATGATGCATGCATGCATGCATAACTGTATTATGCATGTGTGTATGTATGTTCATATGTATGTCAAAGTAAAAGTATCTTTGTCCCTTACAAGGAAATTACTTTGCAGTCAGTATATATAAAACTCTCACACAAAAACAAAACATACAAACACCAAGGCAGAATTGACACATCACGGATGGACAAAAAAACAAAAACAAAAAACAACAGGACATGGTGGGCAAGGAGAACCAAAGGAGTTCAGATATACAGACCATGGAAACAACCAATCTGCAGACAACAGATGAATACTATCTACTATTTAACAACTGAATGGCAGTGGGGACAAAGGAAGTCTTGTATCTTTTAGTCCTAATACAGAAAACGGGGCATCCTCAACCGACGACCTGAGGGTAACAGCTCAAGCTCTGGCCGAAGGGGGTGACCTTGGCACTCCAGAAGGGAAGTAGCCTTTCTGAACACCCTCCTATTATAAAGGTCTCCCTGAACTCTTACTACCCCATTTGATGAGTCTATCAAGATTTTTTTTAGTGGCCAGAGTCAAATGACCAAACCAAGCAACAACACAGTACATTAAAACCGTTTCAATAAAACTTCTATAAAAGACAGTCATCATCTGGGAGGAGACATTAAATGTCCAAATTTTCCTCAGGGGAAAAAAGTCTTTGTTGGCTCTTCTTTGATATGGAAGCAACATGAGTTTCAAAGCACACTTTGTTGTCAAGAACAACCCCCAGATATTTGTGGCTGTCCACAAGCCCAATGTCAGCACCTTTAATGCTGGTTGGTACAGGACTAGGAGGAGTCTTTCTAAAACTGATTATCATGTCTTTAGTTTCAGACAAATTTAAGTGGAGAAAGGACTCATCACACCAAGACAAAATCATCAACCACAGATCCGTGTTGTTCCTCCTCCCCTTCAAGAAGACTTAAAATCACTGAATCATCCGCAAATTTCAATATGTGTCTATTGGTATGGTTGCTGCGACAGTCATTAGTGTACAGGATGTAGAGTAACGGGGAGAGGCAACAGCCCTGAGGGGAACCGGCTGAAGAGTAAAGCTGATTGGAATAGGAGCCATTAATCCTCAAACACTGGGACCTATCAGTCAAGAAGTCCAGTATCCAGCCAACTAGATTAAGATCCAATGTGAAGAGATGAATTAGCTTTTCTGCTCACAGATGTGGCTGGATCATGTTAAAGGCTAAGGAGAAATGTATAAACAACACCCCAGCGTGAGCATTTGTCCCCTCAAGATGGTGGTACAGAAAATTTAAAAGTGTTATCATGGCATCTTGTACACCCCTATCGAGTCTGTATGCAAATTGCAGTGGATCAATGGATTTCTCCACCTACGATAAAACCTCGTTTTTAATGAGCTTCTCAAATATCTTCATGATTAGAGAAGTCAACGCTACTGACCTATAGTCATTTAACGTCACAGGGTTTTAGTCTTGGCAACTGGTACAATTGTGGAATGTTTCCATAATTTAGGGACCCTCTGTTGCTGAAGGGATAGTGTGAAAATAGTGTGAAAGATTCCACACAACTGTTGAGCACAGGTTTTAAGAACCTGGCCACAGACCAGATCCAGGGCCTTTGCTAGACTTGGTGACTCTGAAGTGTTTTTCCACATCTTTGATATCAACAGTCCAAGCTGGGGGCGCTCTAGTGCTGTTCTTTAATGCATTCAATTTATCTGTGAAGTCATGATGATCAAATCTTAAGTAAAATTTATTTAACTCATCAGCCAACTGTTTATCTGAATTAAAACCAGCCAGAGCAATGTTGCCTTTGTCTTTACACCCATTCATAGATTTCATACTGTTCCAGGCTACCCTTAAATTCTTACTGCTCAGCTCAGCTTCTATTTTCTCTCTGTACCTGAGTTTAGCCTTTTGATTTCTGACCTGATCTCATTCTTTGTTTCCTTAACTACAGTCATTGCCCTCTTTAAAAGCATTTTTCCTTTTATGAATCAGACCCTTAAGGGCTGATAAAGCTCATGGTTTGTTGGTCAGAATCACATTGTACAAAAGGAGATATAGCTACACACAATGTCCGTTAGCTCATCAATATTGTCTGAGGATTCAGTAAACACCGACCAGTCTGTGCAGTTGAAGCACCCCTGCAGGATGAGAGAGCAGTCAGCATTCTCCGGCATGGGCTCCAGCAATCGTGCCCTCATTTCCTTTTTGTTTATTTCCTGCGATACCAGCTGCTTGGAAGGCGATGTCAAATTGTTTTTTGTCCCTTTGGCGTTTGTCTCCATGTTTTCTGGTCCGCAGTGGTCGTGTGTTAGGAGAGCCCTAGCTTAAGCGTTAGCCTTGGCCATGCCGTAGTATCATTAGGGGCGTAACTTGGTGTCAAACCAAGTTTCCAGCTTCTTTTAAATCTCGTCTAAAAACTTTTCTTTTAATGAAAACTTTAACAAATGTTTGATATTTGTTTTTATTTTTACTCTTACTTATTTGGTCTTACTCTTATTTTTGCCTTGTCTGGTTTTATTTCTTTGTAAAGCATTTTGTAACATTGTTTTAGAAAAGTGCTATATAAATAAAGCTATTATTATTATTACTCTAATGACTCTATTAAACTGTACTCTAATGACTCTATGATTCCGTTTGTTCTACCATATCTGCAATGTCACCACAGTGCAAGTGACCTCAGTTGAATTCACAGTCATTTCTAAGATTAATTCTCAATCATGTATTTCTTATAGGTGGAATATTTTTATTCTGACAGGTATCCATAAAGTTTATCTTTGTGTGGGCTTCTCCTGTTGAAGATAAAGTATTTCGTGGATGCCTTTTCACATCCTTTCACTTGCACACACCAGCTCACGTGTTAGCACTCACTGCTTTGACTTGTTTGCAGGGGTATTGGCCTTGTGCTTAGCTTGCTTTTCTGTTGCCTTGTGGGGCTTGTCGCAAAGCGAGGTTTAGATTTTATGTGTGGCACTGCGCGTCAATCCAGCCAATGGAGACTTCCACCGAATAATATTTTGCAAAATGAGTTTTTTAAAGATGCATATTTTACCAGGCGAGGGAGTTTGACTCACATTATAATTTTATACGTCTGCAAGAGGGTTCCAAATTTAGTCAGTTTTCTCACTGAGTCTGAGTGATGCATAACCTGGACATAATAACAACCCCTTCCATTGTGTGTTTGGCTGCCTGCGTGCATGTGTATCATCTTGTGCACTTCTATTCCTTTGATATTACGGGTACAATATATGAAGAAAAAAAAATCCCATCATGACGACTCTTAAGAGATTAGCGCTCAGAATATTTGCTATTTTCTAACTGTCTGCCCAATGCTTCACCTTTATTGGCAATAAAATTCTTTACTGATTTCAAAAAGAAAAAGTGTTTCTTCACTTGCATCCCTCCACAGGGGAGGTCAGACAGCAGGGAGACCTAGACAACTGCTCCTCCAGAGTTGTTAGGGTGGGTTTGATGTTTTGCTCAAGGGCACATTGGTAGAGTGGCTGCTTGGTGGCATGCAGGCTTAAAGAAGGTGCTATATCATGATGCACGCGTAGGGCGCAGGCTCAGCAGTTCAGTAATGTTCAGCGTTAGCAAGACTGACTAACATTAGAAATGTCACAATGGGCAGAGGACAGGAGCAGAGTGGGAGAAGAACACAAGGGGGAAAGAGAGACTTATGTCCCAGGGACAAACTCCACACACACACACACACACACACACACACACACACACACACACACACACACACACACACACACACACTTATAGCTGTGCATATGCCAAGGCTGCACTACCCTCATTGGAGCAGGATGGCCATTAACATTCTGAATGGCCGCTCTGTCGCTGCAGAGGAGCTGGAGATGTGCCAGCTTGGCAATTACTTTAACAGCTTCAAAGTCTGATTTCTTTATTCATATGAACCCCGGCAGAGGGTTAACACGAAGGAGAAGTTCGAGGAAGTGTGAGGAAGTGGACTGCAAAGGACAAAAGTATTTGTGCCTCCCTCACCATGGTTCAGTGGGAAGAGGTGAATACTGAGAACGGATCAGGGCATGAAACCAGTTCGTTTGCCCACAGGCTGCAGTGGATTCACTATCCTGGCTCAGTATTTTAAAAGACTGTATACTTTTTGGAGGGGTAATAGTGTGGCTGGTAATATTTTGTACTGGAAAAGATACAACTCCAGCTAACATGGTGTGTTAAGTAATACTGATAATGACAATAAGAAGAATGACATAAACTTCAATTGTACGGCACTTTCCCAAACCAAACTTCAAAAAGTGCCTCATAATCAATACAGATAAAAGACACAAAGACAAGTCTATATGAGAAGAGGACACAGAATGGCAGTGGGATATAAACTGGCTAACAAGGTAAGGGGTGCATAGATGATACAATGGTCCACACAAATGAAACTGTACTAGTTGAGTACACTGTTTTTCTGTGATACAACTTCCCAAATCCCTTACTTTTCCTATAATACAGCTCAGTTCATAATCAACAGGACTTCACCAAATTGGTCGCTAGCGATTAGGTCCAACACTTCAATACTCAAGGGTCAAAGGTTGGACTCCCATAAACATCCATTTGTCCTGCCAAAGTGCTGTTGCACAAAAGACTGAAAATCGGTATATGTCAAACTGGCATTTCACTTAAACACCTGAAACGCAAACAAACCTAAATGCATATGTGGCTTGCACTCTAGAGGTAATGTAAGTGTAACCGAATGTAAGGGTGAAAAGTTGCTGGTTTAGTCAAAGTGTGTCCATCAACAGCCTCGTGCCTTAAGGAAAAAGTCCACCTGCTCTTTTACTGCAGGTCAGCGGAATAGCTAAAGTGAAAACTGAAAATGGTTTGGACCTCCATGCTTCAATGGAGTCAGGAAATGGTAATTACGTTGACAAGATGGCTGACATGACAGGCTCCATTACAGACTTGAGCTTTTATTACATTCCCGGCCAGTAAATCGGATCACTGAAACTGAATTACCACAATGAGGTGGTCACGAGAGACCCTGTCAGAGTCATCCCTGGTTTGAAGATGATTATAGAGGCGGTGAAGTTTAGAGGGAGAAAACCCAAACCATTTACATGAAGATATCAAGCATTTGCCATGATAACAACCTCTCTCTAAATGTTAATAAGACAAAAGAAATCATTGTTGACTTTAGAAAGATCAGAGAAAATAACAATACTATTTCCATCAATGGGTCATTTGTTGAAATGTTGGACAGCTTTAGATTTCTTGGTTTACACACCTGAGACACCCTCACATGGTCGCTTAACCCCAATTGCATTCTCAAGAAGGCACAGCAGAGACTGTATTTTCTGTGGCATCTCAAGAGTTTTTGGTATGAGTGCCAAAACTCTTATGAGCTTTTATGGCAGTACCATGGAAAGTGTCTTGACAGGCTGTATCACAGTGTGGTTTGGCAAACTGACTACTCAGGACTGCAGACTGCTTCAAAGGACTGTAAAGACAACAGCAAAAATCATTGGCATGGAACTACCACAACGTCATAATATTTACACCACTACCTGCAAATGGAAAACCCAAAACATCATTAAGGACACCAGTCACCCTGCTCATGTTCAGTTGTCACTCCTTCTATCTAAAAAAGGTCACTGGAGCATCAAATCACACACCATCCGTCTCAGTAATAGTTTTCTTTCCACAGGCAGTCAGGTTGCTGAACAGCTGACACACCCATATACACCTTACATTGTTGCGTTATCATGTACTTTTCTATATTGGTGTATATAATGTATGAATTCACTGTGTATGTAACGACCACGAATGACTAGACTCACTAGCCCTTGGCTAATGGGTCGGACCCTTTAGTTGACTGGTTAGCGCAGTTGCCTGTTGTGCAGGCGACCCGGGTTCGCTTCCAGCTGCCCCTGAATTCGCTACATTGGTGTCAGCAGTGGGATGGTGAGACCACAAGGCCATCAGAAGCACATGTGCCCAGAGGCGAGAGAGAGCTGATGTGCTGAAGCGTGGGGATATGCCTCCCGAAGGAGGGGGGTAGTGTAATGATCACAGATGTCTAGACTCGCTAGCCCTTGGCTAAAGGGTTGGACCCTTTAGTTGACTGGTTAGCGCAGTCGCCCCGGGTTCGCTTCCTGGCTGCCCCTGAATTCGCTACATGTACATAGTCTATGTAGGTCTGCAGTGTTGTTAGTGGGTTGTTTTTTTTGGGGGGGGAGGGGTGACCTTTGTCCTTGTGTCCTTTGTGTTAAGGCAGAGAGAGGCAGAGCACAAGCATTTCAATGTATTCCAGTACACATGATAATAAAGTTGAGCGTGAACTTGAATGGTGACAGAGAAAGCTAATTACGATGTGTTTTGGTCGAAGTCTCACTGATGCTGATGGGCTTTTCAAACACAGAGAAAAAGCCCTACACACGCTCATTTGTTGGTCAATACTAGTTTTCTCACAGCCTGCTCCTGTTTAATTCTCACCACCTCTACAGGGGGATGGGGAAATGTTGTCTTAGGCAGTTTTAATGTTAAGGAAAAAAAATTGTTTTGAGGTGAGATTTTTGTATTTGCTCCTTCTTATTTGTTAGCGTAATTTCTCACCTGCACTTAAGAGCAATTTGCATCTCTTCTCTACAGTCTCTCATCACCATATTTGGCACAATCAATAAATTAATTCATATTTCTCACTGTTGTGTAACTCCTCATGTCTGTTTTATCATGGTGTAAGTAAACACCAACAGCTTAGCAAAATATTAGTGCCACTGAGAAAGCTGCAATCTAAGACTGGTTTAAGGTTGGCCTAGTTCTTGCAATGGCATCGCTCCACCAATGCACGAAAGGGGGGCATGTTAGGATGTTATGAGTCCTGTCACTATCACAGGCTCAGATACAGGGAATCTGTCCCAAATGGGAGACCCTTCAATTAAATGGTCCACTGCAGGAATCCCATTTAAAAAAAAAATCTATCCCTGTAAGCAGAGATAGATAATGTTTGCCCTCTTGACACTTTCCCTCATGTGCAACTGAAACCAGTGGAGCGAACATGAAACCAAGACTTGCATTTATTTTAAGAGTAACCAAACATTAGATAATTTTAGTGGGTTTGCTAGCAACAATAGATTAAAAACCACGTAAAAGTTAAAAACATGGCAGGCTTGTCTTGGTACTATGTGATGTCAGCATAGCAGAATAAACACAGCTGGAGATGACAACATTAATAATTGATTTGTTGGAGGTAGGCGTACCAGCACACATGGTTCTTTGGCATAGCTATATCCAACAGATCCATTATTAATGTGATTAGCTGCAGCTGTGTTTATCTTGCTATGCTAACGTCACAGAGCACCAAGACCAGCCTGCCATGTTTTTAACTTTTACATGGGTTTTAAATGCCAGCAAACCCACTAAAATGGTCTCGAGTTTAGGTACTCTTTAAAGATTTGATATTCATAAAACGACACATCTGTTTTGGACTACTGGGATAGGCTCCAACATTCCCGTGACCCTGAGAGCAGGATATGCGGTTGGGATAATGGATGGATATTAAAAAAATAAATAAATTCAATTAAAATGAAACATCTATGCTTCTATGGGTGCCATAACGCAATCCCTATACAGCTGTTTCCTGGGGGGTTTGGTGCTCAATGGCAGATAAAACTGATCTCAATAGCGACTGAATGATTGTATTGTAAAAGCAAAAAGGTTTACCTGGTGCTGTTTTAGTCGCTAGTCATTAATACACAAAAGGTATCATGTTTATCAAAGTGTGATTACCTTGTCGACAAAGGACTTAGTTAACCTATCATCTCCTTGAAAATGCATCCTGATTATTTTAAATATGCGCTGGCAATATTTGGTGAAAGCATTTCCGTTTTTTAAATGGTGGATATTTGTTTTGAGATTGAACTTAGTTTCCACTGAATTTATGAATTTGCTTGAGAGATGGATTTCTATCGAACTGAACTATTCTACAGTTTACTTCTAGTTTCACAAGTTTTCATTTAATTCCTTTTGATTCACGTACAATTAACCCGCTGGATAGGAGAAGCCTGGAGGAGATGGGAGGGGGGAGCAGCGATGGTGAGTGCCATGTCTTATTAATGAAGTGCATCTTCATCCAGTCACACGCGACAAATAAATGACCCCCCCCACCCCAAGCTCTTAATCGGCCCATTAGTCTTTGAACAACCACGGCGCTCTCGCTCTCTCTCTCTCACACATCTCTCTCACACACACACACACACACACACACACATACACACACACACACATAGAGTCTCTTTAGACTGTTGTAGCTACATCCATTACTATATTTGCATGGAAAACACACACACACACACACACACAACACAACACACGAATTTAAGCACTGTTCTCTGGGTCTCAAAAAAAATTCTGCCATCTTTTTTCCATCACTTATAGTAAATGAGACAACTCAGGTCATTCCAGGTCATCTGTACTAACCTGGAAACTCAAAGATTCACTCATATTTTGCTCATCTGCTTGTCTAAACCTTCTACTTTTTTATTGAAAAAAAAAAGGAGAGAAATAACCTTTCTAACCTCTTCTTTCTGTATTTCTCCCTCTCCTATCTGTGGTTATGCTTTGGCATCAGGAAGTGGATCAAGATAAAGAAGTTGTTTGAGTGCCTTGTCTTGCATGTTTGCAGTCACGTCTTTAGACATTGATGATGTGGGAATGAAAACTTAACCCGTGACGTGCATTGTAACACACGTTTGGGTGTCAGTCCATCCATCCATCCATTATCTGAACTGCTTATCCTGCTCTCAGGGTCACGGGGATGCTGGAGCCTATTTCAGCAGTCACTGGGCGGCAGGCAAGGAGACACCCTGGAAAGACCGCCAGGCCATCACAGGGCCCACACACACACACACACACACACACACACACACACACATTCATACCTAGGGACAATTTAGTATGGCCGATTCACCTGACCTACATGTCTTTGGACTGAAACCGGAGCCCCCAGAGGAAACCCACGCAGACACGGGGAGAACATGCAAACTCCACACAGAGGACAACCCGGGATGACCCACCAAGGCTGGACTACTCCGGGGCTCGAACCCAGGACCTTCTTGCTGTGAGGCGACCGCACTAATCACTGTGCCCCCGTGCCGCCTGGGTGTCAGTTAAATGGCTAAAATGTTTATGGATGTGTGCATGGGTGATGACGATATATCTGCAGAGAGAAGTCAGCCTCATTCACCAACAGACACTGCACTGTGTGGTTGAGAGAGCCGCAGACGAGAATCAAAACTTTGTGTGCTTATCTGTGCGTGACCCATGCCTATTTTCTCTCCATTTTTCTTTCATTTCTCAGCTGCGGTGCACCGTGCCCTTCGCTAATTCAGCCGCTTAAAATCTCATTTCAGACACAATTAGCCTTTAGCCCGTCCACCTCCCTGTCTCCAGTGGAGTTTTTTTTTTCTGCCATCTTTTGCGCACACAGCCTCTTTCACTCTGCCTGATAAAGTTTATTATTGAGGTTGCAGAAAAGGAGCTTTGATCGTTTACAGAGGAAAACATATTAAAAAGCTTCAGGCCTCGTTCAAAGACAGCTAAAACTCTTACTTGTTGGTATGCCAGGGTTATCAATGCTACCGGGGGCCGTGAGTTTATTCCTTCACCTGAATTATTTTTTTTCTGAATTTTTTTCTTTTTTTCTTTAATTACATTTCGAGGGGGAAGTTTTTGGCGGAACACTTGTCATGATGGGGCCCCGGCCTGCTAACACTATTTAAGTTCTGTTAACTGCAATGCTTGCAAAATGACTTGGCTCATCAGTTTTACTTTCATAGAGGCTCACAAGATACTGTTAGTGCATCTGTGTGTGTAGCTGACTCACGTTAATTTGTTTATCACTCTGTTTTAAACTAAAAATTTTGGCAATTTGCATTTGTTTAAGTGCTTGACGTCTTTTCTACAGATTTGTTCTGTTCAGTTGGGTCTGAAGTGGTTAGCACGGTTGCCTCACAGCAAGAAGGTCCTGGGTTTGAACCCCAGGCTGTCCCAAGTCCTTTCTGTGTGGAGTTTGCATGTTCTCCCCGTGTCTGCGTGGGTTTCCTCCGGGTGCTCTGGTTTCCACCCACCATCAAAAAGACATGTTAGGGTTAATACTCCTGTCTGTGCCCCTGACCAAGGCAATGGAAGGAAGAACTGGAGTTGGTCCCCGGGCCCTGCAGCTACCCACTGCTCCTATACAATAGAATGGGTTACACGCAGAGAACACATTCTTTGTATGAATACAATGTCAAACGAAGTGGCTTTCTCTCTTCTCTTCTCTTCTCTTCTCTTCTCTTCTCTTCTCTTCTCTTCTCTTCTCTTCTCTTCTCTTCTCTTCTGCTCTCCTCTCCTCTCTTCTCTTCTCTTCTCTGTTCTGAACTCTCAATGATGGGCAGAATGGATAAAGACCTTGGCTAAGCTTGCCACTCAACTTCAGCAAGAGTCACAATTTGCTGCAGAAGTCACCGATTATAATCAACAATCAATTCAGTATCTGGGCTTGGGTATTTCAGATTGGCCTGGAGGATAGACTATTTTATCAAGGGTTACATTTTCATATAAGGCAATACTGATGTGTCCTAAAGCGAGATACCAAATCCGCATCCACTGTCCGACCCTCTACTCACACCCCTGTGGTGCCATGTGGATATTTACAAATGTCTATGATGGTAAGAGACCATTTTTTATGGCTGTTTATAGGATGTGTGCTCATTTCCTTAATGAGCAGGATAATTAACAGCAAATATAACACTGATTATAATCATAAACACAGCCACGATCAATGATGCGACTTCTCCACAATCAAACCAATGAGTTAAATCTCCTACAGCTCCATTTACAAATTCCTATGTCCCATTATCGTTAAATTAATCATTTGTTGCCTATAAAATACTGAGCGTCAATCTGTGCAAGTGTCGTTTTTCTGTCAGCCAGGGACATCAGTGACCGGCTACCACCTGTAAAAAGCATCTCAATTTATGTTATTTATGCACTATTGATTCTTTAGTAAAAAACGGCTGTCATTTTAAGTGATGTATTCCTCATATTGGGGGACCCCCCCACCCGCTACCTCTTCTTTACAACAAACTGTAAAATGCAAGAGGAGCATTTCCTGATTGAGCTCCCTTCCCATGGTGCATCTCACCTCCTCCACCTGCTTAATGAGGCGATGTGCAGAGCTGGGTGCTTTGTTGTGTGGGAGGTTCTTGTGAAGCCTCTATCTCTGGTCTCCTCCTTGGCATCATCATGCATGCATGAGAGAGGAGGTGAGGAGGCCCATATATGCAGTGCTGTGGAATATTGTGCACACAGAGAACTGAGGCACCTTCGAGGTGAGACATCATAATGTCACCATCAAGGAAGACGGGGAGAGGGGGAGGAGGGGTTGAAAGGAAATGGAGGGAGTGGTTAGGAAGAAAAGAGGAAGACAGACAGAGAAGGCAAAAAGAGAAGAGAGAGAGAGAGAGAGAGAGAGAGCGAGGGTGTGTAATGAAACAGATCAACATTACACTATGGTGGTGGCTTTCGTATTTGGGCTACAAGCCTCTCATTTCTAATTAACTTAAATGTTGGAATCCAATCAACCCTAATATCTAAAACTGACTGTGTGACTGTTTAATGTGATACTTCACTGATGCCTGTGGGAAAATGATCTTTTAGGCCCTCGTCTCTAAAAGAAGGTCACCACGTTGGGTCAGCTACAGGACAGTGATGCCTTGAACTGGATGGGATTTTTCACCCCCGTGAAGACATGTCTGCAGAATATAAGCATGCTGATCCGAGGGCTTTGACATGGATTCTCTACACTGAAGGGCGGTTGACTTTCTCACTATGCCACATGGCTGCACAGTAAATATGCATATGATATTTGAAGAGCTCATATTGCTAGCATTGTACAGGATATACCCATTACGTGAAAAGCATCATTCAGTCTCTACAAAACAAAGAGCATCTAGTTCGCAAGTGCTGAGATCTTATCAACAATAGAATAACCTTACTTTGAGATGAAGCTCCTTAGTTTAGTGTCAAATTATTATTTTATCAGTTGTTTTGTGAGTATACTACATTAGATAGGATTTTTAAGGGATTTTACAACAATCTTTCCATTTGTTTTGAATGTCCTAATTTTACAGATTACTTGATTCACCATTGTATGAGTATTGCCAACTGATATCTTTACTGAACCAAAATGTTAAAATAGTGGTGATGGCAGAACCTAACCTGACAGAGAACTATATCTGTAGATGTCAAATGGACCCTACTATTTCCCCACAACAGTAGCAGTAGTAGTGATAGTAATAGTAGTAGTAGTAATAATAGTAGTAGCAGCAGCATTGGTAATAGTAGTAGTAGTAGTAGTAGTAGTAGTAGTAGCAGTAGTAGTAGTAATAGCAGTTGCAGCAGTAGTAGTAGTAATAGAAGTAGAAGCAATAGTAGTAACAGGTAGCACTAGTAGTAGTAGTGTTGGTGGTAGTAGTAGCAGTAGTAGCAATAGTAGCAGCAGCAGCAGCAGCAGTAGTAGTAGTAGTAGTAGTAGTAGTAGTAGTAGTAGTAGTAGTAGCAGCAGCAGCAGTAGTAGTAGTTGTTGTTTAATGTCCCCGTGGGACTTCACAGTCATTTAATACAGAACCAGACAAAGTATGTAAGACAGGAGATAAAAGAAAACTTGCATGCAATAATCACATCAGTCTCAAAATGATTACAAAGAATATATATGAAGGACAGATAAGTGCTGCTAGATCGAGATCATTACTGGATGCCCAACTTAGTGTATTGATGCTCAAAAGCCTCTATCCAGAGAATAAGACGTTATGGGCTTTCTTTAGGCCTACATTGTTTGTGCCACACTTAGTGAGGAAAGTCAGGTACAGCAAATCCTATGAGACACCATTTTGTGTATGTGTGTGTGTGTGTGTGTGTGTGTGTGTGTGTGTATGTGTATGTGCATGCTTGTGTGTACAAGTAGAAGACCATTTTCCGAGCCATAATTGAAAATAAAAGAAGAATGAGGAGAGGAGGAAACACTTACCTGCCATCAATTATCTTCTTACTCTCATTACTTCCAAGCCGGGATGGTGGACGTTTTATTTGAATAAAACTGAATTTAATCCAAGTGCAGCAAGACGGGGTAGTGCGGTGTGTGCATATGAGTATGTGTGTGGATGGGGTGTGGTTCAAAAGGCCCCAAGAGTCAAACTTATTTAACTAGGGAATTAGCAAAAGCAAACATATGCTATATGGACAAAAGTATTGGGACACATGGCCATTACACCTACAGGAGCTTTTATGACATCCCATTCTTAATCCATAGGCATTAATATGGAGTTGGTCCCCTCTTTGCAGCTATAACAGCTTCCATTCTTCTGGGAAGGCTTTCCACAAGATTTTGGAGTGTGTCTGTGGGATTTTTTATCCATTCATCTAGAACAGCATTTGTGAGGTCAGGCACTGATGTTGGACGAGAAGACCTGGTTCGCAATCTCCATTCTAGTTCACCCCAAAGGTGTTCGACGGGGTTGAGGTCAGGGCTCTATGCAGGTCAGTCAAGTTCTTCCACACCAAACTCACCCAACCATGTCTTAATGGATCTTGCTTTGTGCACTGGGGCACAGTCATGCCGGAAGAGAAAAGCCCCCCCCCCCCCAAACTGTTCCCACAAAGTTGGAAGCATGGAATTGTCCAAAATGTCTTGGTATGCTGAAGCATTAAGATTTCCCTTAACTGTAACTAAGGGGCCTAGCACAACCCCTGAAAAACAACCCCATACCATTATCCCTCTTCAACCAAACTTTACAGTTGGCACAATGCAGTCAGGCAGGTAACGTTCTCCTGGCATCCGCCAAACCCAGACTAGTCCATCAGACAGCCAGACAGAGAAATGTGATTCGTCATGCCACAGAACACGTTTCCACTGCTCCAGAGTCCAGTGGCGGTGTGCTTTACACCACTCCATCCGACGCTTGGCATTGTGCTTGGTGATGTAAGGCTTGCATGCAGCTGCTCAGCCATGGAAACCCATTCCATGAAGCTCCCAGCGCACAGTTTTTGTGCTGATGTTAATGCTAGAGGAAGTTTGAAACTCTGCAGTTACTGAGTCAACAGAGCGTTGGCGACTTTTACGTACTATGCACCTCAGCACTCGTTGACCCCGCTGTGTGACTTTATGTGGTCTGCCACTTCATGGCTGAGTTGCTGTTATTCTTAAACGTTTCCACTTTTCAATAATACCACTTACAGTTGACCATGGAATATCTAGCAGGGAAGAAATTTCACGAACTGACTTATTGCAAAGGTGGCATCCTATGACAGTACCGCGCTTGAATTCACTGAGCTCTTCAGAACGACCAGTTCTTTCACAAATGTTTGTATATGCAGACTGCATGGCTAGCTGCTTGATTTTATACACCTGTGGCCATGGGTCTGAATGAAACACCTGAATTCAATGATTAAGAGGTGCGTCCCAATTCTTTTGTCCATATAGTGTATATCTTCCATATGACAGGATAGGGACCAAGTGCTCATTTGAATAACTACTGAATCAGGATGAGGCGGGAGATGCATACTTTAACCTGCTCTACCGACACCCATCTGCAGTAATGCCTGGGCCTTAGAGGGCGCCAAAACACTGTTAAAATATTTATTATTATTTATCTATTTTTATTTTATATATTTTTTAAATTCTTTAGAGCTGGACAGCATGCAAAATTCTTGAATCCTATGACAAAACCTGTTAAATAGTATGACTAGAACTATGTACACAAATCAATACCGACAATGCACTGGCTGTCTTGCTCTTTCTTGTACAGGTGACTGGATTTTTAACTATTTTACACGTGCATTGCGCCGTTGATTCGGATCCCAACAGCCAACACGCATGTTGCCTTTACGAAAGGCTTGCGCTTGTAACATATTTGATTTGATTCGAGCACAGCGTCTGCGGAGAGCTATACGACTGCATTGCTTATGCAACAGACGAGTCGTCAGAACAAAAGGAATTGGAAAATGGAGTCATCAGCCCTCACGTAGTGTGACTGTCTGTCCCTCCCCACTATCTGACAGGAATACGCCCAGGGAGAGCCATGCCCCTCTCCACTGTGAGGCGCTCTCACTTCACTCCCCTCACTTGTTATCACAACTGTCACTTCCACCTCCTACGTGCCCTTAGAGTGTTTTTTCCCCCTCTCCAATGTGAATTGAAAGATGCTTAAAACATTGGCTTCTCTCCTTGCATCAAACATCTCTTTATTCTCTAAACAGCAGTTGTTCAGGGGTTCCTCAAAGACCCAAAGGGAGCCGATGAGCACCGCAGGGGTCTTGAGAAAGACTATCCCTCAAGGGCTCTATAAAGAAACCTTTTATATCAGAGGTTTGTATTGGTACCGTAGAGATTCGTGAACCCTTTATGAAGGGGATCTTCAAACAAACCTCTGCGGTTCAAAGCTGCAACGTGAAAAGCCACTTAATGGTTAGGGAAAATCTGTGTGGGACTTGGGGAACCATGTGCAGATGGACTTATGTGGATGAGGGGGGAGGGGTAGCAGTCACGGACAGAAAAAAGCGGTGGTCTGGCAAAACACGGCCATGCCAAAAACAATCGGCCCATGCCACTCTCCTCTCATCTTCATCCTCCCCAGGTTGCACCTTGAACCTTTGACACAGAGGGTGATATTGGGTAATTTTTAATTACAGCATTCAAGGCCAAAGAAAAACGTCCACATCATCTGCAAATTGTTCAGTCGTGAATGATGGCTGACATTCTTGTTTATCTTTGGCGTGATAGTGTGATGATGAGCGCCCCTGCATCGAACGTTAGGCTCCAACTTGGTGTGATTTGCGCTGCTGCATAGATACACATCATTATAATATAATATTCCATGGAGTGAATGAGATCACAGCAGGAAAATAATGACACGCTGATGTGCTGTGAAGACCATCAGCAGCCATAGGGAACCGCCTGATCGTACAGCAGGAACACGTCTTACAGTCTGACATGGCTGATGTCAACATTTTTGAGTAAGATTCTTCCATCTCACAATCTGACATGAATGGTAATGAATTAAAGGGGAGGGGGGTTCTGTTGTACTGTTTGCTGTTTGTCCAGCCGCTGACCCCCCATCAATCACAACTAGTGTGGTGCGTCAACTTGTCATTCCTGACCTTTAAAGCCTGGTGGTTCACCAGAAACAGGTACAGAGTTTGCTGGCGTTCTGTGAGAATGACCTGCTGATGTTTTTTTTTTCCTTCGTTTGCATTATAAAAGGGTGTAGCATGTGGGAGTAGGCAGTAGAGGCTGGTGGAGGACTATCATGGAGGCCTGGGGGAAAGACAATACCTAGCAATCAGATATCCTCAAGGAGGGGACGCTTTGCTATGCTCGACTGGACTTTCTTTTCATGTCTTGAGGTTGGTGTGCAATGCAATATTTAAGTATGGTTATCATATCTTAAGTGTGGTGAAAAAGTATCTGAATTTAGTTTTTTTCTTTGGACCCCCCCCCCCTTTTTTTCCCCACCATTTGTAGCCAGCCAATTACCCCACTCTTCCGAGCTGTCCTGGTCGCTGCTCCACCTCCTCCGCCAATCCGGGGAGGACTGCAGACTACCACATGCCTCCTTCAATACATGCGGAGTCGCCAGCCGCTTCTTTTCACCTAACAGTGAGGATTTTCGCCAGGTGGACGCAGCGCGTGGGAGGATCACGCTATTCCCCCCTTCCCCCTCCCCCCTGAACAGGCGCCCCGACCGACCAGAGGAAGCGCTCTTGCAGCGACCAGGACACATACCCACATCTGGCTTCCCACCCGCAGACATGGCTAATTATGTCTGTAGGGACGCCCAACCAAGCTGAGGTAACACAGGGATCCAAACTGGCGATCCCTGTGTTGGTAGGCAAAGGAATAGACCGCCATGCCACCCTGACAAGTGTCTGAATTTTCTTGAAGGGAACTCTAGCCAGTGAGGCCATTACTAAGGTTTGGCTTTAATGCAGTTTTAACACCCACCTCACAATACCCCCTACTCTTCAAGAGTGTCTTGCTGTTCAGCCTTCCACAGGAGTCTTCGCTGCCTTCAAGCCCTGCCAACCATTCCCTCATCATCATTTAGTGGAGCTTATAAATTCATTACTTTCATGAAAAGCGACCTCTCACTCACAACCCCATCCCCTTTCTTCCTGCAATAGTTACCCCTGCATGTTAGCACGTAGCCATTTTACAAATGGAGACGGGCATTCACATAATTAAAACCAAGATGTTAGGAAATAATTCTTAATTAATCACTAAAGTGATAAAATGAGATACAAGGACAAAACTCTCCTTTAGGGAAACGAGGTCTTTGTAATGAGGTGATTAACCGACGTGAAGGGTGAGGGAGATATAATTGGCTGGTCGGCCCCCCCAGTTGTGGAACAGACGGGTGTTAGGTGTCTGCTACAGACAACCACTCCTCGAGTGGGGAATGATGTCATCTGTGGGCATGAAAGACTCCTTTTAATCACACATCAGGAATGTAATCATTTCTTTCCTTTGCTTTCCTGATCAGACTGCAGTTGTAATTCATCCTTTTCTCACTCTAAAAAACAAAACTCCTCCCTCGCCTCTTAAAAACACTGGCCACTGGGGCATCTGGGTGACGTGGTGGTCTATTCTGTTGCCTACCAACATGGGGATCGCTGGTTTGAATCCCCGTATTACCTCCGGCTTGGATGAGTGTCCCTACAGACACAATTGGCCGTGTCTGCGGGTGGGAAGCCGGATGTGGGTATGTGTTCTGGTCGCTGCACTACAGCCTCCTCTGGTCGGTCGGGGCGCCTGTTCAGGGGGGAGGGGGAACTGGGGTGGGGGGGAATAACGTGATACTCCCACGCGCTTCATCCCCCTGGCAAAACTCTTCACTATCAGGTGAAAAGAAGTCGCTGGCGACTCCACATGTATTGGAGGAAACATGTAGTAGACTGCAGCCCTCCCTGGATCGGCAGAGGGGGTGGAGTAACGACCAACATGGCTCAGAAGAGTGGGGTAATTGGCCAAGTACAATTGGGAGAAAAAGCGGGGGGGGATAGATAAATAAAATCAGTGGCCACCAAAGTGTCTTGATACATGCTCAATAATCCAATAATGAGTGGCCACCAAAGTTCACCAACTTTAATGGACACTGCTTCTGTATAGGACCGCTCACCAGTCTCATACACATATAAACACCAACGTATACTGACACATATGCCCCCTGCCCTGAGACAGCAAAAGTGCCCTTCTGACACTTTATATGTTTGACCATCAGTAGACATTGCTCTAGGCGCTGATCTTAGCACTGAAATTAGAAAAAGAAGGTAAAACCTGTCACATGAGGCAAACCCTGAATATACATTAGCTACACTCCTCCCTGAGCAAAGATCAGATCTGCAATCCTGCTCATTTCTCCCTGCCGCCGGTAGGACAATCTATGACAATCACAGATTTTGGTGGTATACTGGTAACATGAGGCTATTCACCTACATTGTTTGTTTGTTTGTTTGTTTTTCTGTTTTTTTTTTGTTTTTGTTTTTTTTGTTCAATGTAGCTTGCCATTTAGCAAGATTTCCATTGGGAGTGACAAAGAAGGACAGGATTAGGAACGTGTATATTTACTGGGTATATTGGGAGAAGGATCCTGAATATGGAGCTGCCAGGGAAGAGGAAAAGAGGAAGGCCAAAGAGGAGGTTTATGGATGTGGTAAGAGAGATATACAGGTGGCTGGTGTGACAGAGGAAGATGCAGAAGACAGGAAGAAACAGAAACAAATGATCCGCTGTGGCAACCCCTAATGGGAGCAGCCGAAAGTAGTAGTAGTAGCTCATCATTTAGCCTTAGTCTAAGGTAATGTTAGCTCAGAAGCTTATTTCATTTGCAAATTGCACATCACCAAACTAGTAAAACATGCAACCTAGAAACTGCATGTGGGTAGGAACTGCACCAGTGGTCATGAAAAATACAAAGCTTTGTCTGCTAGGTTACACGCTGCAATTAGATTTTTTACATCTTGATAAATATATTACGACACTGCAATATGATACTGCATATTGTTTAACATGTTCATTGTTAACTCAGCTATAGCTGTAAGAGCTAACTGAGCGAACAATGAATGCATGAAACAAGAAAACCTACAGTGTTAACAGTCCTGGCAACATATCACAGTCCTTAGAGTGATACTTAGACCCAAACGTATAATTTGTTTATAAATTACTCACCCAGTGTAACTTGATGTGCCCAAACAAACAAGTTAATCAAAGCTTTCACAGGGAAGTTTGTTTTAATGGCATTTCTGCAGTAATGGAAAAAAAGAAAGAAAGTGAGGAGGTTGACAATTAATTTGCATATGAAACCGATTGTTGGCTTCGGTCGTTATGCTGTATTGTTTATAACGGTGGCGATACCTAAAGTCAGTCGAGACTGAAAAGGTCACTTACAGTGCATCCAGAAAGTATTCACACCCCTTCACTTTCCCCACATTTTGTTATGTTACAGTCTTATTTCAAAATGGATTAAATTCCTTTTTTTCTCATCAATCTACACACAATACCCCATAATGACAAAGTGAAAAAGGTTTTGTAGAAATTTTTGCAAATTTATTAAAAATAAAAAACTGAAATATTGCATGTACATAAGTATTCACACCCTTTGCTATGACACTCAAAATTGAGCTCAGGTTCATCCTGTTTCCACCGATCATCCTTGAGAAGTTTTTACATCTTGATTGGAGTCCACCTCTAGTAAATCCAATTGATTGGACATGATTTGGAAAGGCACACACCTGTCTATATAAGGTCCCACTGTTGACAGTGCATGTCAGAGCAGAAACCAAGACATGAAGTCAAAGGAATTGTCTGTGGACCTCCGAGACAGAATTGTATCGAGGCACAGATCTGGGGAAGGGTACAAAAACATTTCTACAGCTTTGAAGGTCCCGAAGAGCACAGTGGTCTCCATCATTCGTAAATGGAAGAAGTTTGGATCCACCAGGGCTCTTCCTAGAGCTGGCGGCCCAGCCAAACTGAGCAATCGGGGGAGAAGGGCCTTGGTCAGGGAGGTGACCAAAAACCTGATGGTCACTCTGACAGAGCTCCAGCGTTCCTCTGTGGAGATGGGAGAACCTTCCGGAAGGACAACCATCTCTGCAGCACTCCACCAATCAGGCCTTTATGGTAGAGTGGCCAGACGGAAGCCTCTGCTCAGTAAAAGGCACATGACAGCCCGCTTGGAGTTTGCCAGAAAGCACCTAAAGGACTCTCAGACCATGAGAAACAAGATTCTCTGGTCTGATGAAACGAAGATTGAACTCTTTGGCCTGAATGCCAAACGTCACGTCTTGAGGAAACCAGGCACCTCTCATCACCTTGCTAATACCATCCCTACAGTGAAGCATGGTGGTGGCAGCATCATGCTGTGGGGATGTTCTCAGCGGCAGGAACTGGGAGACTAGTCAGGATCGAGGGAAAGATGAATGGAGCAAAGTACAGAGAGATCCTTGATGAAAACCTGCTCCAGAGCGCTCAGGACCTCAGAATGGGGCAAAGGTTCACCTTTCAACACGACAACGACCCTAAGCACACAGCCAAGACAACGAAGGAGTGGCTTCGGGACAAGTCTGTGAATGTTCTTGAGTGGCCCAGCCAGAGCCCAGACTTGAACCCCATTGAACATCTCTGGAAAGACCTGAAAATAGCTGTGCAGCGACGCTCCCCATCTAACAGAGCTCGAGAGGATCTGCAGAGAAGAATGGGAGAAATACTCCAAATATAGGTGTGCCAAGCTTGTAGCTTCATACCCAAGAAGACTTGAGGCTGTAATCGCTGCCAAGGGTGCCTCAACCAAGTACTGAGTAAAGGGTGTGAATACTTATGTGCATGAAATATTTCAGTTTTTTTTTTAATAAATTTGCAAAAATGTCTACAAAACCTTTTTCACTTTGTCATTATGGGGTATTGTGTGTAGATTGATGAGAAAAAAAAGGAATTTAATCCATTTTGGAATAAGGCTGTGACATAACAAAATGTGGGGAAAGTGAAGGGGTGTGAATACTTTCCGATGCAGCCCGATATCACAATTTACAAATTTGCCTAAAGGGGCTTTACAGCAACACAACATCCTGTACTTAGACCCTTGCATCAGATAAGGAACAACTCCCTAAAATAATAATAAAAAAAACAACCTTTAACAGGGAGAAAAATTAGGAAGAAACCACAGGGAGAGCAACAGAGGAGGGATCTCTCTCCTGAGACAGACAACATGCAGTTGTCCGTCTGTCAATAAACACTGAGTCTAGATGAAATGATTCAACTTTCTGTGAGGTTGACAAAAGTTTTTCTTGTTGAGTTTTTCCTCATTCTGGTCCGGGTTCCAAGGATAGAGGGTGTCATATGTCGTATATTATCGTATACTGTTGTAGATTGTACTGATTGTAAAGCCCTTTGGGACTTCCTTGTGATTTTGGGCTCGACAAATAAACTTGACTTGACTTGACACACAACAGAAGTCCCAGGCTGGATTCCACCATAGACATGTCTGTTACATGGGACACGTCTCAGACCGCTGAGCCTCCAGGATGCCCCCGTGTATATAATGTGTGTGCTATAAAGGTTAGTCTCTGTTTGATCCACTCCACTAATGTTGCAAGAAGAAGAGAAAGCCACTTTATTTGACATTGTATTTTTACAATGAATTTGTTTTCTGCATTTAACCCATCCTATTGTATAGGAGCAGTGGGCAGCTGCAGCACCTGGGGACCAACTCCAGTTTTTCTTTCCATTGCCTTGCTCAGGGGCACAGACAGGAGTATTAATCCTAACATGCATGTCTTTTTGATACCATATGTATAGCCTCGTACCCAGCGACTCCTAGGTGGGACTAAATCTCAGGCATACAGTTCAGCCTAGCATGTGTGGCCTTTTTTCATTGTGAGCATATGCCCTTTAGAAAGTCTCTGCATGGCCACTGTGTGCACACTTGAGATTGCACACAGCCAGCTTTAAAGATAAATACATATAGCTTATACTTCCTTACAGTGTACAGTACCTTGGCACAACCATGCATGAATGAAAACCTGGTGTTGGCTAGGATTGTTACCAACAAAAGTTTTTCTGGCACAAGGTGAGATCTGATTTGATAGCGCAACCATTTTGTAAACCAGGGTCCTGGTTCAACAGATGTGAGGAGGTAGAAGCCATCTCAGCCCTCTAGGTCATTCGGGTCAAGTTTCACAGATCTTGACCCTTTTATTGAAGTTATTGACTCCTGACAGGAAATCAATTTCTGGCGGTCAGCTTGTGAATCAGGACGAAATACCCTTTTCACTTGGCAAGAATTATTTTTGTCCTTCTTGCACAGCTCACAGGCATAATTACAGTGCTGTGCCCTATTCTGTACATACAGATGTGTGGAGGAAGACTTCTTTTGTACAACTGTATAGCCACTCACAAAATACAAAAGAGCTTTTGTTCTCCACATATGATCCACCCGATGAAAGGTTAAGTTGCCAAAATCTGTGTTTTTGTAGCCTTTTTATTCTTTCATAGCATGGGAAAACTCGCTATCTGAAAAGCAAGTGAATAGTAAGTCAAGATGAGAGTTCAGCAGGGGAAGCGTTCTTCATCAATCGACAGAAAGCAGTTGTTACTTCAAATTTAAGAAACTGATGAGTTGCGAAAGCTCGCTTGAAAACTCTTTGCGAGCACAATGGTTTTAAATGCAGTGCTAGTTAAGATGGATGGTGAACTCTAAGTAGTTCATTAATTTTGTAGGCTTCTATAATATGTTTGGACTGCAGCACTGTTAAAACAGCTTCACGGTGGAAATGGCTTAAAAGGCTCCAAAAACACCATATTTTTCCACCTGGCTGAAAATAAGAAACAACATTTAACATTTCACTAGAAGTGACGCCACAGCTTTCACGAGAACTCCAACCCCAAACCCCCCAAATCCTTTACTAGTGCAGATCAAGGCCACCTGTTCACGCCACTTTTTCAACCCCGATTGTTGCATTTAAATGGGAGAATTATAATTTGCTATCATCGCTATTATTCTTGTGTTACATCAAATAAATGTGTCTATAATTTAATTTAATCCACCAAAGGTTACTCTTGAGGAAGGTGCTCCATGATTAGACTCGTTGGCATTACCCGACATTATTTCACACTTGTTAGTACTCGGTGAAGGCTCAAGCTTTTCTGCATCTGGTTACAAGTTTGTACATCAGCCAAAATGTTTTTTGAGATGTGTCCGGGTAGCGTAGCGGTCTATTCCATTGCCTACCAGCAAGAGGATCGCCGGTTCAAATCCCCTTGTTACCTGCGGCTTGGTCGGGCGTCCCTACAGACACAATTGGCCGTGTCTGTGGTGCGAAGCCGGATGTGGGTATGTGTCCTGGTCGCTGCACTGGCATCTCCTCTGGTTGGTTGGGGTGCCTGTTTGGGGGGGGGGGACTGGGGGGAATAGTGTGATCCTGCCATGCGCTACGTCCCCCTGGTGAAACTCCTCACTGTCAGGTGAAAAGAAGCAGCTGGCGACTCCACATGTATCGGAGGAGGCATGTGGTAGTCTGCAGCCCTTCCCGGATCAGCAAAGGGGGTGGAGCAGCGACCAGGATGGCTCGTAGACTGGGGTAATTGGCCAAACACAATTGTGGAGAAAAATTTTTTGTTTTTTTTTGAGCCACCTGAATAGACTGAACTGCAGTGAAATTTGTAAATGGTAGACTAATTGCATGGATGTGCGCAAGGTGGTATTCATCACAGAATCCAAGGTTTTGTGTGTAACAAGTGTGGTGGGGTCATGCGTAACTGTGAAAATGCGAAGAACTGTGGAGTAGCAATAGCAATTGTGGATCCTTCTTTGTTTTTGTTTCTTATTTGAAGAGCAGGTTAAACCAGAGTGAAATAGACAAAAGTGTGCAAGATGTCTGGAGATTTCCATACACGGCCCCATCACCACTGCCACCTCCCATTCCAATTGTGATAGACCCAGGGACAGACTGTTACTAAAATACAGACTTTCAGAGACCTTAAGAGGTAGACAGAAAGCTCATCATAGAGACTGACTAACATAAAGACAGACAGTCAGACAGACTGGCCTCAGATGAGCCAGAGAGCAAAAGGACTGGATGGTCTGATCAGGTCGTAGTTGGAGAGTGTCACAGGTGATGCAGGAATTGAGGACCCAAATGTACACACAAGGACACATGATGGTACGCTCTGACAACCAACAAACTAATGAGCTGAACTTAAATACACATGGACATAATTGAAAAATCAACAACAGCTTTGGGGTAAATGAATAATCGAGGCAAACTGGACAGGACTTGGGACTGGATGGTGTCAGAGCAGGGCTGGAAATCAGATGCAGGAAATAGAGCTGGAGTGGCTGGAACTGGGCATCCATGACAGGCGAGGCTGTGGGATGGAGAACATGAGGTTCTCTCTCCCCAATCGTACTCCAAATGAAGTCTACTACTACTTTCGGCTGCTTCCGGTAGGGGTTGCCACAGCGGATCATCCGTTTCCATCTCTTCCGGTCCTCTGCATCTTCCTCTGTCACACCAGCTACCTACATGTCCTCCCTCACCACATCAATAAACCTCCTCTTTGGCCTTCCTCTTTTCCTCTTTCCTGGCAGCTCCATATTCAACATCCTTCTCTCAATATACCCAGCATCTCTCCTCCACACGTCCAAGCCATCTCAATTTTGCCTCTCTTGCTTTGTCTTCAAACCGTCCAACCTGAGCTGTCCCTCTAATATACTCGTTCCTAATCCTGTCCTTCTTCGTCACTCCCAATGAAAATCTTAGCATCTTCAATTCTGCCACCTCCAGCTTCGCCTCCTGTCTTTTCGCCAAAACCACTGTCTACAAAGCATATAACATAGCTGGTCTCACAACCATCTTGTAAACCTTCCCTTTAACTCTTGCTGGTACCCTTCTGTCGCAAATCACTTCTGAAACTCTTCTCCACTCACTCCACCCTGCCTGCACTCTCTTCTTCACCTCTCTACTGCACTCCCCGTTACTTTGGACAGCTGACCCCAAGTATTTAAACTCATACGCCTTCGTCACCTCTACTCCTTGCATCCTCGCCATTCCACTGTCCTCCCTCTCATTCATGCATAGGTATTCTGTCTTGCTCCTACTGACTTTCATTCCTCTTCTCTCCAGTGCATACCTCCACATCTCCAGGCTCTCCTCAACCTGCACCCTACTCTCGCTACAGATCACAATGTCATCCGCAAACATCATCGTCCATGGAGACGCCTGCCCGATCTCATCCGTCAACCTGTCCATCACCATTGCAAACCAGAAAGTGCTCAGAGCCGATCCTTGATGTAATCCCACCTCCACCTTGAACCCATCTGTCAGTCCAACCGCACACCTCACCATTGTCACACTTCCTTCATACATATCCTGCACCACTCCTACATACTTCTCTGCAACTCCCGACTTCCTCATACAATACCACACCTCCTCTCTCGGCACCCTGTCATATGCTTTCTCTAAATCCACAAAGACACAATGTAACTCCTTCTGGCCTTCTCTATACTTCTCAATCAACATTCTCAAAGCAAACATCGCATCTGTGGTGCTCTTTCATGGCATGAAACCATACTGCTGCTCACTGATCATCACCTCTCCTCTTAACCTAGCTTCTATTACTCTTTCCCATATCTTCATGCTGTCGCTGATCAACTTTATACCTCTGTAGCTGATATAGTTCTGCACATCGCCCTTGTTCTTGAAAGTTGGTACCAGTATGCTTCTTCTCCACTCCTCAGGCATCCTCTCACTTTCCAAGAGTGTTAAACAATCTAGTTAAAATCCCCACTGCCATCTCTCCTAAACACCTCCATGCCTCCACAGGTATGTCATCAGGACCAACTGCCTTTCCACTCTTCATCCTCTTCATAGCTGCCCTCACTGCCTCCTTGCTAATCCACTGCACTTCCTGATTCACTATCCCCACATCATCCAACCTTCTCTCTCTCTCTCTCTCTCTCTCTCTCTCTCTCTCTCTCTCTCTCTCTCTCTCTCTCTCTCTCTCTCTCTCTCTCTCTCTCTCTCATTTTCTTCATTCATCAGCCCCTCAAAGTACTCCTCCCACCTTCTCAGCACACTGTCCTCACTTGTCAGCACATTTCCATCTCTATCCTTGATCTCCCTAACTTGCTGCACATCCTTCCCAGCTCGGTCCCTCTGTCTAGCCAATCGGTACAAGTCCTTTTCTCCTTCCTTAGTGTCTAACCTGTCATACAACTCCCCATGTGCCTTTTCCTTTGCCTTTTCCACCTTTCTCTTCACTTTACACTGCATCTCCTTGTACTCCTGTCTACTTTCTTCATCTCTCTGACTATTCTACTTCTTCGTTGCCAACCTCTTCCTCTGTATACTTTGTGCACTCCAAATGAAGTGCTGGGTGGAAAATAAAGCAAAATAATGAAGCAGGATTTCTCAAGGGGCGTTGTGGTTAAACCAAGCTTTATTGTTCATCATGCTGTGCTAAAATGTTTTTAATTTGGAAAGGAACTGACACATGCACACACAGAAACGCAGACACAACATATACACATGTAGGGACGCACACACGCATGCACACATGTGTACACACACACACACACACACACACACACACACACACACACACACACACACACACTTGACTTTTGCAGTCTAACATCCCACATGCGTAGCACTTACAAGACTTGCTGCCTGGAGTCTTGGTACTGTATATGGACTATATTTGGTGGGTTCAGCCTTTTTGTGCCAGTGTTTAAATGTTTGCATCTGTCTGTTTTTCTTGTGTATGCCAGAATGTATAAAACCTGAACATAAACGTTTGTGCCTTGCAAGTGTGGGTTACTCAATTATCTATGTCTAGCATGTTTGCTTTCAAGTGTGTGTGTAAGAGAGAGAGAGAGAGAGAGAGAGAAAGAGAGAGAGAGAGGAGAGAAGAGAGAGAGAGAGAGAGAGAGAGAGAGAGAGAGAGAGAGAGAGAGAGAGAGAGAGAGAGAGAGAGAGAGAGAGTTGTGTCAGTGTCTTGCTAGTCCGTGTGTGTGGCCCAGCCTGCCAGGCCGGAGTCCAGGGTGAAACAGCCCAAGGACACTGTGTGGCGTCTTTGCTGTGGCTGGGCTCTGGCTGAGCTGTCCCCAGCAGACATCTGGTCCTGGCCCCAGCCTGGCCCTGCCTGCCTCTCAAAGTTAAAGGGTCGTCAGTGCTGCTGCATTTTAATCCTTTAAATGGAAAGTCTCTAAATGCTATTATCTTCCATCTGCTCTCTACCCAATCCTCCTCCTCTGTCCTGCTCTACCTCGTCCCCTCCCTCTGAGAATTTGGCAGGCATTCTTTGTGTGCGTGTGTGTGTGTGTGTGTGTGTGTGTGTGTGTGTGTGTGTGTGTGTGTGTGTGTGTGTGTGTGTGTGTGTGTGTGTGTGTGTGTATTTAGCCTTTTCTGTTCTATTATTTTTGTCTTTCTCTGACTTTACATTTCTCATTCTTTCCGTCTCTCTGAAACACAGACACACACACACTTCTTCATCTCATTCTTTGTCTCTCTCAAAAACACACACATCCTCATCTTATTCTCTCTCTCTCTCTCTCTCTCTCTAACACACAGACACACACTCTCTCATATCTTTACCGTCAAAATATATACATCTCTCTCTCTCGTGCACACACACACCTTTCTTTCCTCTCTCTCTCTCTAACACACGCACACACACACACACACACACACACACACACACACACACACACACTTCATCTCATTCTTTGTCTCTCTCAAACATACATACGTCCTCATCTTATTCTCTCTCTCTCGCTCTCTCTCAAACACACACACACACACACACACACACACACACACACACACACACACACATTCCCTCATGTCTTTACCGTCAAAATATGTACAGCTCTCTCGTGCACACATACACACGCGCGCCTCTCTGCCGTCAAAAGACGCTCTCTCTCCCCCTTCTCCCTTAGCATCTATGTTACCATCCTCCGCCAGAGGGCAGTCAAGCTCCACATAAAGAGTCATGATAATGGGCTGATTTATATGAGCGCTGCTGCTATAAACCCACACTCATGTCGGACTCGCTCATCTCTGTACAAGTGAGCAGAAACGCATACGCCCACACATACGCATACACAGCCAAACATGCACATACGGAAGATTTGAATTAAATCACCCTCGCTACTTTTAAAATGAAAACCAGGCAGCACAGTTGAACAATCATTCCACGGTAAGACAGCCTCCATTTTGCAAACTGTGACACCAAGCATAGACAAATGGTTGGTGAAATAAAAACTGATCAATTTTTAAAGGTAGTTTTAATCGAGAGTTGTATTACTCCTTTGTGAGAATGATAACCTTATGTTGGGATTTAAAAAAAAAATAATGAATATGAATGTTTTGCGCTTTCCAGTTGAAGTCATCATTTCCACCTTGGCTCTGAGTGAACACAAAGTTAACAAGGTGCAGGTGGAAGTTAACCACGATGTAAAGAAAGCCTAATGCCAGCTGTGCCCCACCATCGACAGTATGCTTTTATTCAAACCTGCTGCAGCAGGTGAATTCACTTGTTTTGCACTTTCCACCTGCGGGGGGACTAGTTGATGAAACCAGCTAGTCTGGCGTCTTGATAGTGGAAAATCCTGCATATACGTGCAGGCGCGCGGGAAGATGTTTTCAGTAGGGGGGCTTCCAACTAAAACGAAGAGTAATGTGGCGAGCCGGCGTGGAAGCATGAATCGAGAGAGAGCTCTTTTGAATCGCAACTCCCGTGCCCCATACTACGCACGACCCCGGGAGTGCTTTGTATTCATATCGGCCAGAACGGACCGGAACTGATAGTGAGTCCCCCACCCCCTCGTCCCACGTCACAAGTGGCGCCATCAGTCCCAGTCATGGTCATACAGTCAGTTAGTAGATGGTCTCTTACTTAGTCTGAGTTGAACCACCCCCCCAAAACAACACCACAAGAATAACCACAACATGAACACCACGTCATTAAAACATAATTTTAAATCTAACATAAACAGTCCCATCAGCCATTGCGCTCCCCCAGCGCAGAACCGTAGATGGTCAGAGCGACCGCCTCCCCCGGTCGCTACGGCATGACGTCATTGTTTTGTTTGTAAGGTTCATGTGTAGCAGATTTGGAGTGGAGCGTTTACTCACTTTATTATTAAAAATGTACACTCCACGCAGCCCCTAGCCCGCTGTTGAAAATAAAGGTGTTTTTTTTTGTGCATTTGTACGTTGGGAAAAGTTAGGCATACTGCTGGGTCTAAGATGTTACAAAGCCACCTGCTACTACTGGGGAGGGGGGGGGGCTGTAGCCCCCCCCGTGCTAATGTACACTTGGCATTCAGTGGCACATGGTTTAAGACAACCTAGTTATATAATGCAAAGACTGTAGCGCTGTATCGGCTCTTCATCATGAAATGATCATACATTGTTCACTATGAAACCTACTGTTTGCAATCTCCTAGTTGTGTTAGATCACAGTGTACATGTGGCACTGTAAAATGTACCTGAATGAACTACGATATTGCAATTTTGATGTCCCGTCCTCAAACTCTTTCCTGCTTTGGTACTTTACACACACACACACACACACACACACACACACACACACACACACACACACACACACACACACACACACACACACACACACGCATGCACAGACATATTGCTCATACACATAGCCAACTGGCTTCTATTCATGTCTGTGAGTCCAGGGACAGGGCCTGTGAGCGATTTTCTCTTTGGCTACGGCGTGGATCTCATTCCAGGAGGTGGAATTAAAGCCGGCTAAAACCTAATCCCGGCGTAATACCACCCCTATCCCACCTGCCACTCCACACACACACACACACACACACACACACACACACACACACACACACACACACACACACACACACACACACACACAAACCCCCACGCCCCATTTTAGGAAGCAAGGGAAGTGGGGATGGGTAGAAAGAAAATAAAAAAGGAAAGGAGGAGGGTGGGTGAAGGGGTCGGTCAGTGAGTTGCCAGGTGAGAAGCGAGGACAGACAGGGGGCAAAGTCAAAGAAAGAAAGAGATTAGAAATGTCATCAGAGCAAGAAAATGGTCGAAGCGCAGAGAGAGAGAGGGAAACGTGGGAGTGATGAAGGACAGAAAGCAAGTCACGTGGAGAGGGAGGATGTGTGGTAAAAAGAGAAAGGTAGAGAGGAAAAGAGGAGAGAGGAAGAATCACAAAAGGCATAAGAAAAGGTGGTGGGGGGGTGGCGGCAGTGAGGATAGAATGTAGACCTCAATTATCGATTTCCCTGTTGTGGATTTCGTGTGACGGTGTGTGATGATGCTTAAGTGTTGTCCAGAAGGTCACTGGTCCCGGGTCTTCCTGTATTTAGATTTTCTGGCCCACAGTCAGATCATTCTAAAGCCGTTTTCCCCAAATCCTCATCACATTATGTCACAACACAAACCCAGTTGAATCAAGGGTGACTGGACTAGCGCTAATCAGCTTAGCTTAGCCCCACTGTAAATATGCAAATAGTATTTGATGATTAATTGACCCTCGTTGGTGGTGCAGCCAAGCAGAGAGAGAGGAAGAGAGAGAGAGAATGTGTGTGTGTGTGCACATTTATCAGAGAGAGCATCTGAGAGGGCATTTGCCTGACTGTGTGTGTCTTTGTGTCACAGGGTGAAAGGTGGAAAAAGAGTGAAGACAGAGGAAGAAGAGCGCGATTTAGGAACTGGAGCTCAAACTCCAACCACTTCCACCATGCGCGCGCGCGCGCGCGCGCGCACACACACACACACACACACACACACACAGAGACAAACCCCCCCCCCCAGTCATTCCATCCTCCTCATGGCTCAAATGTCAACAAGGAAAATGGGAAATGAGTAATATTTTCAGTGTGAAATAGATTGCCTCTCATATATGTCGCTGAATATGACAAATTGATTCACAGAGAGAGGCGAGCGAGCAAATCCACAAGACAGTTTTTCTTTTTCTTTTTTTTTTTTTTTAACTAAACATGGCAGCCCGTTGTAATTGAAGTCTCCTCGCCCAGAGGGGATGTGTTACTTCTCCATCCCTCTAATTTGCTTTTTTTTTTAACGGCCTTGATTTTCATTCAGTCAATGAAATGCTGCAAAATGTTTCTTTCCCCCCCTTTGGTTTATGAGAGAGAGGAGGAGAGAGACAAAGAGATAGAGAGTGAGAGAGAGAGAGAGAGAAGAAGGACGGGGGGGGGGTGAGAAAGTGATTATTCAATATTAAGGCGCGCGAGCTGTAGAGCTGGTTCCAGTATTCGTAACATTAGCTACCGGCTGATGTAGCGTGCTGTCATCCCCAGTGTGGGGAGGGGGCTCTGCTTTAGCTGAGAACAGGGAAATTAAATCAATCAGTTTTTCTACAACCCTCAGAAATTGGCTGGTTTCTTTTTTTTCTTCCTTTTCTTTGAGGCTGATTTGTCCAATTTTCTATCCTCCCATATTTTCATCTATCTATCCATCCATCCATCCATCCATCTTGTTTTCCCAAACTGCCGAGTCCTGAGCATTTGATCAGTTCTCGCTATTATCTATTCGCTGTCTCTACCTCCCTTTGCTTTCTTCTCCCTTTCCTGCCTCTCTCAGGTTCTCTCCCCCTCTTCCTCTCTCCGAATCCCTCATTGCCACACGCACGCACACACACACACACGAACAGCACACTCCTTTGAACCAACTCCCTGCTTTTCGCTGCAAATGACGCTGATGATCTTTGAACTGAAGCTTATTCAACTGTTGCAGTCTTCCGAGGTTGCTCTATGACCAGCCTAATGCCTGAATGCTTAAGATGTACATGTAAGACACACAACGGCACACAAACACAGAGGCATTTGTCCATAGGTACGGAGTAACATGCGCACACACTACATTACATTACAGTCATTTAGCCAACGCTTTTATCCAAAGTGACTTACAATAACTGCATTTAACGTAGGAAATCAGGAGAACTACTAGTCATCAGAGGTCATAAGTGCATCTAAACAAGCATCTAAGAGCAAAACCAGTGCTAAAGTAAAAGCGCAAGAAAGATATATTTTTTTTAATGGGTGAATACAATAAGTGCTAAGAGCAAGTAACAGGGTAGTAGTTCTTGAAGAGGTGAAAGCTGGGCAGCGACTCCGCTGTCCTGACCTCAGTGGGGAGTTCATTCCACCACTGTGGGGCCAGGACAGAGAAGAGTCGTGACCGGGCCTCTGAGCGACGGGGCAACCAGGCGTCCCGAGGCAGCAGAGCGAAGTGGTCGGGCAGGGGAGTAGGGCTTGACCATGGCCTGGAGATAGGAAGGAGCTGTTCCTTTCACTGCCCTGTAGGCTAGCACCAGAGTCTCAAACTGGATGTAAGCAGCTACTGGGAGCCAGTGCAGGGACAGTAGAAGGGGAGTTGTGTGGGAGAACTTGGGGCGGTTGAACACCAGACAAGCTGCAGCTTTCTGAACAAGCTCCAGAGGTCTGATGGCTGACGCCGGGGTGCCAGCAAGGAGGGAGTTGCCGTAGTCCAGCCGGGAGATGACCAGAGCCTGGATGAGCACCTGTGCCGTCTCGTCGGTGAGGAATGGGCGAATCCTCCTGATGTTATAGAGGAGAAATCTGCAGGAGCAAGCAACCGATGCAACGTTTGCAGCAAACAACAGTTGGTTGTCCAGGATCACACCCAGATTCCTCACAGTCCGAGTTGGCGTCACCACGGTGTTGTCAATGGTCTCGGTGCGGGCAACCTTTCCCCGGGAGGAACATCAGCTCTGTCTTGTCCAGATTGAGGTTCAGGTGGTGTGTTGCCATCCACTCCGAGATGTCCGCCAAGCACACAGCAATGTGTGTCTACTTGTGAGTCAGAGGGAGGGAAGGACAAGATCAGCTGGGTGTCATCGGCATAACAATGGTAAGAGAAGTCATGCGAGTGTCTGTACACACACACATACACACATTTTCCCCCTTTGCCCCAATAACCCCATTGCCTCTCTTGTTTGGCTGCTAGCGAGAGACAGGGTCATATATGGAACTAAGACTTTATCTTTCTGCTCATTAACCTTGGACGGGGCTTCCATTACGCCTGGCTGGATCCCCTCCCCGTCCCTTGCAGCAGCCCCCCCCCTCCATCCCATCCCTATCCCTCTCGCCTGTTGTTTCTATCTACCCTATTTGTCGATGCGCTCACCCAAAGTAGACAGGCGCTTTTTAAAAACGTCTGTTGACACTTCATGGTGTCTTTCCTCTGTGCAGGGGATCGACTTATCCAGACAATTTGTCTCACGAGTTGCCTCAGTGCTAACGAGATCTTGTGCAAAAGTTTTTTGGGGGGAAAAAAGTGATCACCTCTACTGCACCACACACACACACAAACAAGCAAACACAAACCCCTTTTGTATTTACACACACCACGGCATGCCTATCTCATCTGAGTGGGTAAGCATAAAGCACACGCATCTCAGTACATGCTGCATCATTTATAGTGATAGACTTCCCTAACTTCTAACCTTAACCCTTTCTAGCACATCTTTCATTTCATCTCATATTCATCCATCCATCCATTATCCAGACTGCTTATACTGCTCTAAGGGTCGCGGGGGTGCTGGAGTCTATCACAGCAGTCACTGGGCGGCAGGCGGGGAGACACCCTGGACAGGTCGCCAGACCATCACACAGGGCCAACACACACACACACACACACACACACACACACACACACACACACACACACACACACACACACACACACATTCATACCTAGGGACAATTTAGTATGGCCAATTCACCTGACCTACATGTCTTTGGACTGTGGGAGGAAACCGGAGCACCTGGAGGAAACTCACGCAGGGGAGAACACGCAAACTCGAACCCAGGACCTTCTTGCTGTGAGGCAACTGCGCTAACCACTGCGCCACCGTGCCACCTCATCTCATATTCCTTTCTCCAAAAGATGATTTCAACCCGGTATTCATGTGCTTTTAGAAATATTGTCATTACAAATTGAACACATTTGAACAACCCAATCCATCAAGTTATAAATGTGACATTATTTTTGAGTGTTGGAGTCATCTTTGATTCCCGACTGGAAGCACTGAGACATTTAGAAGGTGGCATCAAACACGAGAGTCATGTCAACAAGTGATGGTAATGAATGTCTTATTTCGTGATATTGTTTGGCTTCTATGTTTCAAATGAAAAATGTTTTTTTCCTCTTTTTTCACTGTAGACTTTTATTTGTCCATGTTTTCTGACATGCAAGAGCTTTTGGCTGCTGCTCTTATTAAAACATTGATTTACATACCTAATCTGCAGCTTCTCCTCTCCATTTTGCAGTGGTATTGTTCCTTTTCTGCTGGTTAATTTCTAACAACACAAACTGGTTACTTTTCAAAGGCTTGCCAAGGTGTAAGTCTAGTGTTTTGGCTATAAAATAGTGCAAAGAAATGATGAAAGAGGTTTGCACACATTTTCTTATTTAGCAGACACTTTCATCCAAAGCAAATAACAAAGAGAAGCACCACTTAGCAACCAGAATCAGAATCACCTTTATTTGCCATGTATGTTTATGCATACACGGAATTTGACTCCAGATTTTTAGCAATTAGCAATAAATGTATGTGTCAATATACAGGCATATGAAAATTAATATCATAGCCAAGAGTGCATGTCATTTCAAGTTAAGTAGTGTAAGTGTGCAATAGGTAGAGCAACAGTGATGTAACCCAGTGAGCATTAGACCTGATGTCAACATGGCAGCTATGTGTTTAGTTTGCATCTAGCTCAGAATACATCTGGCTGTTCTTCTGGTGATGGTGGTGGGCTAGAAAGTCGTGTTTTTCCTCTCCTCCACTAAACATCAGTAAAACCTTGTTATATACCTAATCTATAAAGCCAGTAACATCATTCCTAAAAGATTCCAATGTCATCTGCACCAGGAAAATCAAGTTAAGTTCACACAAATAACCTGCAATCTAAAATATCTGGCTTCGGCTTGGCTTAGGACTCTAGGGAAGCTAGAGCTAACGTGATGCCGGATGAGACTGTGGAAAATATCGAAGAAGAAGGAATAAAGAGGAAGGTGATTCTCGAAGCTATCAAAGATCTGAAGGCTGATTTTTCGAACAGATTTGATGGAATATTGGTCACAAGTGAAGGAGTGAGGAATTTCAAGTATTACAAGGGCAGATGTCCATATTTCCAATAAGGAAAATAATCTGGGTAGCCTCCAGGCTAAGGTCCGATCCCTCGAGGATAAGAAAAGGGAGCTGAAAGACAAAGTTACAGACTTTGAGGCAAGGTCCAGGAGCTCTAACTTGAGGCTGGGTAATCTATCGGAGAAGGCGGAGGGGGACAACATCTGCTCTGTTCTCAAGAATTGGATTTGGAGACACTGGGCTTCACAATACTACTTACAGTGGAAAGAGCCCATCATGTTGGCCAGAGACAAGAGCCCAGCGCACCCCCAAGAACAATGATTATAAGTTTCTGAATGACAGGGACAAGGTCACTGTATTAAGAGCAGCCAGAGCCAAAAAACAAATTCTCTACAACGATCAACCAGTACGTTTCTACCCAGCACTGGTGGTAGGAGTGCACAAAAAGAAGAAGGAATTCGACTCTGTCAGACAGAAGGGCCGTAACATAGGGATAAAACATTGCATGCTTATTCCTACTAGACTGCTGCTGACCTACAAGGACAGAACACAAACTTTCAGTAGACCTACAGAAGCGGAAAGTTTCATCAGGTGAATTCAAGAGGAGAATAGGAATTGATGAGCACGGGGCTATGAAAACTACGAATTGGCTCTTGTTTTGATAGTGAGTAAGTTAGTTTCCGATCAGCATACGATGCTACATTTGACTGATTTTACATATTTAATTTGTATAGTCCAGTTCAGATTTTTAATATACGGTTACTAATGTGGGGCTAGTAAACATGACTTTAAATCTAAGTATAGGAAGAATACATTTTGGGGGTGCTATTGGGAACGGGAGCACATGGGGCCCACGGACTAGCGGCTAATGACTTAGTCTTTTCATGGGCAAAGTAAACATATCTGGCATAATTTAAGCACTGTTCTTGGTGACACATAAACAAGATAAAATGTTTTTATTTAGGGTTTAGGACATGTCAATTCAAATTTGCTTGGGTTACTAGAATCAACTGGTGCCGGTGGGTCAGGAATATTAGCTTCCGTATCCCATAATGCTTTGCTTGAGTTTTGTTTAACTTCTCAGTCTGGACGATGGATGATTTATGTTCTGTGTAGTTAATAAGTATACAAATTACCTTTACACTTAACACTACACTTGACACTTTGTGATAGTTTACTCACCTACCCAGTTTGTTACTCTGCCTGTCCCGAGCTGGTTCCAGCTCCAAACCTGTTCTGGGGAAGGTCCTGGTAGCATCAGCCAGGCTTTGTGGCAGGAAATCCAGGGACCAGTCCAAAGCCCATCCTGTCAGCTCCTGCCAGGCTCCAGAGCCTGCGCAGCAACCACCAGTATCTGCTCCATGGTCTCCTGCTCTGCATTCACCATGCCAGCGTGCAGTTCCGGCGGAGCCGGTGACACCACAGCCTGCAGTTCCTGCTCGGCTGGTTGATCTTCCAGCCCCAGGTGTTGCAGCAGTCCCAGACACTTGAGCCCATCATAGTGCCAGAGCTTGCTCTAGAACCAGTACCAGCACCTATTCCAGAACAAGTTGCCACACCAGAACCTGTTTGCATTTCTGCTGCCCAGTGCCACAAGATCTCCACTGCCCACCGCCACTACAGAGGTTCAGCCTGTTTCCAGGAGAAGGCATAGTCACCTAGGCCGTGGGCAGTCTCCACTGCCCAGCACCACTGGCCAGCCTTTTTCTGAGTTGTCTCAGGTGACGCTCAGCCTGTTTGTCTGTTTATGCCAGGGGACACGGTCCTTGGGGTGGACCAATTTCTGGCTCAGCATGTTTTGGGGTTCGGAAGCAACTGAGACGTGATGTTTTGGAAAATACACCTCAGCTGTTCCGACACTCTTGCCACATACGGAATCACCACTGGTTTACACTTAGGCAGCTGTTGTCCTTCTCCTCTCTTCAATCGGTTGGTTGTGAAGCAACTGTGTCAGTTTCAGTCATTATGCAACTGTGCTGTTTATGAGGTTGGGCATACCTGCAGTCAGCTGAGACCGATGAAGTCACTGAGATGAGTGATGAAACGTTTCTCACACTAAACAGTTTTGTCCAGATTAACTATTCAATTTTTCTGGGTTTTCCTTACCTGGATTATTGAGCATGCATCAAAACTTAATACACATGCATGAATGCATGCAAGCAGGCATGCAAAACACACACAGTTGCCATCACCACCACCAACATATAAACAAATGTGCACACATCCACACCTACCAGTGTTCACACACCATATTACATACACACCATCAGACCACATGTTTGAAGCAGGCAAGCTTGCAAAACCCAGAGGCCAAGAAACACAAGGACACTTAACAGGCAAACACCATTAATGGCTTCCCCCAGCTACTGTGCCACGATGTCAACATCATCCTAATTTTACCTGCCACTAAATGCGTTTGTCAACACTGGTTTGCTCTGATGTCTTTGCTACGAGGGACACAGCAGGGACTGTTTTTAGCCCAGTAAACAGCTTAGCTCTCATATCCTTGTTACACTGGTTGACAAATAGGAACTTAAGATGATCAAAAGTACTTTGAGATGACACAGATTCCAGCTCAGATTTAACAGGAAATAAATAAATCTTTGATCATCAATCTTCCATCTCACCGGGGTATTCGATCTGGGATAGTATATCCCGGACTATTTTGCCTCTTCTTTTTTCTTTTTTTTTTTACTCGTTTTGCTGGTCCTGCGACTTAATTTTGCTGGATGTATACAGCGCATTTCAACTAAAGGCACCTAATGGCACTGTTTAATCTTGTGACTCAATTGAAAATACTGCACCACCTGTAGCAATTTAAAGAGTTGAATGGCCATTGAACTGTTTGCCATGGTCATTTGAGGAGTTCGAAAGAAAGCCACTTTATTTTGTCGTTGTATTCTTACAATGAATTCGTTCTCTGCATTCAACCCATCCTATTGTATACCAGCAGTGGGCAGCTGCAGCACCCGGGGACCAGCTCCAGTTCTTCTTTCCATTCCCTTGGTCAGAGGCACAGACAGGAGTATCAACCCCAACATCCATCCATTATCGTAACCGCTTATCCTGCTCTCAGGGTTGCGGGGATTCTGGAGCCTATCCCAGCTGTCATTGGGAAGCAGGTGGGGAGACACCCTGGACAGGCCACCAGGCAATTACAGGACCCACCCACACACCCACCCACATGCACACACACACACACACACATTCACACCCAGGGACAATTTAGTATGGCCGATTCACCTGACCTACATGCCTTTGGACTGTGGGAGGAAACTGGAGCACCCGGAGGAAACCCACACAGACACGGGGAGAACATGCAAACTCCACAGAGGACGACCCAGGATGACCCCCAAGGTTGGACTACCCCGGGGTTTGAACCCAGGACCTTCTTGCTGTGAGGCAACAGTGCTAACCACTGTACCCCCATGCCACCTAGATCCATCTATGGTGGAAGGAAACTGGAGGAAACCCGCTCAGACACGGGGAGAACATGAAAATGGCGTTGTTGTTATGGTGCCAACACACGCCAGTGGGCCGTAAATGTTCGTACTACTTCACTGCTCATTTGGTCCTTACTGCAAAACCTCCCTTCAGTGAGTCCACGACTTGAAAGAAAAAACAAAAGTCAACCAAAAGTCAGTTTATACAGAAGTTACCTTGTACAGTTCTTTGCAGTGGTAGTGGTTCAAATGGCCACCATGGCTCTGACCATCGTGCTATGTTGATTTTAAATTGGAATGTCCATTCTACTGTCATTCAATTTCTATGGTACCACCATATAAATGCGACTTATACACCGAAGCGACATGTTTTTTTTTTCTCACAACACATTTTTGTGCTGTGTGACTTGTAGTCTGGGAAATACGGTAACTAATTAATGAGGTTGAAATAATTGAGCCCATTCCTATCCCACAGTGTTGTATATTGACGCTATTGACAAAGTGCCATTATATTAAGTCAAGTTAAGTTTATTTATATAGCACATTTAAAACAACCACAGTTGAACTAAAGTGTTGCACAAGCTTAAAATACAACATAAAATAAGTGACACACGAATATAAAAATATATCTAAAAAATTTACATGAAGGTACCCTTCAGTATCTGTATGTGATGTGCTACACTAACCACTACTAACCTTAACCACTCCCGAACACTAACTTGAATGTATTCATAAATGAGGGTGACATTTTCACAACTGAGTCTATGGAACGCTATAGACTAACATCCAAACTATCATTCTGGTCCCTCGCCAACACATTCAAGGGAGAACTAGTGAGTGCTCGTTTCATGGATTAAAAAAGTTTTGCTACAACAAGGCCCCAGAGGGTCACTGAAAATAGAGTTGGCAAATGGAAAAGCAATTGGTAAATCAAATGGAAAAAGGAATCCCCTTTTAATTTCCTTTTAAAAAATGCATTGTCAAATAGATTTATAAATCCAGCAATTTATTTCCTTTAAAAAAGCTATTAACAAGCTGATTTACAAATTCCACCATTTAGGTAATTATTCATCTATTTTCAATTGATCCAGTTAACTTTTATTTGGTTATTTATAAATCCCTTTTTAATTCACTCTATTGACTGATTCATTTGTCTTTTATGAATCCATCTTTTCATTGTCTGATTTAATACCAATTAATGGATTGCTCTATAGCCATTAAGAAGACTCTCTGGGTCCTCCATCACCATCGTGCGTAATACAATACCTTGCAACAGTGGTTCTCAACTTTTTCGAGTCACAACCCCCCAGAATAATCAGGTTGCTGCCCCCCCCCCATAGCACTGGACATTTAGCTAACAACACCCAATTGCTCATAAACTATCTGCCCGAGACTCAGGGATTACTGTAATATAACACACGAAAGCTACCAAACTCACACAGGAAGACCACTGCTTTGCCCACAAACAGAATAAGTATTTCGATTTTGGCTTTAGTGCTTTTAGATTTCTTGAAATAATGGCACCTCATGTGTACACACACTTTGATTCTCACAAACACTCTATTCTAAGGCAAGTTGTATCACTGGTATACAGGCAATATAATTTAAAAACCATTCCCCAGTCTAAAATGTTATTTTATTTTTTCTCCAACCATCTGTCGACCCCCAGAAATTATCTAACAACCCCTTGGGGGTCCCGACCTCTAGGCTGGGAACTAAGGCCTTACAATAGAGTAAAAGCAAATGAGTAACGAAGCCTTAATATCTTGTCTGCATTTTGGCTAATCATTGGAAACAATTTAAGTGTTTTGGTTTATGGAAAGGAACTGCTTAGTTAATTGAATATAACTGATACTGGGGAAAAAACAGCACACTGATGAGTGTGCAGTTATCCAGAGCAGAGCATAAGCATGGGGGCCACACAACTGGCATATTATTTGCGTTTTGCAGCTCTTTACAATAAACTCCAAGCAACTGTACACACCTTTGATATCCGTCATTCAAGAGTGCAAGATTGTTTCGGTGTTACTTCACTTGAGTGGTAGGAATATAGTATATGAACCTGGGCATTAGTGGAGACAACGTCAGGCCGATTAAAGTTTGATTTATGGAGGGTCCGCGGTGGCGTAGCGGTCTAAGCATCGGCTTGGTGTCGATGCAGTTGCCCACTGGGGACTGGGGTTCGCGCCCCGGTCTCGTCAGATCCGCCTATGGCCGGACTCGATGAAGCAGCAATCATTGGCAACGCTGTCTTCGGGAGGGGGGCGGAGTCGGCTTGTGTTCGTCATGTGAATGCGTCTCTGTGTGTGTCGGAAAAACAGTGGTTCGGCTTGGATTCGCCTTGTCACGAAAGTGGGGAGGCGCTTTCCTTCGAGACTGCCGGCCGGAGAGATGCAGTTGGCGAACGCATGCAATACGAGGGTGGGTGTTTGAATTAAAATAGGGATCAATTGGCCACTAAATTGGGAGGAAAAAAGGGAAAAATCAGAAATAAATTTAAAAAAAAAGTTTGATTTATGGTGTTCGGGTAGTGGTCTATTCCGTCGCCTACCAACACGGGGATCACCGGTTCAAATCCCAGTGTTACCTCCGGCTTGGTCAGGCATCCCTACAGATACAATTGGCTGTGTTTGCTGGTGGGAAGCCGGATGTGGGTATGTTTCCTGGTCACTGCACTAGCACCTCCTCTGGTCGGTCAGAGTACCTGGTCGGGAGGAGGGGAACTGGGGGGGAAAGCGTAATCATCCCATGTGCTACGTCCCCCTGGCAAAACTCCTTACTGTCAGGTGAAAAGAAGCGGCTGGTGATTCCACATGTATCGGAGGAGGCATGTGGTAGTCTGCAGCCCTCCCGGGATCTGCAGAGGGGGTGTAGCAGAGACCGGGATGGCTCGGAAGAGTGGGGCAATTGGCTGGATACAATTGGGGAGAAAAAGGGGGGAAAAGGTTTGATTTATGACTTAAATGCTGGAAGTGTATGAAGGACCCAAGTCACTGCTTTTATGTTCAAGATTCAAAATTCAAGATCCTTTATTTGTTACGTCTCACAAAAGAGTAAAGAAGCATTCTTGTGTTTCGGCTCCTCAACACTGCAGCACCAATAGCAATAAAATAGCAACAAAACAGAACAACAAAAAAATAAGTAATAATAATAAATAGTGTGTGGTGTATGTAAGGTGCTGTGTGTATGTAGGCTCTGCCTTAATAAATGTGCATATATGTATGTAGTTGTTCGCACATTTGTGTGTGTGTGTGTGTGTGTGTGTGTGTGTGTGTGTGTGTGTGTGTGTGTGTGTGTGTGTGTGTGTGTGTGTGTGTGTGTGTAAACCGATGATCCGCTGAAGACCACAGGTCAGTCAGTACCAGTCAGTCCGAGAAAAGGCTTAGTGTCTTTAATGTTCTTTGTTCAAAAGCCTGGTTGCTTGGTGTAAAAGCTGTTCTGGAGCCTACTGGTCCAGGCTTTGAGGCTGTGGTACCACTTGCCCGATGGTAGCAGCTGGAACAGTTCATAGTTGGGGTGTCTGGGGTCTTTGATAATCCTACGGGCTTTGCTAACACAACGTCCATTAGATATGTCCTGGATGGAGGGAAACACACATCCACTGATGTCCTGGGCCATCTGCACAACCCTCTGCAGTGTTTTGCGGTTGTGGGCAGTACAGTTCCCATGCCAGGCGGTGATGCATCCAGTCAGGACGCTCTCGGTTGTGCCTCTGTACAAGGCCTGTAGAATCCTGGGCCTCATGCTGAACTTCTTCAGTCGCCTGAGGTGAAAGAGGCGTTAATGTGCCTTTTTCAGCACATGGCTGGTGTGTTCATCCAAGGTGAGGTTCTCGGTAATGTGGACACCAAGGAACTTGAAGCTCTTGACACTCTCTACAGTAGTCCCGTTGATGGTGATGGGGTCCAGCCTCCCCCCTCTCTTCCTGTAGTCCACAATCAGCTCCTTGGTTTTGTCCACGTTGCGAGAGAGGTTATTCTCCTGGCACCACTTTCTTAGATTGTTGACCTTTCTCCTGTACGCCGTCTCGTCATCGTCTGTGATGTGTTCGTCAAGAAGCATTAAGTTGGGAAAAATTTTGTTTTCATGGGGAAGGTTGTAATAAAAAGTATTGCATTCGGGCTGAGTTTATATGTTTTCATAAATGGTGCATTGTCAAACGTCAGTACATCCCTTCCACCATTGAACATACATGTCATCTGTCTCAGTGCAACCTGCTGGAAACTCCTAACAGCTTATGACGCCTCTGGAGTTAAATACTGCCAGACAGAAGATACTCCCTAGGAAAGGTATGTTGATAATATACTGCAACTCCGATTTGTAGAAGGACCAAATTTGTGGCATACTGAACATTTTTGCGCAGCTTGGGAGGATTACAATTCCAAGTCTGAGAGGTTTGCTAATATGGGCCCTGGATCACAATAGCTAGGCCTAGCTGCTGTGAGGGTGTTCTCTACATGGGGGAAGGTCAGCAGCTTGACAGCGCAACGTTCATTCATTTGCTCTCTTTTGTCCCTTAACAAAGTGAAACAAGATATAGGCTTCCTGAAAGAAGAGACTGTGTGCACAGTCATCCCTCCAACCAATAACTGTTGGGGAAATTTACCCATAACTATGAACCTTTATAATCAGAGAACGCATTATGGAGAGGAACAGAATCTGTATTCTGTGTTTCTCTCAACCCAGCCATGTCTCTCCACTGTTTGGTAGAGGACTAGCTAATCTTGGTAAGTTGTCTCTGTGATTTCGATGACTGAGTGGAGACTGAATTTGATCTGAGTGTTTGTGTTTTATGGTGTGGTTGGAAGGACACTGCTTCCTTCTATGGCTGAGTCACCCTTCTGAGAACTACTCACCATTCATCCACTTGAACACACAAACAAGACACACACTCATACGTAACACAAAGAAACACTACCAACACCCTGACGCGTGTACGCATGCGCAGGCGCACACACACACACACACACACACACACACGTGCACGCACGCACACACACACACTTAAGCAACTCTAAGGCACTTTTTTGTGAATTCTCTCTTTTTGAGCAGAAATTCAAACTCTCACAGTACAATTTCACCATAAGATCAATAATGAAATTACTTTAAATTTACACCAGTGTCTGCTTTACAAAAATGATCCTGTTTTTTTCCAACACAGATTAGATTAGATTAGATTTAAATGATCACTGTGAGAAAAATGGATCACTACAGCAGTAAAACGAATAAATTGATAGAATAAATAGTAATAGATATGGAGGAGAGGTGGCAGTAATGCAACATACATATACGCAAGGCTATAAACATGTTAAGTAAAAAGACTACAAGAATATGACTAAACAGCCTACGTTCACTGATGCAAAACACAACAGCAAAACCAGCCAATACAACATGAAAACATGTCACCCATTCACCTATTGTATTTGTGTGGCGATAACATGTGGGTGTCTGCTGTTGTCCAGGTATGTGTGCTGCTGCACAGTTTTAACATACTGTACCGAAAAAAGTTCCACCCGGCCTTGGTCATGTGGATAATTAACTAACTCTCTCTCTCTCTCTGGTTAAATGTTTGGTTGAAGAGGATTATAAGGATTAAGGAAATTACCTAATATATGCCCGGTGCAAAAAGCAGCAATGAAACCAACCATATAATGACAACGGGTTATTTAGAAGAGGGGAAAAATCTCTTATGACGACATTTTAAGTTCAGAATACTGAAATGGTCGACACTAAGGTACATGTAAGATATTACATTTTGCCCTGAACACAGTCAATTAAAAAAAAACCACAAAAAAAAAGACGCCAGGCTAACAACCCCCCCCCCCAAAAACCCCCATCATATTAACAATCGGCTCCAGGAAAGGTGTATTTCCTTTCTTTTGAGCTGCTAATGATCCTGGGTGACGTCCAACAATTGAGCTAAGCTAGGCTGAGCAAAGGAGATTTTACTTTTTCTTTTTTCTGAAGACTTCCAAGTCTTTGTCCCATTGGTCTGTGTTAGAGCCCAGCAAGAGGATTCGGCAGTGTTAAGTTTCTCAGTACTGAAGAAATCAGCAAAGTTTTTGTTTGTATTTCTAAATGATGTTCTAATGAGGTCCAGGTTTAAAAATAGTGTGCTTGGGGCATCCGGGTAGAGTGGCGGTCTATTCCGTTGCCTACCAACACGGGGATCGGCAGTTCGAATCCCCGAGCTCGGTTGGGCGTCCCTACAGACACAATTGGCCGTGTCTGCGAGGGGGAAGCCGGATGTGGATATGTGTCCTGGTCGCTGCACTAGCGCCTCCTCTGGTTGGTCGGTCGGTCGGTCGGGGCGCCTGTTCAAGGGGGGAGGGGGAACTGGGGGAATAGCGTGAGCCTCCCGAAACTTCTCCTCACTGTCAGGTGAAAAGAAGCGGCTAGCGACTCCACATGTATCGGAGGAGGCATGTGGTAGTCTGCAGCCCTCCCCGGCTCGGCAGTGGGGGTGGAGCAACGACCGGGACGGCTTGGAAGAGTGGGATAATTAGCCGGGTACGACTGGGGAGAAAAAGGGGGGAAAATTGTGTGCTTAACGCTTTAGGGTTTCTTCTCTGATCTATCACTATACATCTCTAATCGTCTGTACCCTCACAGGTTGGCCTTAGGAGTCAACACAGGAATACATCTAGTAATGTTAGGATTTTTTTTGCAGTAAATTAGAATATCATTTGCATCGAGAGAGTGTTGGTTCAATATTAAAATCACCGCTAGCACTAGAACATCCAAGACGGTCATTATGACTGTTTCGGATTTTCGTTTAATAACTTATTAAAAAAAGAAAGAAGATACAGACATACTGCTCCCTGAATTCTCCTAAAATTGCACATGTTATTTGCATTAAACGAGTTTTAGACCAATTGCACACAAAAAAGGTAAGATCTACCTAAAACGACCATGACCGGTCAAAATGACTGCATGTAATTTGCACATGATCGTGCGCGTCATGTCACTATTTATGACGTGTTTTGGTTGCATCATTTCCTTCACGAAGTTCACTGCTCTGACCTAGAAACACACTAGCGTTGTCCAGTGCAGAGTAATAGTCTAAAGTTGATTTCTGATTATTTCCAACATGTCTGGGTACAGACGCCGTCTCAGACGCACCATGACTACCACTGAGGAGTTGCTGTATTTACAGGCGTTGGACAGTGGCCATTTTAAATTGTTTGGAAAATAGTATTAAAGTCGTTAAAATGTTAATTTTGGTGTGAGCTAGTTTCTTAACAGACATACTAACATATGCAATAGATTAATATCTCAATTGGGTATTTATCTTGACAGAATATAGAGTTTAAAAACCGTGGCAGTCAAAATGACCACCCACGGTCGCTCTAGTCCATTTTTAAGTTCCAGTCGTTGTTTGGGACTGTTTCAATATTTACTTTCAGTTCTTTTTTACATTTCACGTTTTATAGGCCTTGTTACGTTCGGTAGATTAGCAATATGTGTTTTTCGTTTTGTTTTTCCAGGTAATATTTTCACGTTTTCAATTTTGCTATTCAAGTTCGACCATATCTGAAGTTTAAATTGTTTAAAAATAGTCTTATAGTCGATAAAATGTTAACTTTGGTGTCAGTCGTTTCCTAACAGACATACTAACATATGCAATGCATTAATATCTCATTTAGGTATTTATCTTGACAGAATATAGTTTAAAAACCGGCAGTCATTTTGACTGGCCATGGGCTGGTCGTTTTAGGTAGGAGTGACATCCCGGTCGTTGTGGTGCTAGAGTCAAGTCACATTTCAAGTGTTTCCCGTGTTGTGACGTGAGAGCCTTGATACATAAAAGAAAGTCAGTGTTTGATAGGTTTCCTAAACTGTAATGCTCCATTCCGCGGGGGCGTCTCATAAGTGTTGGAGTCATTGTTTTCCTCATAAGTGTTTAAATTGTGCTTTTCTGCCTTCTCCGGGATCTCTTCTCTGTTTTCAGATGTCCCCTCACTCTGACTCTGCTGGGTGACTGCAAGCAGAGGGAGAGGATGATGAAGACTCTTTTCATAGCTGTATTACGGGGAGCATGGCTGAGGGATTGTCATCCTTTTGGGAAGGTTTATGTTTATTGCTTGCATACTAAGGATGCACGAATGACTTTGAATTCTGAAAGCTCTGCTTGACATTCGTACAGAGCTACCAGGAGCTGGAACACTGCCCAGGAACACCTCACTCCTTTGCCCCTGCATGGCCACTGAACAACATGAGCTGTATGGAGTTAAAATGGTAAATGGATTGCATTTATATAGCACTTTTCTAGCTACAACAGCTACTCAGAGTGCTTTACAATCAATGGATGCCTCACATTCACCCACGCACACGGCGGTGTTAGCCATGCAAGGCTTAACAACTCATCGGGAGCAGTTACGGGTTAGGTGTCTTGCTGAAGGACACCTTGACATTTCTGCAAGGAGGAGGCGAGGATCGAACCGGCAACCCTCCATTTACCAGGCGACCTGCTCCTCCTCCTGAGCCAATGTTGCCCTGCTTAAGGGCAACTTGATGTTACTATTTCCCTATGGAGTTCATTAAAGTTGATCTAATGTGTGCATTTATAGCTTTGCTAATCTGGGATAATGAATTAGGATGATCTGCTGGCCAAAAATGACATCATATAATCCAGTAGGTCATGGCTCAATTGCCACAAGACTAAGCCCCGTCAGAGTACTTGAGCCATATGCAGTGTTGGGTAAACTACTTTGAGAGCTCTACAAACTATAATTTACTTCACACTGAAAGTACACACTGAATTACAACAGACATTCCCTCAAAATAAACTGGTTAAGCAACTCAGAAAATGTGGTTAAAATATTTCAACAAGGAGAGATCAAGTTGAAAATAACGAGATTTACCAAGAATTCAGATGGAGAGACTTATGCAGACAGAATGACAGATTTAGCTATGACATTTAAAATTCAGCATTCACCAAATGATTGGTTTGCCAAGCATGGGCAAAAAGCTGATTGGTTGATTATAATGATGCATAGAATTTGAAAACGAGGCTTTGAGCTTTTGACAGCACGGGAAAGCGGAAAATATATAACAAACTATTTGATGTACGGAAAACGGGAACGTGAGAAATTATCTTCCTTATTAACCCCGGCAAAAGCTTCATTTTGTAAAAAAAATTCACGCGTATGTCTAAAGTAATACATTTTACTGTAATAAGACTGGCAAGTTTCATGCCACGGGGAGGGTCCAGAGACGAGGACTGACACGGGTCAGCGAAAACAGTGTTTCTTCATTTATGCTGTTTACAATAGCTCTGAGCGGCACGGTGGTGCAGGGGTTAGCACGGTCGCCTCACAGTAAGAAGGTCCTGGGTTCGAGCCCAACCTTGGGGGTAGTCCCAGGTCCCTCTCTGTGTGGAGTCTGCATGTTCTCCCCGTGTCTAAATGGGTTTCCTCCAGGCGTCTCGCATTCCTCCCACAGTCCAAAGACATGTAGGTCAGGTGAATTGGCCATACTAAATTGTCCCTAGGTGTGAATGTGTGTGCAGGTCCTGTAATGGCCGGTCTGTCAAGGGTGTCTCCTCGCCTGCCGCCCAATGACTGCTGGGATAGGCTCCAGCATTCCCGTGACCCTGAGAGCAGGATAAGTGGTTTTGATAATGGATGGATGGATGGACAATAGCTCCATGTTCACGCTCTCACACTGCACGGGCCGGTGCTCAGCTTAACCAGAGCTTTCCCCCCTCTCCTTTTGTCTTCGCTCTTTTCTCGTGTCTGCTGTGTTCGCTTCATGCGGGTTTCAGTGCAGGACCCAGCTTTACTGCAGAATATAAAGAGCAGGTTGGTAGACTTGCACACCTGAGGCCGATCATCAATCAGCCTTGCCACCGCCTCTGCTCCCCCGTGACCCACGCCACTCTCTCCGCTTGCAGCCGAAGCGAAAACTACACCCCACCACAAACATGACACAATTAAGTAACTGTAAACAACTCAGCTGAGTTTATTTATTTATTTTCTTTCGTTGTCTTATTGTTGTTTTTTCTTATTGTGTGTGTCAGGTCCCTCTTGAAAAAGACGTAAAATATGATGGGGTTCCCAAAGGCTTCATGAATAATGAAAAACAAAAATAAAAATGCAAAACCACAACAACAAATGACAAATAAATTACACAATAAAACATGTTTTGTGCATGTATGTAAGCATGCATGCATGCATGTTTGTATGCCACTGCAATTATAACGCACATTTTTGCATTGTTTCTGTGCATTTTTTTTTTTAGCTATGCTGTGTGTGTGTGTGTGTGTGTGTCTGTGTGTGTGACTATTCTCAGAGCATAAAGGTTACATGGGGGACAAATATCCATATGTCTGCCTGCCAACTTTCTTTTCATATACCTGTCTAGCTCTCTACATCTGTTGGCCTGTCTGTCTATCCGCTTGCCTCTTACCTGCACGTGTCCATGCCTGTGTGTGTCTGTCTCTCTGAGGTCAGAATTTACAACGCAAGAATAGCATTTAGAGTTAGATTTGGATGGATTAGGGTCATGCTTAATGATATGTAATATTTGTATTACGTGACATTGTTTGTGATTCGTACGTCCTGGAGTTAACCCCACCTCAAAAAAAAAAAAAAAAAGAAAAAAAAAGGGAGGGGGGTAAACTACAAAATAACTGTACAAACTTGAATTTATTTAAACTACCAGCAAACTGCTGGTCATATGTCCTTTGTGCTTTATTTGTATGATTTAGTTTCTATTCACTGGCTGATTACAAGCTTGGGGACAAAAATGGGCATAGTTTTGATTGTTCGTTGAAGGAAGAGAATAAAAACAACCTTGACCACATCCTCACCAGTTCGCTCTTCTTGGCCATGACTTATTTGGAATTCAAATAACCTGTTACAGAATTGCAGTGCAGGGGTGCGGGGGGGGGGGGGGTCTGCTTTTTATTTCAAGTTACTGTCCCCGATAGTTATGTGCCGCCTCAGCTATTCCTGCCCCTCATTTTAACTCACCCTCAGGCTGCCGGGCCTCAGTCACATTTTTGTTGGCCATAATGAGCAAGCAGCGATGGCCATACAGACAGGAAAAACCACAACGCCAGGATGAATCGCGAATGGTCTTGCTCGGATGGACAAAAAAAAAAGAAAAGAAAGAAATAAAGAAAATAAAAAACAAACAAAGAGCAGAATGTTTCCTCGGTGTTGCAGACATGATCATAAGCACCACCTTCTATGACTCATTAGTCTGTTTAAAAGGCTATACGGCCACCCCAGCAGACACAAGTTACATCGGCTACAAAAGTCTACGTATGCAGGAAAACAGAGGGCAGCAGTCAGGGATATGGAGGAGTAGAAAAAGGACATAAGCTCATTTGGAGAACTTTTTTTTGCACTACCCCCCCCCCCCCCATCATTTCATCCTCTCTGCCACCACTCATAGAAATAGGCAGTCAGCAGAAAGCAAGCCATGGGAATGTTTTCCGGCGATACAAGGTGACGTGAATGAAAAGGAGGTGGAAACTGTTAAAAAAAAGAGAAAGGTAAAAAATGTCATGTCAGAAATGAGCTCCTGTTTCTCCCCTCTGTTGACAGATACAAGTGAGGCAGGGAATGAGTTGTGCCTATATTTGTGTAGGGGCTGCACCCAATAGATAGAGCTGTGCAAGCACACATACACACACACACACACACACACACACACACACACACACACACACACACACACACACACACACACACACACACACTGGCCACTTTATTAGGTACACCTTGCTAGTACCGGGTTGGACCCCCTTTTGCCTTCAGAACTGCCTTAATCCTTCGTGGCATAGATTCAACAAGGTACTGGAAACATTCCTCAGAGAGTTTGGTCCATGTTGACATGATAGCATCACGCAGTTGCTGCAGATTTGTCGGCTGCACATCCATGATGCGAATCTCCCGGTCCACCACATCCCAAAGGTGCTCTATTGGATTGAGATCTGGTGACTGTGGAGGCCATTTGAGTACAGTGAACTCATTGTCATGTTCAAGAAACCAGTCTGAGATGATTCCAGCTTTATGACATGGCGCGTTATCCTGCTGGAAGTAGCCATCAGAAGATGGGAACACTGTGGTCATAAAGGGATGGACATGGTCAGCAACAATACTCAGGTATGCTGTGGCGTTGACACGATGCTCAATTGGTACTAAGGGGCCCAAAATGTGCCGAGAAAATATCCCCCACACCATTACACCACTGCCACCAGCCTGAACCGTTGATACAAGGCAGGATGGATCCATGCTTTCATGTTGTTGACGCCAAATTCTGACCCTACCATCCGAATGTCGCAGCAGAAATCGAGACTCATCAGACCAGACAACGTTTTTCCAATCTTCTATTGTCCAATTTTGGTGAGCCTGTGCGAATTGTTGCCTCAGTTTCCTGTTCTTAGCTGACAGGAGTGGCACCCGGTGTGGTCTTCTGCTGCTGTAGCCCATCTGCCTCAAGGTTCGACGTGTTGTGCGTTCAGAGATGCTCTTCTGCATACCTTGGTTGTAATGAGTGGTTATTTGAGTTACTGTTGCCTTTCTATCAGCTCGAACCAGTCTGGCCATTCTCCTCTGACCTCTGGCATCAACAAGGCATTTTTGCCCACAGGACTGCCGCTCACTGGATATTTTCGCTTTTCTGGACCATTCTCTGTAAACCCTAGAGATGGTTGTGTGTGAAAATCCCAGTAGATCAGCAGTTTCTGAAATACTCAGACCAGCCTGTCTGGCACCAACAACCATGCCACGTTCAAAGTCACTTAAATCACCTTTCTTCCCCATTCTGATGCTCGGTTTGAACTGCAGCAGATCGTGTTGACCATGTCTACATGCCTAAATGCATTGAGTTGCTGCCATGTGATTGGCTGATTAGAAATTTGCGTTAATGAGCAGTTGGACAGGTGTGCCTAATAAAGTGGCCGGTGAGTGTATATGCACCTTGCACAAACAGCTGCAACATGTACTATGTTGCGCACACACAGACACACAATCACATGTACTAATACACACACGCACATATAAGCCTACTGCACTCTCACATGCATATTAAGCATGCTTGTACAAGCCTTTTTAAGTAGAACTGTATTGATTTTAACCCTTGGTAATGAGCAGCTGTTTGCTTATTTGTTTGTATGTGTATGTGTATGTGTATGTGTGTGTGTGTGTGTGTGTGTGTGTATATATATATATATATATATATATATATATATATATATATATATATATATATATATAATTTATTTATTTATTAGTCAAACTAACTCACAGGCCTGGCAGAAGAGAGAAACAGGAAAAATTCAATTAAAGCTACTTTGGATGGAGAGCCTTGGCCTTGCATTATTCAGAGATTAGCCATCGGCCTTAAGGATGGTGTCCATGTTTTATTGACAAGCCACACTTTCAACTGTTCCAGGGGCTTTTTTTTTAAGTCCGTGGCTGACCAGCCCTCTATCCAATATATACTCTTAACCACTAATCAACATTAAAGAAGTTACACATTTTACTGAACATTTTAAACTCCAAATAATGTCACAGACGGACATTTGTGTTGGTCAATAGATTATATTTCCTAACAGTAGTATGATCTGTTGATACGCTTCCTGATGCTGCTGAAACTAGCACGGGTTGCTACTGAGCCTTGAGGTGTGGATTTAATGTTGGACTAATACAGAATGAGTTCTAATTTATATCAGCTTTGTTAACATCAAAGAAGGTTGAATCAGTTCATCTGGATACAATGCTTACCGACATAATTTTCTGTCAATAACTGCTGTGTCTAGATGAACTGATTCAACCTTCTTTGATTTTCTTACCTGGATTATTGAGCATGCATCGAGACATCTTGTTAACATCTACTTTTTTTTCTTCTCTTAACCAAACGATAATATGGCTTGGTTTAAATATCTTACTGTGACTGGTCAATAGGATTGAGGGACAAAAAGAGAGATCTTATTTCATTTGGTAAAAGCATCGTAGTGACTATACAACACACACTGCCTTACATTTAGATAATATTGCACATTTCAAATTCAATGTCAGGGTCATTCACATCTCATCTCATCATCAGCCATTTCTCTGGGGTTGGGTCATGGTGGCAGCAAGCTAAGTTAGGCATTCCAGATGTCCCTCTCCCCAGCAATGCCCTCCAGCTCCTCCTGGGGGATCCCGAGGAGTTCCCAGGCCAGACTAGACACGTCGTCCCTCCAGCAAGTTCTGGGTCTACCCCAGGGTCTCCCCCCAGTTGGATGTGCCTGGAAAACCTCCAAAGGAAGGCGCCCAGGAGGCATCCTAATCAGATGACCAAACCACCTCAACTGGCTCTTTTCGACGCGAAGGAGGAGCAGCTCTACTCCGAGCTCCTCACCCTATCTCTAAGGCTGAGCCCAGATGCCCTACGGAGGAAACTCATTTCAGCCACTTGTATCCGCGATCTCACCTTTTCGGTCATGACCATAGGTGAGGGTTGAAACAAAGATTGACTGGTAAATTGAGAACTTTGCCCTCCAGCTCAGCTCCCTCTTCACCACAACGGTCCAGTACAACGTCTGCATTACTGCTGATGCTGCACCAATCCAATCCAATTGGGTTATTCACAATTATTAGTAATTATAGAAGTTAGTGTGCTGGTCCTTTTTAAACAAGGGCTATCTTTTCATTGAGAAAACCTCTGTGTCCATATCTTAAAATCTGGAATATATTTTCACCATTTCAGTGTTATCTCTGTTTTATACTCTGTTCCTGTGCTCGGTTTCCTGCCAGTCACTTTGGGATGAACTTGCTTGCTGAAGGAGCTGCACAATGTTCTCATGGTGTGTGTCAGGTCTGGACCTGGAACAAATGAAGCCTTCCACATCTCTTTTAAAAAGCCGTCATAAATAGCAGGCACTGAAGTCACTAGACAGAGAAATCGACAGATTTTCTTACGCCACTCTGATGGGCAGCAAAGTTCTCTTAAAAGAAAATATGTCAGAGAATTCAGCCTTTTCATTCGTCCCTTCCCCTTTGTTTATTCAGGGAAATTCCATCGAGCACATATGCTTTTTTCTTTGTTTCCCCGGTGACGCCGTGCTTCATCGTCATGCAGTTCCACAGATTTACATTTGGGAGTCTGACTACAGTCTTTTCTTTGATTGCCACCGGTAAGTTCAAGCAGAGAGAATGAAAGGGTTTTGGTTGCCTTGCTCAAGGACACGTTGGTGCGATTGTTGGGGGACGGTCAAAAGTATCACTCAGTCATTTACCCCAATCACATTCTCCTTCCCTTTCTGGAGATAGCCTGTTCCCACAGGGCCCATTTATTAATATTATGGGATATTTATTGGTCTCCAAAGAGAAACTCTCTGCCCACTTTTCCTCTTTTGAGAGAGGTCAGAGTTCAGGGTCAGCACCCCCATCGCCAGCGGGGATTAAATACCTTTACCAAGATGTCCGATGTACTGAATGTATGTCAATACACATCTCAACAGTAAACCTTCATTAAACAAATTTATATAAAAAGTGATGGGTTTGACTGGGTGCGAGATCACAGATTTAATGACAAATAAGTGATACCAGGAATGCACAGGAACAAACAACTGAGCTCGAATCTATTTCTTTACATATGTGAGTGGTCTGGTCTGTTCCCATTAGTTCCATTCATTACCCGTTGGAGCAACGCCTAATGTATCTTCTCCCCTGCCACCACCATAAGCCTCAGATTGGTTCTGGGTGGCCAGTGGACTGCAGCTCGCTGCTGAAGAAACATATTGAGCTTCTTGACAACTTTACTTGGGGTCATTTTGTCAAGGGAGGGGCCCTCTGATTAACTTTCTTTCAGCCTCATTACTTTCAGTGCCAAACCGATACTTTTTGAGGGGGCTCTTCTGTCCCATGCCTCTGTACATTAATGTTTGCCTGCTCGATGAGACATTAACTGGAAAGTTTGTCAAACCAAATTATGGAAACAGTCGGCGTTAATGAGTTTTCGAGAACTGCTATTCCCAACTTAACCCGTTTCAAGAGTAACAAAATCCATTGACTGCAGAGACAACCAAATATGTTAAATGTCATCACAGGGTAGCGTAGAAGTCTATTCCATTGCCTACCGACACAGATCGCTGGTTCGAATCCCTGTGTTACCTCTGGCTTAGTCGGGTGTCCCTACAGACACAGTTGGCCGTGTCTGCAGGTGGGAAGCCGGATGTGGGTATGTGTCCTGGTCGCTGCACTAGCACATCCTCTGGTCAGTCTGGGCGCCTGTTTGGGGGACGATGGGGAACTGGGGGGGAATAGCACAATCCTCTCACATGCTACGTCCCCCTGGTGAAACTGCTGTGTCAGGTGAAAAGAAGCGGCTGGCAACTCCACATATATCAGAGGAGGCATGAGGTAGTCTGCAGCCCTCCCCGGATCGGCAGAGGGGGTGGAGCAGCGACCGGGACAGCCCGAAGACTGGGGTAACTGGCCGGGTACAATTGGGGAGAAAAAAGGCGGGGGGGGGGGGGTCACCACAGACTGACAAAATTGTAAAATAAAGACTATGGTTGATTCAGTGGCAATTGAAAACTAGGATTAGATGGAAATCTGTAAAACAGGCAAGACTCTGCCAGGTCATATCCCAATCATCATGCTTCTGCCTGTGGTTATCTCAGGCCAAAATACAAGTTTGATGATTAGGTCTTGACATCGTCGCTTTGAAAACCCGACAAATACTTCTTGGCTGCTTTGCCGTTCAATGCCTCTACATTAACGTTCCTCTGCTTGAGGAGATTCAGTGAGTAATACTTGAATTAAATTATGAGAAACACTCATCTATGATGAATTTTCTATGACAAACATTTCCGACTTAACTCCCCATTACTCATGTGCAGCCATCTGGGGCTAATTCAGTGAAACATCTGTGATGAGTGGTGTCATTGTGTTGATAACTACAATGACTTTTGTCATCGTTGCATGAGTTGTCTTAGAGGATTACTGTAATCCCTACGTGTCTGTCACTGGTAAACTACTTTTTAGTTAGCCATTGAAACCCCTGGCGAGTCCACGGGTGGCACCTCCAACTGCCTCCTACACCTTGATACCGCCATCTTGAAATGACTACAGTACATTTATGTCCTTGGGAGAAAATATGACGAATTTAAAATGCGTTTACAATGGTAACTGAGGTTTTGATATTCCTAAATTCTTCCTTTACCATGAAAAACCTACGTCTCTCTCTCTCACACACACACACACACACACACACACACACACACACACACACACACACACACACACACACACACACACACACACACACATCTGGGAAATAGGTAGAACTGGAGAGGTACACTGCCAAAAGCCATCTTATAGCTGCTCTTGTAACAACATATACATCAAGAGGCACACAACCCTGGGCCGCGGGTGTAGAAGGGCTGGGTTACCTTTCGGCGGGCTACTGCCATACTCTTGACAGCACATGGTGTCAGCTTTAATTGGAACAAGCAGCACATAATGGAGCGTGGCAGACGGCTTCCACTGAACCCAAGAAGAGGTATGGCTTATAGGGTTCTCCATGGAGAGAGGTTTGGGGGTGAAAGAAGGAAAGATATAAAAGTGAAATGTATGAAAGAGAGAGAGAGAGAAAGAGACAAAGAGAGAACGAGAGAAAGAAATTGTCATGTTTGTGACAACTACATAATGAAATTAAAGGCGGACTCAGCGTTTCAGTATAGCATACTGCTCTTTACTTACTGTGTGTGAGAGAGAGAGTGAGCGAGAGAGAGCGAGAGAGAGAGAGAGACAGAGCACATACCAATGCATGTAGGCAACCACCTATCAGAAATGCTATAGAGAACACACACACACACACACACACACACACACACACACACACACACACACACACACACACACACACACACACACACACACACACACACACACACACACACACAAATATTGTGGCGAAGAGGGTACCCCGCTAGAATTGTGCCCTCCTGTTTTACCTGTCTGGCACTGCGTTCAGATTGTTAGTGGTTATTAAAAGTTGCAAGTGTTTTATGTGGTTTTATGCGTTTATGCGATTGTCCTTCTGTTGTGTTGTGTAACTTTGGTTCTGAAACCATGATCAACATTATTGTTCAGGTAGATGACCCCCATGTATTGTTTCGCATTTCTTTCAAGGTTCCTGTCTCTGCGTGAGTTCAATAAAGGAGACTGTAAAGTTACCTTTGTCACTACTTCTACATTCGCCACACTGGTGTCAGAAGTAGTGAGAAATGTAACTTTTCAGTCTCCTTTAGTGAAACGTGCATGGATAAGTAGACATGTTGGCCCTCGGCTAATGAGTTGAACCCTTTAGTCGAGCGGTTAGCAATGTCTCCCGCAGTGCGGGAGATATGGGTTCGCGTCCCGGCTGCGGCAGTTCCTGTGGTTGCCCCCCGAATTCGCTACTATATATATATATATATATATATATATATATATACACGTATATATATATAAAATCAGCATTTTTTATTAGTTGTATTACTACAGTCCATAACAATATAACCTAAGTACATTACAAGTCCAGTCTCTTGAGGGGCACTCTGTGCCTTTCTGGATAACGCATCTGGACCTGTGGAGCAGCATTAAGGGTAGCAGGGATCTTGCCAGAAACAAGGGACTCTGTTGCAGGTGTCATGTTGATGTTAGTGGCATAATTGTCACTGAGGGGTATGTGTGCAGATGGCAAGGTGTTTGTTGTTCTTTGGCTGTGCATCCAGAATGTGATCCATGTGGCATCTCCAGGTACGCTCTCCAACATCCACTATACATCGGTGGTCTGGTTCTTGTGGATATTTTACCAGGGGTCCACTTGTCTTCTTGATAGTCAAGTGCTAGGACTTCCCATCAAATCTCAAAGCTTCTTGTGGCTTTAGTTGGCAAGTGACTGAACTGTTTATTTTGCACTTCCCTTCTCAGATCTAGTTTCGGGAGATCTATGCGAGATCTGAGATTTCTGTTCATGAACAGCATTGCAGGTGTTTGGTTCTTTGTTGCAGGAACAGAGTTTCAAGGAAGTTGTCCACCTTGTGCTGAAGAGAAATGTCCTCCTGTTCCATAGCTGTAATGGACTTATTGAAAGTTTGGACAAACCTTTCCGCTAACTCGGTAATTGCTGGGTGGTGAGGCGCTGACTTGAAGTGCTTGATGCCATTTTTCTTTATGAATAGACTGCACTCTTCTGAAGTGTATTGTGAGCCGTTGTCACTCACAATACAACAGGCTTGTCTTTGGTGTTGCATCGGCTCCAGCGATCTGGCAAACAGCGATGGATCAAGTCCTTCAAGATATCCCCGGTACACAATTTTACCGCAATGACATTATTGTGACAGGCAAGAATGATTAAGAACATCTTCTGAACCTCAGCAAAGTGCTCACCAGGCTGACTGAATATGGCCTACATGCAAAGTATGCAAGTGTGAGTTTTTCAAAAGCAAAATCTCATACTGTGGAAATGTCATTGACAAGCACGGCTTACTCAAATCACAAGAGAAAATTGAAGCAGAGCTTAAGATGCCAAAACCATAAGTAAGGTCTTATCAGGGGCCTTATCAATTATTATTACAAGTTTCTCCCAAACCTTGCTACAGCGTGGTGCCCACTGTATGCACTGTTACAGACAGGAGTAAAATGGGAGTGGTCTGAGAAATGTGACAGAGCATTCAAGGAAAAAAAGACTGATAACATCAGATGAACTGCTTACCCAACATGACCCACCAGACGGTCATGCGACACTAGTCCCTACATGATTGGATGTGTCTCGTCACACATTGTGAAAGATGGATCTTAACATCCAATTGCATTTGCTTCAAGATCACTGATGAGCGCAGAACGCAATTAAACACAGATCGGCCAAGAGGCTCTCAGTCTAATATGGGCAAAAAGAAAGAAGTTCCACCTCTCCTCCGAGCTCCGCTGTCACCTCTCCTAACTGTCAGTGCAGCCAGTGAATTTCGTCCATGTCTCGGTTCGTACTCGTTGCCATATGTTTGTGACAACTACACAATGAAATTAAAGGCAGAGTCAAGAGTTTCAGCATATCATGCTGCTGTAGACTTGAGTACATTCCCATGAGAGGTTTCTTCCTGTTCTATTTTTTGTTCTTCTCTGCTTTGTCCTACAAGTTCAATTAACGTTTGCACTACTTAATTTATTGTTAAATTGGTTGGTTGATTGTTTTTTTTTTAACAATACAGCAACTTTTTTTTCTATTATATTTTGTATGTTATAAACTGTAATGTACTATGTTGTACCACCGTGTGCTTTGGCAATACTATACAGAATATGGTCATGCCAATAAAGCCCTGTTGAACTGAATTGAACTGAGATAGAGAGAGAGAGAGAGAGCGCACACGTATCAATGCATGTAGGAGACCACCCATCACATACACTATAGACCACAGGGGGTATAACTGCGCTAAGAAAATAGGTCCATACACTAGAGAAATGATGATAGGATATACGCAAGATGGTTTAGAAACTGATCTGAACTGGCAGCACATAAACTACTCATAATACTATTCATGTATAGCAGCACTTAATAAAGTTAGAATTGGCAGCAGTATATGAATATATTGAGATGCCTGTATAAAGTATTAGTAGCTGAGAGTTTTTTTCTAGTTTTTAAACACTTGGGGATTTAGGTGTTGTCTTTTCCACCATGGCAGTGCCTTCCAGACAAAATCGTTCTGCATGCACCACCAGAGACAAAAAATACAATGTCGTTCACAGGTGTTTTTTTTTTTGGAAAAACAAGCCCAGGACTACTAGATGACCATAAACAAACACAGACGGGTTGAGTTAAGTAAATTAAGTAGGCAAAAATCATGAGATTACACACCAGTCCACCACGTACTGGATTCTAGTTCAGAAAATGTAGCTTTATTATTGGTGAACCAAATCGACGAGAAAAGAAAATGCCCTTTTCTGTCTTTGTTGTCAGCAGACCTTTAAATGTTAAGAAATGCAAACTTTGTAATTACAGTTTTGAGAAAGACACAATGAAGCTGATGATAGCTGGTCTGCTGCACCCCACTTACCAGGATGTGTCATTTTTATCTGTTGCAAAAATGGTCTATCGTCTGAATAATGAAATGCCTCCGTCTGTGAAGTAAAGCATCCGCGAAGGAGCAAAACATTCTAAACTGTTTGACATTAAGTGAAGAGATATGCTGAATGAGAAGAAGTGAATTACAATTGGCTGAGGAGAGAAATTGGTATGGTGGAGCTTAACATTGTTTTTAACATTGTGAATATTCCTCTGAACTAATGCTACGAGAAAAGTACCAGCCTGATCTTGTATGCAATATGCTTTCTCCATACCAAAGAAACTTGGATTATCAGATGTAACATGCACACATTATCTTAACTAAAGCGAGCTCCATTAAAGATTAGAAATAGATCAAAGCGAGGAACTCGACAGCATCGATTCCGATTCATGTGTCTGACCTCTGATGGATAGTAACTGACGAGATGGATGCCTCACACTTGCATCAGAGGGGTAGTGATGAAAATGGCTAGCAAACGGAGGGAGAAGGATGCCCAGGAATGATTAAATCATGAACACAAGAGGACGGTCCACGGAGGCTGGCGGACAAATGATCAAGCCTTGAAATTTTATCCGTTATGCATTAATGCATCCTCTATCATTCCTCCATGGCAGATGGGATCCTATACTGTGATAGGGCCATCAGATGTGCACTTGTGAAAATTCATGGACCTTAAAACTGTGGTTGGGGGTGGGGTGGGGGTGGGGGGCGACAGAGTCAGCAATGGACACTAGATGTCGCTCTTCAGTCTCAACATGGAAATGCACAGCGCCAAGGCTCCTGTTGGATTTATTAAACATGGAGGGCTTTCACCAAAAACTGTAAATAAACCCATGCAGTCCCCAGAAAATGTCAATAACATGCTATAAATATAGAGTTTCTACATTTTAAATATCATGTCTCATGTGTTAGTGCTCTGTGGCTCTCTGAAAGAGAAAAAAAAACAACAGCTTTGAGCAATAAGATTCGTCTACATTGCTGACATGTACCACAGAGCTTCCTTCAAAACAACACATATATATGCAGCCACTGTAAAAGCCTTTCTTTGTTGTTTCCAGCCTACTGCTGCCCTTTGTCCCCAACCCTTTACAGGAACTGTTTATATTTTTTTTCTTGTCAGAAGTTACAAAGGATGGTCACGTAACGGTTAGAGGTGACAGGACCTTGGTGCAGTTGACTCAGGAAAGAAACTTCGGTGTTCTAGTGACTGTTACAGGGGCTGCCACGGTACACAGAACTAACACATCATAGATACAGGGTGAACGCATAAAGGCAGACTAATGAATGGTACACTGACCATGGTTGCAGGATAAATGCACAGTGAATGAGTGAAGAAGCTCCATGTCAAAGGCATCTCCTGCAGAAATGCTTAAAGCGAGGTGCTGAAAAAGAAACAAGCCCCTTTCTTATCTCAGAGACCTATATATATAGTCGAATAGGTAAAGTACAGTTTGCTCCAAGGCATTTTTTTTAATACTCTCGGCAGAATAAGCATTTAACTTCTGTGCCTTCTGTTTGCCAAGGCAGTGACAGCTCACTCTGCGGTGCTGCTGTGGGAATGGCTCTCTGGGTGGACCCCCTAAACCCCCCCCAGAGGCCCTGTGCTGCACAGCATAGCAAGCCCACATGTGGAGGGAGAGGAGGGGAAGGGAAAGTATATCTGTTGTGCCGGCAAATCACCCCAGGATATTTGTAGCCGACTACTTTTTTTTTCTTCTCTGCAAACAGTCTGGAGCTGCAGCATCCTGTTGGTTGAGGGGGGGCTTATTTATGGGTGGAAGTGTAAGGTAGAGGTGGGAGGGAAGTAAAAAAAGCAGGAGAAAATAATGGCGGTTTTCTTTCATATTTGGCAGTGCTGTGATGAGAAGGGTCTCGAGACTGAGCTCGGTTACAGGGTGATGAAAATGTAAGAGGCAGCCTTGAATCAAAGAGACCTTGATCTTAGTGAATCTCCGCTGTTCATATTTGATACGAAGTGCTTTCTCTCTGTTGTGAGATTGCTCTGGAATATGTTTGGTGTCAAAAGCCGCACCGTTTATCGAGCGAGTAAAAGGAAATGATGGAGGATCTGATGTTTTCCGAGGCCCAACTTGTTTTTTTGCGCACAAAGAAAACCACTTGAAACATAATTTACCCATCAGGGCTTCAGAGCAGAGATAATTGTTAGTTTCTGACAGCAGACACAAACTCAAAGCTATTTAACCCTTTAACGCATAGTGGTGACTACAGTGGACAGTTATTTAAAGGCTATTTTCTTATATAAGCATGGGTTTCAATGGTATAGTTGCATATCAGAGCCACTTAAGTAGACACCTCTTCAAAAGCTCATAGGTCACCTGGTGGTGAGCAGTTGTAAGGTCACCTAAGAACAATAACAACCAAGATGGCCAATGGCACAACCGTCAAACTCGCCAAGTACTTCAGGAATTTCTGTTCAATCCTTATATAGAAAAATACCTTCGTATGTTAATAACATTTGAAACAAAAAGTAACATTCAAGCAACTATATAATTATCCATCCATCCATCCATCCATTATCCAAACCGCTTATCCTGCTCTTAGGGTCGCGGGGATGCTGGAGCCTATCCCAGCAGTCATGTTTTTCAAATATTGATTACATGTAAGCAGTAAATTACAATTAATTGTGTCCACTAAATTGGACATTACAACCTTGGGGTCGTCCCGGGTCGTCCTCTGTGTGTAGTTTGCATGTTTTCCCCATGTCTGCATGGGTTTCCCCCACAGTCCAAAAGACATGTAGATCAGGTGACTCGGCTGTAGGTCCCTAGGTGTGAATGTATGCGTGTGTTGGCCCTGTTATGGCTTGGCGGTCTGTCCAGGGTGTCTCCCCACCTGCCACCCAATAACTGCTGGGATAGACTCCAGCATCCCCGTCCTGAGAACAGGATAAACGGTTTGGATAATGGATGGAAACTGGACATTATGCATTACTTATATTACAAGTTATCGTGTTATACTACAACTTTATTTCTGTGAAAATACTTCATCTGTAGTGATATCTTCTCTGTAAATCACATAATTTCTGTTATATTTATGTGGTTCATAGTGTAGTGACCTACTTTGAGGTTAGATATCCACCATGCAGAAGAGACGGTACCTTTAAGACAGTGGGTTCAGGGGTTAAGCAGGGGGACTGTGGGTAGACTTAGGGGCATGGTTTTGGATATATAAATGTGTTGACCAGAAGTTTATTTAGTGGAATAACTGACCCCATGGCTGTGTGGTCAAAAGGAGAAGCGGTCTCATCTCCTTTCTTACATCCTCCACATTGGTGACCCCGACGTGAGCCATGGAGAATGAAGCTACAAGTGCAGCGGCAGTGGCTAACACTATCTTGCTCAAACTGCCCGACTTCTGGGAGATGGCTGCGGCAGCATGGTTCACTTTCATCACCCCCATTCACGATTAGGAACATCACCATGGATGAGACCAAGTACTACTATGTTGTGGCAGCACTTGGAACATTGATGGCATCACGGATATTGGGCCTGCTGCAAGCCCCGCCACTCGTGGATAAGTACGCTACAATTAAGAGACATTTGCTGCAGGCTTTTGAGCTAGCAGTGGTGGAGCGGGCGAACTGGTTGTTTTCGATGCAAAGCTTGGGAGACGGCAAGCCATCAGAGCTAATGGACAAAATGCTGGCTATGCTGGGTTCGTGCGACCCCGTCTTCCTTTTCGGCTAGCTGTTCCTCCGTCAGCTCCCCCGACACGTCCGTACTGACTTGGCTAGCCCCAAGTTGTCCACCACCAACAACTTTCGGGAGCTGGCCATGGAGGCTGACAGGATTTTTCTGGCCAATGACAGCAGTGTGTGGCCGCTCTGCTGCCTGCCCATGCCATTCCACCACTGCCGGTTAAGGCTGCGGGTGTAGCCGCAGCAGCAGTTTCTCATCGGCAGCGGGACTCAGGGGGACTGTGCTTCTACCATGCTAGGTCTGGAACCAAAGAGAAGCAATGCCGTGCACCATGCACTTTCTGCGGGGTGGGAAAAGCCAGGGCTGGCGCTCAGGAGTAGCCCTGAGCATTGGCCAGGAAGGAAGGCTGCTGTTCATTCAAGACACCATCTCCGGCCAGCAAGCCCACATGTGGAGGGAGAGGAGGGGAAGGGAAAGTATATATGTTGTGCCGGCAAATCACCCCAGGATACTTGTAGCCAACTACTTTTTGTTTTTTTCTGCAAACATTCTGGAGCTGCAGCATCCTGTTGGGGGGAGGGGCTTGTTTATGGGTGGAAGTGTAAGGTAGAGGTGGGAGGGAAGTAAAAAAAAGCAAGAGAAAATAATGGCGGTTTTCTTTCATATTTGGCAGTGCTGTGATGAGAAGGGTCTCAAGACTGAGCTCAGTTACAGGGTGATGAAAATGTAAGAGGCAGCTTTGAATCAAAGAGACCTTGATCTTAGTGAATCTCCGCTGTTCATATTTGATATGAATTTGATAGATTTAGAGAAAGCATATGACAGGGTGCCAAGAGAGGAGATGTGGTATTATATGAGGAAGTCGGGAGTTGCAGAGAAGTATGTAGGAGTGGTGCAGGATATGTATGAGGGAAGTGTGACAATGGTGAGGTGTGCGGTTGGAATGACAGATGGGTTCAAGGTGGAGGTGGAATTACATCAAGGATCGGCTCTGAGCCCTTTCTTGTTTGCAATGGTGATGAACAGGTTGACGGATGAGATCAGGCAGGCGTCTCCGTGGACAATGATGTTCGCGGATGACATTGTGATCTGTAGCGAGAGTAGGGTGCAGGTTGAGGAGAGCCTGGAGAGGTGGAGCTATGCACTGGAGAGAAGAGGAATGAAAGTCAGTAGGAGCAAGACGGAATACCTATGCGTGAATGAGAGGGAGGACAGCGGAACGGTGAGGATGCAAGGAGTAGAGGTGATGACGGCATATGAGTTTAAATACTTGGGGTCAACTGTCCAAAGTAATGGGGAGTGCAGAAGAGAGGTGAAGAAGAGAGTGCAGGCAGGGTGGAGTGGGTAGAGAAGAGTGTCAGGAGTGATGTGCGACAGAAGGGTACCAGCAAGAGTTAAAGGGAAGGTTTACAAGATGGTTGTGAGACCAACTATGGTGTATAGTTTGGAGACAGTGGCACTGACAAAAAGACAGGAGGGGGAGCTGGAGGTGGCAGAGTTGAAGATGCTAAGATTTTCATTGGGAGTGACGAAGAAGGACAGGATTAGGAATGATTATATAAGAGGGACTGCTCAAGTTGGACGGTTTGGAGACAAAGCAAGAGAGACAAGACTGAGATGGCCTGGACATGTGTGGAGGAGAGATACTGGGTATATTGGGAGAAGGATGCTGAATATGGAGCTGCCAGGGAAGAGGAAAAGAGGAAGGCCAAAGAGGAGGTTTATGGATGTGGTGAGGGAAGACATGCAGGTGGCTGGTGTGACAGAGGAAGATGCAGAAGACAGGAAGAAATGGAAACGGATGATCCGTTGTGGCGACCCCTAACGGGAGCAGCCAAAAGTAGTAGTAGTAGATATTTGTAATATCTATGGCTCTGCTTCAAACAAGTCCGCAGCAAAAGAAAAAGGCTTCCGCTTCAACTCCAGGTTTCTTATACTGTCTATGTCGCAGACTGTGAAAGTATGATGATGTTATGGTGATTCTACACAAAGTTAAGTCACTCATATATTTCAGGTCACTTGCATCAATGGAGAAATACTGTGCGTTTATCATTCTGACTTTATGCTTTTTTCTTGATTTCCTCCTGGCAAAATCGTCAACAACCTCATTGAAGTCCAGTTCCCTGACCAAATCAGACTCTATGGCCATCAGGGAAAGATAACTCAGCTGCTGCTGCCTCATTGTCGTCTTCAGTTCATTTTTGATCCTTGCCATCCGTCAAAAAGACCACTGTCCCTCACAGTTTGTGACAGGGAGGGTGAGGAAAAGGCGGAGGGCAACAAATACATTGGGAAAGGTTTATTGAAGACCATTATCCATCAGAATTTGAAGCAGCTTGTAAGGAGACCTGTCCTGTTCCGTTTTGATGAAGTAAAAGAACTGTGTAAGCTCCTCTGGAAAATCTGCATTCAAATCAGCAGGATATGCAGACATAAGGGCCCCAGCTCTTTCAGTGACACGATCAGGCGACAGATCAAACAAAACTCAGAATTGATCAGTGACATGTTTGTATGCCTCTGCTCTCTGGTGAAGACATGAGGCAAGTTTGTCAATGGTGACATTGAATGTCTCAACTTGAAACTGGTGGCTTCCTTCCAGTAGGTCTACAGCAACATTCTCAGATGTTTCGTCTGCGAAACTTTTGCATTTTCTTGTGCACTGCATGTCAGTTTTGAACGATTGACAAATATCTGGTATATCCAAAGCAGCCTTTAGAAAATTGTCATATTTGTCCCCGAAGAGAGAGCACAAACTCACTGAGAGACTTAAGTAGCTGAACAGCTGTTAAAAGATCAATGTCACTTCTGTGCAGCATAGCGTTTGTTGTTTGGAAACGACAGAGGATTGTGTCCCAAAAATGCACCATAAAAGTGGTCTCAAGTTGGTTGAACTTTGAGCACAATGCCTCTGCTTCATGCCGCGTTTCTCTCTTCTCTCTGTTATCAGCAGCAAGCATCCCCAATGCTTCTCTGATATTTGAGTAATTTGTCTTAATGCTCTGGTTGAATCCGCGCGATAACTCCAGCGAGTGCTGGACAGCGACTTCAGTGTGGTACTCACTGTAATGTCAGAGTTTCTGAACACTTTGGCCCACTGGTGAGTTGATGCAGAACAAAATGTATAAAGTGACTGAAGCAAGTCAAAAAACTGCCAGCATGTGGGCAGCTGTGTTCGATTGTGTTCATCCCGACTTCATGTGCCGCACATGGGATGTAGTGCATAACAGGATTTTCCTTTTTAAGGTGAGCTTGCAGGCCATTATATCTGCCGGACATGTTGCTGGCATTATCGTAAGACCGCCCACGACCATTTAACAGATCCAATCCTATATCTTTTACCATAGCCTTGACACACTCTGCCAGGCTCTTGCCTGTGTGGTTCTCTATAGGCTGAAAACTCAAAAAGCACTCAACCACCCTACCCTTCCTATTCACGAACCAAAAAATGAAGGTCAGTTGATTAACATGCGCCAAGTCTGGTGGAGTCAATGATAAAAGAGAAATATTTGGCATCTTAAACTTCGTTTGCTATTGTCTCTTTTACTTGCTGTCCCATTATTTCAATGAGTCATTGCATATAGTGGAGGACAAATAGGATGTACTGCCTCTCCTTTTTTGTCCATGTGTCTGGATGTGCTCTTCCAGTAGAGGATCGTATTGGGAAATTAACTCCAATATACCAAGAAAGTTTCCGTTAGGTGCTGATCCTAGCAACTCGTCATCACTCCTAAAAGCCAAGCCCCTTCTGACATGAATTTGATAACAGATTCCACACACCTCAACACCTCCTTCCAGTACTGCATCTGACTCTGCATCTCTTGGACTAGAGCTGAATTCACAGTACCCATCCCCTTCATCCGTCTCATTAGAGTCAGTACACAAGCAACATAATCTTTTGACCTCTCGTGCTCCCCAATGCGCTTCGAGTGTTTCAAATCACAGAACCCCTCGACAAAGGCATTCTTGGAGTACCAAATAACTTGCAAGCAAAACAATAAACGTTGCCTGTAGATTGAGAGTACATCACCCACTCACGCCCAGCAGTCTCTCCATAAGGGTAGCTTACAACTAAGGAGGTCATTTGTAAGTGATCTTATTTTATCTCCAATGCCTGCATCCCGCTGCAAAGCTGGATACTTCGAGGCTCGGTGCTGAAAAGCGCCTGCTCGTCTTTGAAGAAGAATATCCTGAACCCGAACGCTGCTGTCATTCCCTTCTCCCCACAAAGCGGGGTCTTTCACTGTTTCCCACCAGTCATCGTCATGCTGCTGTTGCTGGTGGTGATCTGATGTTGTCGCCGCTTCCTTGCTAGTACGGTTAGTAAGATTAGCTGGGCTTGTTAGCTCGTCCTGTACGCTGCTGCTGGCAACATTAACGTTAAATTGTAAATCCGTGCCTTCTTCACTGCCACTAGGTATGCCCTCATCCTCCTTTTCCTCCTCATCCTCTTTTTCCTGAGCTAACAACTCCTGCTGCCCAAGACTAGCATTAGGCTCTTCACCGTCACAGACTGCGTTGCTCGACTTCACTGTCGATACCTCCCCCACGTTAGCACTAATGTTAGCGGTAGCTCCAAGCTCTGCACCCTTGAAAAAAGTGCTTATATTAGGTATATTCTGTAGCGCAGATACATGCCGTGCCTCTCTCTCCTTCCTCAGCTGTCGCTCGCAAAGCCACTTTTTTTGCTTATCCACGTTTTTTTTCCCTCACCATATACTGTAACTCTTTCTCACACTATATAAAGGTTACATTTGCCCAGAGCTTGATGAAAAATTATTTCAGCTTCCTATCATTATAGCTAGCTTAGATTTTACGTTACTTTTTCATTTTTTTATAGTCATAACCTGTAACTCATCAGATGTTGGGATAGCTGACTAGGGAGCTAGCTAATGTTTGCTCAGTCAGACAGTTCAGTTAGTTACCAATAGACTAGTAAAGGGTAAGTTTAATCATAGTGATAACATCAGTACAATTTTTTGCTACCTAATTATCAAGAAAGTAGATGAGTAGTTATGCTAGCTTGTTAGCCAGCTCGTTAGCTTGCTAGCTAACTAATTCGCTAGTGACATAGCTAACTAACAACCATTGTTCAATTAGTTTGTTATTTCTGTTAGCTAGCAATGTTAACTAACTGGCTAGCTAGGTAGCTATACAATGTGTTTATCAAAACAGTCATAGGCTGAAGATAGGTGGTTATTGTAACCAGTGGCGGTGGGTGGGTAAATTCACAGAGAAGGCCAAACCCACGGGAGAACAAAGCCACTAATTAGGACTACAACCTAATTTCCCGATATATTTTGCACTCATAAGCCACCATAAGGTCGCATCATTTTACAAGCACAGTTCTACCGTAGGAGCATACAGTCACACAGTGGCAGAATCCAACCATTTACAGTATCTTCAGCAAAACCAGAGGGAGAATCCACAATAGCACGCAAATGTTGCACACAACATGCGCGACTTACAGCAGAGTTAAATGCAAATTGACAAGTTAATGTAACTAGTGAACTGCTCGACAAAATGTATTCACTTGTTCCATTTCCAGTAGATTCCAACAGTCTGTTATCTGAAGTCTAGCCCGGTAGCTTTTCAAAATAAAAGTCCATTTCGATATTAACTGATTCCTCCACAAAGACGAGACAGGGTAGGCTACTCCTATAATTCACTGATTTACTTGCACTTAATGCGTTAGCCTACATAACTGAAAGGTAAACGAACATAAACATTACGATACTAACATTATAACCAGTTGGCTAAAGCACGAAGCGGTCGTTCATTGAAACTAAAAGATCTACAAGGCATCAACTAGCTTAAATCGCTAAAACTTACCCATCCGGAGTAGTCGTCACGGCTCCAGGGTGCCTGCATTTCATATGCTTATGCATCGCCGTAGTGCTGCCGTGAAATGACAACTCTGCTTCACAGAGTCTGCATTTAACTTGTTTCGTTGGTTTATTTGCGGTGAAATGTTCCCATACTTTCGAAAGTTTCGGTCTCCTTTTTTTCACTTCTTCTTCACCCTGATTATCTCTCCGTTGCGCCATCTTAGACCACCGGAACACTTCCGGGTACCTTGACAACAGGACGCCAGGAGAGGGGGATAGAAAACCCAAGCCGCCAAGCCGCACTGTATTAGATACACAGCCTAGCCGTAGCTACGATGCCCAAAAGTTGCTGTGTGGTGGACTGTACTGTTAACAAGAAAAACAACGCAAATATTCGTTTTTTTGTATTGCCTAAAAGGCAGAAGGAGGGAGAAAAACGATTGAAATGGCTCCAGGCGATCAGAAGGAAAGACAAGGATGGACAACTTTGGGATCCTGACAGCAAACATGTTTACGTCTGCGGTCTGCACTTCATCACTGGTAATGTTAGCTAGTTTAACTAGCTAATAATAGGTTACGTCTATTCTACATTTTATAATCACCAAAATCTCAAGTTAGAATGCCAATAGATCAGTGGGCCCAGATGGGAAAACGAATTTAAGTCAGTGTAATAGGCTAGCTACGTTGAACGAGATGTAGCCGAGTTAGCTAGGCTACAACCCGCATAATGTTAGCTACACTGTAGTCTCCCTCGCCAGACTCCCTTCAGCTACACTGTAGCAGCTATATGTGAAACTCAGTTGCGGGGTAGGTTGATTCATCTCCCTCTTCCCTCCCCTTGCCTTCCCTCCTCCACTCATATTTTCTAAGACCCGCTCTGGCCCCTCCCTCACCTCCTCCCCTTCCCCTCTCTCTCCCCCCCTGGAACAGCTTGGTCTGGCGCAGGTTGAGCCGGTGGCTGTATGGAATTCCACAGTTAGCTAAACCTGTCTGAATGGGATCACATTCTTCAAACCCATATGTATTTTTATCCATTAAAAATCATAAAATGGTCCCTCCCCCCTGAATATTTGGTCACATGCTCAATTTTGTTTATCTTTCCTAGAAACAAGGGGTAACTACCCCGGTCTCCCTTACCCAGTTAAAATGCAAACATTGCTATCACATTATTATTGTCATCCTTATTGAGTAGTATATCATGCATCATTGTATGCAGTCATGTGTAATCCAGTAAAAAGTAATAATTGAATAAAATGCAAAGATTTGTTGAAAATGTAGCCTAGTTCCTATGTCTTTTCCCCATGGCTGCTCTAGGTCATGATGTGTGATTTAATGTTTGCCTTTTATCATTTCAAGGTGTAATGCATGAGTGGGGTTATTAACCCATTCCCCTGTTCGATTGAAAGGACACTGGCCACCGATACTGTGAATTTTTCGCAAATATCGGTTCTTGTCCGCAGCAGCCAACGTAGCGACATAGTTAGCCATTTAAACCGTGTTCAAACTTGCTGGCTTCTATCCCCCTCTAGCTCCCCCCGCTCTAACGTTCGAACGCGGAAGGGCAGTGGTCTATTCATACTTTCTTCTTTAGTACAGAATGCAGTCATGGCAGACAATGGAAGCGATACTGCCCCCAGCCACTTCCTGTAGTGCATTGCAGTTACAAATGAACATTTATGTGGTTTACCACAGACAGTTGAAAGGACTTTGATACTACTACTACAAAAACTAATAATAATAATACGATGTGTCGACACTAAAATTCCACGTCGACGAATTTTTATAATCGACTACTAATCGTTGCATTCCTACTCCAGAGACTGAGGGATTGCCTGCAAGTGGTCCACAACTAAACCCGCCAGATCCAGGCCAACTCTGGGGTATGGCAGAAGAAGGCCTATGACACCCGGTGCCTTGGGCAGGCCTTCGTGGGAGGGGACAAGGTATGAGTGTACTGTCCATTCACAAGAAGGGGATTTCCCCCAAGTTTCACAGCCACTGGCAGGGGGCCGGGGAAGTCATGGACCAGCTGTCTGAGGTGGTGTGCCAAGCGTGCCTGCCTGGCCAGGGGTGTATGGTGGTGCTGCACTAGGACAGACTCTCTCCATTCTGCACCCTTGCTCCGCCTGTTGTTTGGGCCAGGGGTGACAGTAGCACCCCATGCACCGATCACTGTGAGCCGTGGATGGCCTGTTCACCAGCGATAGCTCCCTGGACATTTGAGGGACTATGTCTTGGGTGATGGGGATCATCGAGGACAACTGACCCCTCGGGTGGGGTGGGGGCTACATAGTTATCGGGGATGACTGTTGCTGGACTGATGATGGCTATGTGCTGGGGAAGCGCAAGGGATTATGGGACAGTCACGTTCATGTTCAGATCACTGTTCGTCACTGACGTCACGGATTATGTTGCTAGATAGCGTTGTTTAACGCTAGCTTTATAGTTATTTAGCTGTGTGTTTTTTACAATCTATGTTGACATAGAGTTAGTTAGTAAAGGTGCGAGGGCCCAAGGCCCGAGCTGCATCTAAGGAGTGAGGCAGCAGGCTCGGGGGGTCCTGGACAAGCAAACACACGCATGGGCTGAAGGCCCGAGCTGTGTCTAACGTCAATCTACTGTTTCCCGCTGTTCCTAAACTGAACTAGCCCCTACCCAACCATAAGATTGATCGATTACGCTGTGAACATTTGACGACGTGCAGCAGAGTTCCCTCCCACCTCCCTCCGGATGATGCATTCTAGCACCAACCCATTGCTGGCGCCAGAAAGTTCAATTAAAAATGTCTACAAATCTTATATTAACGGTCAAAACAATACAAAACAGCTGGGTAAGGTAACAGCATTAACAGTAAACAACATGCACTAAAGGTTACAACATAAACAGCTCAATTTCCAAGGAAAACAGTAAAATAGCGCGGCAGCATTTTTCCACACAATTTAACCTCAGCAATGCCAAATGACACTGTGAGGAGGGAGGGAGCTACGGAAACGCAGGAGGTACAGAAAGGCGATGTGCAGTAAGGCAATTTCCACAGGAATAACAACGGTAACTAAAAATTGCTCAATAAGATAAAATTCACAAATACAAATGGAAATAAGAACTATTAAAGTGCATTTTAAATCTGTTACACACACGCTTGTAACACTTTTTATGGGTCCAAGCAGCTGTGGGAACCCTATTGTTTTTCTAATTGTAAGGATTATTTATCGTTGTTTCCGCAGGGCACCACAGTAAGCACATTTATGTTTTGGGTCATATCTCGAGCTCTGTATGGAATTTTTGAGAAATTATTGTTTTCCTCTAATTCCTTGGAAGCTCCCAAGTCTAGAACGTACCCGTTCGCGCCAATTTCCACCTGCCAAATTTCCCGCCATTAAAAAACAAAACAAAACCGGAAGTGCAAGTAAAATGAGTCTGAGGCTGTTCATCCGATTCGCATGAAATTTGGTATGCGCCATCTCCAGACAATGTTGATAAAAAGTTGTTAAAATAATTTTGATATGCCTTTCCATTTTGAAGTTACGTGTCAATCAAAATTTAAGGTGTGGCCCATAGTGATTCTATTGCCTATATCTAGTGATGTGATTGTCCAAACTTAACGAAACTTGTCATGCACAATCACAACATTCTTTGGAAGCACGCCAAATTTTGTGATAATTTGTCCATAGAGGGCGTTACAATTGACACATGTGGCCCATAGTAATTGTATTGCCTGTATCTAGTGATGTGGTTGTCCAAACTTTACGAAACTTGTTACGCACAATCACACTATTCTTTGGAAGTATGCCACATTTTGTGAAATTTCGTCCATAGGGGGTGCTACAACCGACACATGTCAGTATCTCAAAAACCACTGCAATACTGCTTGAACTTGTTTGAGGCTGTTCATCCAATTCGCATGACATTTGGTATGTGTCATCTCCAGACAGTGGTGATAAAAAGTTGTCCAAAGAATTTTGATATGTCATTCCATTTTGAAGTAACATGTCAATCAAAATTTAAGGTGTGGCCCATAGTGATTCTATTGCCTATATCTAGTGATGTGATTGTCCAAACTTAATGAAACTTGTCACGCACAATCACCACAACATTCTTTGGAAGCACGCCAAATTTTGTGAAATTTAGTTAAAAGCGGGAACTACAACTGACACATGTCAATATCTCAAAAACCGCTCGAGCTAAAAATCTGAAATTTGGGACCCATTTGGCTACATTGGCTATAGTGCCGATTGGCTGGATTTCCAAAATGGCCACCAAACAGCCAATAAAAATTCAGTAGCTAATATTTGCTAGTGTGAATCGCCGATCTTGATGATCCTCTGCAGTCTGGGGAGATGGTCCCCTGTAGTTGGTGATGTCCTGCAGGCCTCTCCACACAGACGCAGGAACGTTAGCTGAAAACTTGTTTTTCAGCTTTTCAGTGTAGGCCCTTTTGGCTACTCTGGTCTCCTTTGTTAGTGTGTTTCTGGCTTGATTGTACAGGATCCTATCTCCACTCCTGTAGGGATCTTCCTTGGCCTGACGAAGCTGCCCGAGTTTTGCTGTGAAACAGCACTTATTGTTATTGAAGGTGTGGAAAGCTGATGTCACAGTTTCAGGAGGTTCGTCCAGGTCTGTAGATGCAACCTGACAAACACTCCAATCAGTAAAGTGAAAGCAGGCTCCAGTTTTGACTCATTGGTCCATCTCCCCACAGTTTTAACCACAGGCTTTGCAGATTTTAGTTTCTATCTAAAGGTTTGTCTATATGGTCTTGTGCCTTTATACTGTAGCAAATTAGGGGGGCAGCCCGGGTACCGCCATAGCCAGGATGCGAACCTGTCTCCCCCACAGGGGGTTTTTTGGCCAAAAGGGTATTACCTATACCCCGCTCCCGTCAAAAATCCAAGATGACTGTGCTTTTGCCATAAGGGCCCTGTCCCTCTGGAACAGTCCCCCCCCTTACATCAGCTGAGTCTATAGACAGTTTTAATAAACTTAAACCCATCTCTACCAACTTGCTTTCCCTGTAAAGTGGCTGTAATTTTTACTTTTCTGTATAACTGTATGTGTATGTTGTTTATTTATTTTCTGTATCTTGCACAGCACTTTGTAACTTTGTTTTTAAAAGGTGATATATAAATAAACCTTTGCTTACTTACTTGACTCCATATTACCAGGGTTGCAGTTGCCGGAAAAGAGTGTTACACGCATCTAAGACACACAACCTTTGCCTGGGATCTGCCTTGACCAAAATCAGCGGTTACTGACTGCTGTACACCTCCATTTAAGCAGTTGGGAATTAAGTGCCTTTGCAAGGGCACTTTGATATCAGCTGCCAAGGAGGAGAGAGCCCATCCCATTTCAGTTTTATCCCTCTGCAGCAACCTTTTGTAAGTGTAAAGTATCACTCATATTGTGTGTGTGTGTGTGTGTGTGTGTGTGTGTGTGTGTGTGTGTGTGTGTGTGTGTGTGTGTGTGTGTGTGTGTGTGTGTGTGTCTTCTCCTCGACTGCCACCTTGTCATGGTGGAGAAGCTTGCGTGTACTAATGCAGCGTTTCCCAACCCAGTCCTCAAGGAACCTTTCCTGCAGATTTTCAATGTAACCCTGCATAGGTAGCCCTGCTTGTACTTACTCAACCAATCATCTCACAGCACTTAATTATGCAAGGTGTGCAACATCTGACATAATTCATTGCTGATTGGTTGAATAACTACAAACAGGTACCTATTCAGAGTTGTAAAGAAAATCTGCAGGATAGGGGTTCCTTGAGGACTGGGTTGGGAAACACTGTACTAATGATCCCAAGAGCTATGCCGTCCGGAGCTTGCCTCCTGGTAGGTTCAAGGGGAAGGTTCCAGATGAAGTACAATCCACCAAAGACCTCAACGATGGAACTGGTGGAAGACAATGCCAGTGAAGGCATATGAAAGCTGCAACAACGTGTGGTCCCCAATTGTCTTGGTTCTCCATGCCATTGGACTCTGGCCATCCACTGCCAAGGACCACGTGGTGGCTGCAGGTACATCAGCCTCTCCATGTAAAAAGCTGTCATGTGCAGGCGTCCTCCCACAAAGACCTAGAAGGAGGACAGTCGACCCTGAGTGACTGCTGATGTGTGTGTGTGCATGTGTGTGTGTGTGTGTGTGTGTGAATGCATGAATACGGTTGTGCACTCATGTAAGTATGTACTGAAGCTGATTTAGGAAGCAGTCAGTAGTGAGAGTACATTGCACTAGCATGCTCTCTCTTTCTTGCTATCTATCTGTCTGTCTGTCTCTCTATCCTTTTCATCCTTTCTCATTATTTCTCACACATGCAGTCTCCTTTTTTTCCTCATCTCTTCTTCCCCCTTCTCCTCCATCAGCTCCTTGTCTCTTTTCATCTCAGCCCTCCTTTGCTGTCCCTCTTTCCTTCTCTCTGTGTCCGGCTCACCCCCATGCTTGCTCACTCCCTTTTCCCCTCTCACTTGCACCCTTCTCTCTCTCTGTCTATTTGTCTGTCTGTCTGTCTCTCTACCTGTTCTCTCCCAGACAGTCCTCATTAGCTGGCTGCTTCTCTTTGCTTCCTGTTCGCAGCCAGTGGGCCATTAGTCCTTTGAGTGTGGGAGCAATAAATTGCATCAGGCAGGAACCCAAGCTGCCTGGCTTCTTCTCCATGTCGGCCAATCAGGACAATTCACCATGGCTTGGTGAGCAGTGCAGATTCAGGAACAGTGAGTGTAGCACTCTAGCCGGTGAGGGTAAGTGACGAAGGCTTAGTGAGCAGTTAACCCAAAGGAATTGTGTAAGGAAGACAATGTGGGAGGGAGAATGTAACTTAGCCACTGCTAATAGTAGTAATTTTCATCATTTATGTTTAACTCAGCATTTAAATGGATAGATATACAGTATTAATCCACAAGAGGATAATTGAATACCACCCTCAGCGTATTGAGATGCACAAGAGTAAAGATGAACAGATTGTAATATAGAAAAACAAGATTTACTGTATGTATTCCAAGAAATATCTAATTTTCAACAGCACATACGGATTTAATGTGTTTTCCACCTTCAATTCAATCCTTCCCCTTCCTACATGTTTGAACATTACCATATAAGCTGTACAACCAATTAACAGCATGTACAAGCAGAGAACGTACCCAGAATACTGGGCTGCCATTTTCCAGGATTAGCAAAACATGCATGTATTCTCTTTCTGTGACTGTGCTGCTGCTAGGCACTGGGCTGACCTTTCAGGCTTGGATAAAACAGTAATTTGAATGTTGAAGAGGCAGAGCTAGCTGTGCTACCATTTAGCGCCCTACAGCTTTCAGGTGATGGCATAATCCATATAGCACAGTAGCTCCTGGTGAGGACTAATTAACGGCAGGACACGCAGATGAGTGCAAGTCGCCATACACATGCACAAGGTAAAGTTGCAAGCATATCCAGGTCTGTGCGTTTTCTTTGTTTGTACATGTGCATATGAAGGTATAAAATTATTTTGTGACTACATGTGTGTTCTAATGGCACTGTTTTATAAGAGCGCAGAGCGCATTGATATGTTGTGAGACGTCTCAAGTAAGGAGTTCCAGTCGAGGGAGGAGTAACGGTTTCTCTAGGTGTTGACGATAAAATAACCTAAACAGCTCAGTCTACCCCCCTGACTATCAAGTTTTGGCCCAACTTTCTTCAGTACTGGCTTATTTCCCATCAGGCTAATAATCTTTTCTGAACACTTGTATCTGCCCCTGTATCAATTTTAAAGTTCACAAGGATACCCTTTATTGGCAGTTTTACTGTTCACGCATCATTGGAATCATTCTCCTGAGTGATTTCTCCGAGAAATGGAGTCTGGTTCTGCTGGTCACCGTCTGTCCGCGCACTGACCTCATTGGTGATGCATGAACGGCACACTGCAGCAAAGTGTCCCATCTTTTTACAGGTGTGGTATTCAGCATTCCTCACAAGGCACCTGTCTCCTTTTGCATGTGGTTTTCCGCATCCGTAACATTTCTTTCCTTTTCGTTTCCAGGGTGGTGCTCGTTTCACGTTGCTCCCGTTCCGCTGAACATAGCTGCACTCTGGTTTCGCTGCATGCTGCACACGCTTGGCAACTTGGTTGAGCTGTGTGCTACTGTTAGCACATGCTCCTTGCTCGCTGACATGTCCCTTAACTTGTTTGGATTGCTGCACTAACTCCACCGCTTTGTCGAGAGTTACATCAGATGTTAGCTGTAGCTTCTCGGACAGTTATTTATCTAGTATGGCAATTACTAACCGGTCGCGGATGTTTTCGTTCTTGGCTTCAGCAAAGAAGCATGTATCCGACAGCTCGTGCAGGCTTCTGATATACTCCTCTGTGCTCTCACTGGGCTTTTGAACAGGCTGGTGAAAACGGGCTCATTCGTGGATGACGTTAACTTTTGGTACAAAGTCATTGTCCAATTTGGCTAACACAATCTCATAATCGTCCTCATCCTCCCCTTCAGCAAAACTAAAGGTCTTGAAAACTTGTTCAGATTCCTTCCCCAGAGAATAGAGCAGTGTGCAGACCTGTAGCTCTCCTTCCTCCTAGTTCAACTTCGTTGCGATTCTGTAGCATTGGAATCGTTGGAGCCATTCTGGCCAAAGTTGTAGGCAAAGAGAAAATCAAAGTTTTCGGGAGGTGGAAACTTCGCCATTGTCTTTTAACTTCTGACGCCAATTTACAGCCTGCATGGCCAGACTTTCAACAGGTGCGGCAGATCGATGACAGAACCAAACAGAGATACAGTCGAGTGTACAACACAAGGTACAAAATCAGACCACTACCTGAACTTCAACCAGGGACCAGTGTTGCAGTAAAGCTGGACAGTGAGAGGTGCTGGACCAAATCAGCTTCAGTTGTGCAGAAGTATGACACACTGAGGTCATACATTATACAGACGGATAAAGGAGAGCTCTGGAGGAATAGGCATCATGTTAGACCCATCCTAAGGGCTCCAGAGGCCCCTTCAGAAGGACAAGTACAGATGGACCGCAACACTAGGACAAACAGGGACTGTGATACACAGACTGACCAACCTCCTGTCTCACCCACTGTCACTGCACTGGTGATTCCAGAGTATCTGTGACGCAGTAGCAGAACGGTGAAACCACCGGACAGATATGGGGAATATGTTTGGAATTAACCTGGTTGCTCTGACAGTGACAGAATAACCCTCTGCATTTGTGACTGACTGTTTGTTCACCCAATTCATATGGGAAATGATTGGTTTTGTAGCGGCCCTCGATATTTTTAATAAAGACGAAACGTGGAGAGTCTCAATGGGTGCATTTATTGCTTCAAACACCACACAGGTACATTCTTGTTGAGCACCGTGAAAACTATAAAGAATAAAATGACAGTCACAACACAATTAGGCTAACTACTTCATAGCGTCACAAAATAATATACATTTAGAGGAATGTACAGTGGCGATACACAATTGAGGACAGATTCACCAGGGGCTGCTGCTCCTTTAAGGCAGATGTTCAGAGTACTGACGTAGGCACTGCTTAGAGTTTCCCAGGAAGTGGAACCATGTTTTCTACTGCCTAGCTGTTAGCTTGTTGCCACGAGAGATTGTGCTGAATCGGTGTTGTTTTGTGTGGCGAGTAAACGGAATTGACTCGAGTCGATCTGTCCGTCTCCTCATTCCTGTACTCCCACATTGGTGACCCCGCATGTTGACAACGAACACGTCGACCCAAAGCGATGACAACACCGCTCTGGCTCCGAGTGATGCTAATGGTATGGCTCATGTTAGCGCTAGCATCTCAACAGCAACGGTGAAGTTATTGTATTTAGAAATCACGTCAGGACACAGCGCTGTCGCTCGACACAACCGCTACGTTGCATTCTTTATTTAGCCTGAGACAGCATCACAGGCAGACCCGATCAAACAACCCAGAGCCCGCAGGCATCACCAATCGATCCCAGCACAATAGAACAGCACCAAATCAAATGCAGCACTGTCGATGTGTGCAGACATAACATTCTCCCCCCCCCCCCCGGCAGGATTTCAAACATGAAAGGTTGACACAAAGTCCTCTAGGTGGCCAGGGTGTAAACGTGTGCGAACAGGTTGCGGGGCGGCCTGAGGCTGGGCAGGCCGAAGTGGGGAGGGAGAAGGCAGGGGAAGCTGAGGCCCAGGAATGTCTGGGGCCCGTGTAGGAGCTGCATGAAGCCCCGGGGCGTCTCGCCATGCCGAGGGAATGGCTAAGGTTGTGTCACCAGCTGTGTGTGGCGGAGCTGACACCTTCCGTAGACGACTGGAGTGCCACCGAGTGCCATCGCTGAGGAGGTAAGTGGCTGGGCCCAGCTGACGGGTGACTTGGAGAGGAGAGGACCAGTATGAAGCCATTTTATTGTCCCTGTGGGGCCTGCGGACCCTGACCCAGTCTGACACATTGATGTCTGGCACCCTGGTTCGTTTTGACTGGTCAAACCGTTGCTTCATCCGCGTCTGCTGACGAGTGACTGAGGCTCTGACCCCAGAGGGAGGTGCCTGGGGTGTGGAGGGGTGGAGCCTGTCAAGGGGCATGCACAGTTCCCGGCCTAGCATGAGAGAGGCTGGGGAGATGCCTGTGGTCGAGTGCTGTGTGGCCCAATAGTGCAGCAGAGTGTGACGAATGGCCTGCGTGAAAGAGCACCCTTGGGCCATGTGTGCTCTGAGGCTGTTCTTCAGTGACTGGTGAAAACGTTCAACGCCGCCATTGGCCTGGGGGTGGTAGTACGCAGTGCATATATGACGGATGCCCTTGCTTTCGAGATAAGCAGTGAACTCAGCAGAGACCAGCTGAGGGCCGTTGTCAGTGGTGATGGTCTTTGGGAGGCCCCAGCGAGAGAAAAGAGAGTCCAGGAAGTCGATGATGATCTGTGAGGTCACAGTGCCGGAAGTGGTGAGTTCAGGCCATTTTGAGTGTAGATCGTAGGCGACCACCATGAAGCGTTGGTGGTGGGGAACTCCATGGATCTCACCACAAATGTCCAACTGCAGGTGTTCCCAGGGCTGAGAGGGCCAGGCGAGAGGTTGCAGGGGTGGGGGAGCCTGGTGGCCAGTCTTGCCACTCACAAGGCAGGCAGAACAGTCCTTCACCAGAGCCTCAATATCTCTGTCTATCCCCGGCCACCACACCAGGTCTCGGCAGCGCTGTTTCAGTTTCACAATGCCCAGGTGGCCTTCATGCACCATATTCAAAACACATGCACGGAGAGCAGCTGGGACCACTGTGCAAAACCCACGTGCCACGCAGGTGTCGTTCCAGCAGGAGAGCTCCTGTCTGACTCGGGCGAACGCAGCCAGCTCCTCTGGGACCTTGTGAGGCCAGCCGTTCTGGATGTAGGTGCGGAGCTGGGAGAGGACAGGGTCCTGTTCGGAGGCTGCCCTCAGCTCCTGCAGAGAGACAGTGGCCTGAAGGGGTGTGTGTAGCATTTGGACAATGTCCTTTTCCACACAGTCAGTGTCCGTCTGTGGAGCTGGGGTGGAGACAGAGCGAGAGAGCAGGTCGGCGACAACATTGTCTCTGCCTGGGGTGAACTGCAGGCTGAAGTTGTACTGGCGGAGGCGGTCAGACCAGCGGTGCAACCTCAGGGGTTTGTGGCCTGTCCCAGATGTGGGCAGCAGAGCTGTCAGGGCCTGGTGATCTGTCCTGAGGGTGAAGGAGCAGCCATAGAGGTAGAGGTGCCACCTTTCACAAGCCCAGAGTACCGCTGCTCGGTCAGGTTGAGGGCACAGGAGGCGAAGGCGATGGGCTTCTCCACACCGTTCTGGGTTTGAGACAGCACAGCCCCTATCGCTGTGGCTGATGCGTCACAGGTCACAAAGGTGGAGCTGGAGATGTCGAAGTGAGCCAACACTGGTGGTGAAGTCAGTTGAGTCTTGAGATCACGCACAGCATCACTGCATGCCTTTGACCACACCCATGGCTCGTCCTTACGCAGCAGCTGGCGCAGGGGGGCTGTGGTCGCAGAGTACTGGGGAAGAAACCTCAGGTAGTAACTGTCATACCCAGGAAGGAGGCGACCTGGGCGGCCGAGCTGGGCTCAGGGATGGCCTGAATGGCGTCCATGTTGGATTGTAGTGGAGTTACACCGCTCGCTGACAGCCGGAACCCCACGAACTCGATGGCTGGCACAGAGAGGACACATTTCTCAGCATTGAGAGTTAGCTTGTGCTTGGACAGGGCTGCGAAGACCATGGTGAGGCGCTTGTCGTGGATTTCACTGGTGGGCCCGTGTACCACTATATCGTCCAGATAAATGGCCACGCCCAGTATGCCAGCCAGCACAGAGACCATGATTTTCTGGAAGCAGCTAGGGGCGGAGCTGAGACCGAAAGGCATCCTGGTGTAGCGAAACACTCCTGCATGTGTCACAAAGGCTGTGAGGTTTCGGCTGCTGGGGTGGAGGGGCACCTGTAAGTACCCCTGTCTGAGGTCGAGCTTGGAGAACACCTCAGAGCCATAGAACTGAGCAGTGAGTTCTTCTGAGGTGGGCAGTGGATACTTATCAAGGACCACTGCCTTATTTACTGCACATAGATCGACGCAGACACGCAGGCCCCCCGACTTCTTCTTAGCCACCACGAGGTTTGAGACCCAAGGTGATGCGTCCACCGGTTCAATGATGTCAGCTTCCAGCAGTTGTTGCAGCTCGGCGGAGACCCCATCACAGAGAGCCAACGGGATGCGGTGCAGTGGTTGGATGACAGATTTCACAGCAGGGTTGAGGAGAGGTTGATGGGCGAAGGCGGAGAGGCAGCCCAGCCCCATAAACAGCGATGGCCACTTCTGCTGCCAAGGTGTGGCAACAGTCAGGATTGCTGCCCCCCTTGTGTCTAAGAGGGAGAACCCCAGAGCGGAGAACAGGTCCAGGCCCATCAGGTTGGCCCCACGGCGTGCCACATGAAAAACTGCATTGGGCACCAGCTTGGTTCCATAGCGGACAGTCACTTGGAGAGAGCCAACCAGATCGATTTTGGAGTCACCATACCCACAGAGGACAGCTGAGGGTGCGGACAGTGGCAGTGAACCGAAAAATTGACTGTAGGTATCAACATTCAGGAGAGACACACCTGCACCGGTGTCCAACAGCAGGGGGATGCACACATCATTAATGTTGACTGTGCATGATTTGAATGACACTTGCCCAGAGCTCACCTTGTGAATGACGGCGGTTGAAGACTGGGGGGTGTGGCCCTCTGACCCAGCCGGGGAAGATCGACAGACGTTGGCAAAGTGATTGTGCTTACCGCAGCTACGGCATGTCTGGCCACGGGCAGGGCAGTTCTGAGCCCTTGAAACATGAGACCGAGACCCACAGTTACCACAGGACTGTTGAGGGCGGGGCCGAGAACGCCGTCGTTGCAGTTGCAAGATGTCCCCAGTGGAGTCGGCGCCCGCCTCGCTCTGGCTGGGTTGCGTCCCGAGGGGCAGCCGTGAGTAGAGGGAGGAGTCGTTGGCAGCTTGACTGGAGGTGGCCACTTGCTGTGTATTTAGCACAGCAGCACACTCAGCTGCTCCCTCAACCTGTAGTGCGATGGTAATTGCTCTGGACAGCAGCAGATCGTCTTTTTCCAGCAGGAGAGTGTCACACACCTTTGCGTTGTTGGTGTGTTCGATTAGCTGGTCGCGAACCATCTCGTCCCGAAGCGCGCCAAACTTGCATGAGCTAGCCAGCCCTCGCAAATTAGCTACACACTGCTGCACAGACTCACCAGGCAGTTGGTGTTGCTGACGGAATATAAACTGCCGAAGGAGGGCACTCTGTGGAGCAGCGAAATGGGTGCTCATAAGTCCCACAGCTTCGTCAAAGTTTGTGACGTTCTTCAGAGTCCCGAGCACACGATGACCCTCTGCTCCCAAGCAGTGTAGCAACAGAGCCGTCTTCCTAGCTTGGCTCACATCGTCGAGCCCTGAGGCGATGATGTAATTTTCAAAACTATGTAGCCAGTGAGTCCATGGTACCGGAGGCTCACCAGGTAATGCCAGGAAGGGGGCAGGTGGTGGGAGAGAGATATCAGCCATCCTCATCGCCAATATTGTATTTAGAAATCACGTCAGGACACAGCGCTGTCGCTCGACACAACCGCTACGTTGCATTCTTTATTTAGCCTGACACAGCATCACAGGCAGACCCGATCAAACAACCCAGAGCCTTCAGGCATCACCAATCGATCCCAGCACAATAGAACAGCACCAAATCAAATGCAGCACTGTCGATGTGTGCAGACATATCAGAAGTATCCTGAGTTTTGGCAGCACAGTCCCCGGCCATGGTTTCAGCACATTGAAGCCCAGTTCGAGCTGGGAGGAATAATGCGGGACGTTACGAGGTATTTCCATGTGGTGGCGGCGTTGGATGCCCGGACGAAAGCCTGAGCTATGGGGCTACTGGAAGCCCCCCGGCTGTGGGAAAACACGGCGCACTCAAGGCCTTCCTTTTGCAGCTATTCGAGCTGTCGGAGATGGAGAAGGCGGATCGCCTGTTGTCACTCAACGGACACGGCGATATCAAACCTTCTGAGCTGCTGGAGAAGATGTTGGCCGTTTTAGGCTCGGCGGATCCCTCCTTCATTTTCACCCATATTTTTCTACGGCAGCTTCCAGCGCCTGTGCGTACAGTGCTAGCCAGCTCCCCCCTCTCCTCCACCAAAGACTACCGCGCTCTGGGTGTGGAAGCGGACAGGATTTCCTCGCCAACCGGCAGCAGTTCGTTCATGCAATGCTCCCCACCCAGACCTTGCCCCCGCCACTGGAGGACGCAGTGGGCACCGCGGCTGCGTAGCTGCCCGCCGCCAGCATGACAGCGGGCTGGGTTATTACCACAACAGGTGTGGTGCCAGGGCCAAGCAGTGTCGCCCACCATGCAGCTTCAGTATCCAGGGAAATGCCAACGCTATGAGCTATGAGCGCCAGCGAGAACAGCAAGCTGTTGTTTATCAAGGACGCCTTATCTGGCCGGCGGCAGCTGGTCGATTTGGGCGCTCAGCATATATAGCATCCTGCCTGCATTGGCCGCGGACACCATAGCCGACGGACAAGGCCCCCCGATGGATGCCGCGAACTGCATGCCCTTACGTACCTACGGCACCAAGTATGTGGAGGTGGGTTTCGGCGGGCGGCGTTTCGGCTGGGATTTGATTATGACCGCGGTGACGGTTCCCCTCCTGGGCGCGGACTTCCTGTGCGTCTTCAGGCTGCTGGTGGATATTACAAACTGTCGTTTGATCGATGCTGTCTCTTTCGCTACATAACCATGCACACTGGGAGGTGCAGGGACGCTCGGCCTGTCAAAGGTGCTCTCTGTCGGAGATACGTATCAATGACTGCTCGCAGAGTTCCCTCACCTCACCACACCAACGTTCTCATCAGCGGTGGCCAAGCGGTGTGGAGCACCATATGGCCACCGACGCCCCCCCGGTCTACGCACATGCTCGGCGCCTCGACTCTGCTAAGCTCGCGATCGTCAGGGAGGAGTTTGCCACCATGGAATGCCTTGGCATTGTGCGCCGCGCGAACAGCCTGTGGGCCTCCCCCCTGCACATGGTTTCTAAGGCAGACGGCGGTTGGCGCCCCTGCGGCGATTTTCGTCACCTGATCAACGCCACAACCCCTGACCGGTACCCCGTCCCGCACATACAGGACTTCTTCGCCCACCTGGCAGAGGCCACCATCTTTTCCAAAGCAGATTTGGTGCGGGGCTAAAACCAGGTATCGGTCCACCCTCGGGACGTGCCCAAGACAGCGGTCATCACACCATTTTCGAGTTCCTGCGGATGCCCTTCGGTCTCAAGGGGGCAGCACAGATGTTCCAGCGGCTGATGGACTCTGTGCTACGGGATATGCCGTTCTTGTTTGTTTACTTGGATAACATTCTCATGGCCAGCGCATCCGCGGAAGAGCACCTGACGCAGCTCTGGCAGTTGTTCGAGCGGCTCAGTGCGCATGGACTTATAGTCAACCCAGCCAAGTGCCAGTTTGGCCTGTCATCCATCGACTTCCTCGGCCACCGCATCGCCCCACAGGGAACCGTTCCACTTCCTGCCAGAGTGGACGCTGTCGCCAGCTTTCCACGCCCCCACACTGTGAAGTCCCTGCAGGAGTTCTTGGGCATGGTGAACTTTTATAACAGGTTCATTCCCCACAGCAGCTCACCGCATGCGGCTCTTGTACGAGGCCCTGTGGGGCAAAGAAGCCAAGTGTAACGGGGGCAGTCCTATGGTGTTCTATGCTGGTCAGCCTGCTGCACGCCCGTCACTCTCATCGTTAGCTCTGCGTTGTGTTCTAGTTGGGTGGGGCCCCAGGTGTTGTGGGGGGCCCTCAGTCTCTCATCATCATCATCATCATCATGATCAAGGAAGGAGGGGGGGCACACAGGACTCTATTTGGCCCACCTTGCCATTTATTTTGGTTTCAAACCCTTCAAAAACATCCAGTCCTCCAGCTGGAGTGGTGTTTCTTACGGACGTGGGGGTCGAAGCTCAACCACTGCCCGGACTTCACTCGTGTACGTTAGAAGGAGAAACTGTCCACGGGACTCCGATGTAAGAAAGGATAAACAAGTATTTTATCCCACAGCTTGCAGTATCTTCTTACAGGGATACTCAAGGTTACATTCTCCTCAACCAGCAAAACTGTGCCACGGTAAGAAACACGCGTGGCTCGGCTCGATCGCTGCTTGAGACTCCTCCCACAAAACAAAAATGGCCTCTCCCGCGTTCCCTCTTCCGTGTACCCACAAGACCTCTCTCTTAAAGCGACAGTACATGTATATGAACGGTCGTTATAAAACATACATAAAAGTAAATAATGACATAAAATAAAATGTAGTAAACACAAATAACAGCACACAGACAGGATTTGGTGATATTTCATACTCAAACAAAATAAAATAAAAACATTAATTTTAACCTGGTTACATTCACCCCTCCTGAAATTCACCAACATCCTGACAGCAGGATAAGAAGAGAAAGAGGAAAGGAAAAGCCCATCACTGACTACTGGCACAAGTGAAAAGAAGGACCTAGTCCTCCAGTCAACTTAGGAGCTACCTCGGTTACGAGGTTCAGAAAATAATGAGGTTGATCAAGTCTCAGTATTCCCTTAGATCAATGTGACGCCTGATACGCCACACCATGCACTTGGCCCAAAACAACCCTGTCTGATAGACACCTAATAACTCACATTAAACTAGTCTGAATGACTCCAACCTCCATCAAAGTTCAATCCCTCACACTCCGTAGAAAGGGCATCTGAGCCATAGATTCTATTAACCTGTTCACTGACCTCACCACCCTCCCTGTGTGTATCCTAACCCGACCATCGCTCTCTACTTGTGTGCGTGAGACAGTGCGAGCTGCAACATCTGTATCGAGTGAGTGTGGTGCTTCTGTGTGCGAATCAGTGTGAGATATAACACCAACATCGAGTGAGTGTGATGCCTCTATGTGTGGTGCATGTGTGTTGTGTGGTGCGTGTGTGTTGGGTGGAGACTGAGCAGTGGCCCCCACAGGACTGACTACCAGACTAGACGGAATGAACTCTTCCGCTTCTGCCCACTCAGATCTAGGCGAGTCTCCAAGTGATGAGACTGCTAGCCCCACTGCATCCCCTGAGACCGTCAGGCCATCTGCACTGGACATCATTGGACTCTGCGCAGTCAAGCAACTGACTGGTTGTACTGGACTCCTCACCCTGATCTAACTCAGGGAGGGGCAAGAAGTTGACCTCCAACAAACGGTTCCTGTGCACCACCCTGGTGTGCCCCTCTGCATCCTGAATCTTGTAGACGTGGATATTGGGGTTGACACCGACAACTGTGTACACTCCGTTCTCCCATTTGTCAGCCAACTTTCTCTTCCCTCACTCACTCTGGTTCGCAACCAAAACACGATCCCCAACAGACAGGACAGTGCCCTTGGCGTGTCTGTTGTACTGTCGTGCCTGATGCTGCTGCTCAGCCGTGGAGTGCTTCTGAGCGATCTCCATTGCACTCCTTAGACAGGAAAGCAGAGACTGAGCATAAGAGTTATAGTCAACAACGTGAGGGTCATGCAAAACCTGCCTGAACATAACATCCACCGGCAGTCTTGGGACACGCCCATACATCAGGAAGAAAGGCGCGTAACCCATGGTCTCGTGAACAGTGGCATTGTACGCGAGCGTGAGAGAATGGATCTGCTGAGGCCACTGTTGCTTCTGCTGAAGCGGAAGGGAACGGAGCATATTCCCCATCGTGCGATTAAACCGCTCTGTCCCGCCATTGCCCATAGGATGGTAGGCCGTCGTGTGGGACTTCGCTACACCCGCCAACCTGAGAAGCTCTGCAATCAGGTTGCTCTCAAAGTTTGTGCCCTGGTCAGAATGTATTCTCTCCGGAAACCCGTGAACACAGAATACATGATCCCAGAGTTTCTTGGCGACCTGCTTCGCTGTCTGATTGGCGCAGGGGAACGCGTGAGCAAGCTTAGTGAAGTGGTCAGTAACCACTAGGACATCGACCGACCGCTGCTTACTGTCCTCAGTGGACCAGAAATCCATACACATAAGCTGCATCGGTGTGGAGGTTTTAATGCTCTCCAGGGGCGCGCAAGCAGCTGGCTCTGGGGTCTTCCCAACCACACATCTCCGACAGCATCTGACATATGCTCTGATATCCCTCTCCATGTCAGGCCAATAAAAACGCTGCCTTGCAAGACAGAGAGTACGGTCCTGGCCCTGATGACCAGCGTGATCGTGGTTGCCAGACAGTGCCTTGTCTTTCAGACTCAGAGGTAAAACATACTGAGACCTCCTCTGCTTGGACACTGGGTCCTTTGTCACCCTGTACAAGACACCATCATTGACTTCCAACTTCTCCCACTGTTTCAACAGCCTGAGGACCTTCTGGTCAGCACCATGCCTCTCATGTCTCGATGGCCGCTTCCGAACAGCGACAAAGGGCAACACCTTGGAGATGCAGGGGTCCTGCTCCTGACTCAACCTGAGCTCCTTGGTGGATAACATTGGCAGTGTATCCTGACCACCCAACAGATGCTGAATGTGCTGGACCAAACTGAGTGCTGTGAATACTGATGCATCAGGCCAGTCACATTTGGCTTGACAAAAAGCCTTGACCTCAGCTGCATCACAAGCAAGCCCAGATCACGCACTACTCACTGTTTGGGACTGGCAACTGAGTCTGAAAACATCCTGCACAGAGTCCCCCTCAACCCCATCGGCTTCCTGAACAAGGGCCGGGTAGGGCTCCCTAAGTAGCCTCTGACTGACGGGCTTGGAAAAAGGGTCGCAACTCAAGGCATCCGCCACCACGTTTTTCTTCCCTGGCAGGTGTTTGAGATCGAAGGTGTAAGACGTCAACTTAGACACCCAGCGGATCTCACACGCGTCAAGCTTCGGCTTTGTTAGGAGATAAGTCAGCGGATTATTATCTATCCAAATGGTGAAGCTTTGACCCTTCAGCCAGTGGCTGAACTTTTCACAAACACTCCACTTCAGCGCCATGAACTCCAGTCTATGAGCTGGATACTTCCGCTGTGAGGCACTGAGGGACTTGCTCGCAAAACCAACAGGTCTGGCCTTGGACTCTCCTCGGGGCACTTGAGACAGCACCGCGCTGAGTCTGTCCAAAGACGCATCGACCGACAAAATGAAAGGCATCTCAAAGTCTGGATGGGCAAGCACCACACACTCCAGTAACATCGTCTTCAACAGATCAAATGCTTCCCCACATTCCGCCGTCCAGTCTGCGGAGGTAAGCTTATGGAAGCTGCCATGGGGCTTCTTATCCTTAGCTGACCTCCCCCTCCTCTTTTGTCCAGCTGTAAGGGCGAACAGGGGCTTAGCCACAGAGGAGCAGTTCGGGAGGAAATGCTGGTAGTAAAATACCATACCAAGGAAAGATTTGATCCTACGAACAGAAGGCGTGCACCCATCACCTTCCATGAGATCCTGCACTGTCATGTTGGAGATTACCTCTACTTTGGAGGGATCGACAGACACACCTCCGCCATCAACCACGTGGCCCAAAAACCGCACCTGCTTCTGCAGCAGATGACACTTTTTTGGAGCCAGTTTCAAGTTGTTCTCCCTCAACCTCTGAAACACAGTGCGGAGCCTCGACAGAGCCTCAACCTCTGACGGCGCGAAGACAAGAAGATCATCAAGATAGCACTAAAGCTTCGTGAAGTTCAGATCCCCAAAGATCCCAATCATCATTCTCATGAAGGCTGCAGGGCTATTACAAAGGCCCTGTGGCACGCGATTGTATTCATGCAGCCCAAGGGGAGTCGTGAAAGCAGTGTACTTCTTGTCATCTTCATGCATTGGGATGTTGAAGAAGCCAGAGGTGAGGTCCATCGTACTAAAGAGGCAGTTACCACCCAGCGCGGCAAGACAGTCCGACTGGTGTGGCAAGGGATGAGTGTCTTTCAAGGTCCGAGCATTCAGCCATCTGAAATCAGTGCAGATCCGAAGCCCGCCATCCTTCTTCCACACCATAACCAGCGGTGAAGCGTATGCGCTCGAGGACTTCCGGATAATCCCTTTCTCCTCCATATCAGTGAGAACCTGTCTCAACTTCTGATAGTGGGCTGGGGAACCCTCCTGTAGGGCAAGCGAAAGGGGCGCTCATCCACCAGATGGATGCGATGTGTGTATCCTGTGACCTCGCCACAGTCCAGAGAGTCCCTGGAGAAGATGTCATGGTACTTGTTGAGCAGCTGAGTGAGCTGGGACTTGCATGCCTCACTAACCTGACAGGAGCTGAGGTCAATGTCACTGAGTCCGAGCTCTGACAAACTCCTAGCCGGCTGGACAGGGGGACAGGCACTACCTGTGGCGTTGGACTCATGCCTCCCCGCAACTGATTGCAGTCCCTGGAAAACATTAAAGTCCTCAATCGCCAAGCATGGAAACACATCAGCCAACTTGCAGTTCCTTTTCAGCGTGATGGCTTTGTCAGATGGATTGACAACAGTCATGGGTACCCACCTATCACCCCAGAGCGGTGTGACAAGTCGACCTACGAGGACACCGCGTGGCATGGCCTTGGAGTCTGTCGGCTCCACAACAACAGTGCTTCCAGCTGACATAGGCACCTTAGCAGGAAGTCTGCCCCAGACTAAGTGCTCGTGCCTCGGTAAGAGTGTCACGGCCTGGGTGAGCTTAACAGTACCTATCTTCTCAGGAACTGCACCACCCCTCCAGCGCTCTACATTCGTGAACATGGACAAGAACTGTTCAACGTCAGGACTAGATGGATGTTCCTGTCTGGACGCGATGTCCCAGTACTCAGTACCACTCTTGAGTACATGGGCCACATGTTTAATGACGTTTGTGCCGACTATCAGATCATCATGCTGACCGGGCACAACCAGAGTGGGTATGACAAAGGAAACATCATAAAGCTGCATGTTGAGGTCATAAAAACTATCAGGCCTAGTCTCCAGACCACCGCATCCAATCAAGACAATGTTCTCTTCAGGCTGCTGCTTCTCAGGTAAAACACCCCCAGAGCGGAGCTTCTCTAATGCATTTTCACTGATACTGCATGACATAGAGCCAGTATCCAACATGCCATTAAGCTGCACACTCTGGTTGACAAGAACAGGAGCATAGAACAAGTCACTGAAAGCCTGAATCCTCTGTGTCACCTGAATGACCATACGCGAACCCTGAGGTGCTTTGGCACACTTGTCTTCATACAAGTGAGCCAGGTCGGAGACATCAGTGAGGGACACATCTACATTACCCACACCATCCCTCTCTAGGTGTGGGTTTAGTAGTTTAACGGACGAGACTGACGACCAGCTCTTCCACCAGGCTGAGAAGGGAGCTGGTTGGGCGGCTGAGGGTGAGGACAGTCCCTCTTCCAATGACCAGGAGACAAACAGTTTATACATCGGTTCTCCCGGCTGCAGTGGGAAAATGTGGAGTGATCCGGAGACTTACAAACCCTGCACAACCTCTGTGGTGCGTCTGGCACCCGCCCTGCGGCGTTAGCTGGCGGTTGAGTCAGCGTCGGTGTCCGGACTGCAGCCCTAACTGGAACCTGAGTCTGCATTGTGACCAAACGGTCTAGCAAGCTCACCAAACTCCTCATATAGTCATCACCGCCAAAGACAGGTGCGGGACGCGGTGCGGGAGACGGTGTAGGAGACCTTGCACAAAATGGTGTAGGAGATGACGCATGAGCCGGGACGGGAGATGGCACCACCGGCACGGTCGTGTTCAAGTCGGGAGCCATGTCAACTACAGGGACATGAACCTGTGAATGGAACCGACGCTCTACCGCGCCTGCTTCACGTTGTCCACCTGCAGCAACACGGGACTTCCTCTCTAGCATGTGCTCATCAAGCCTCTCCTGGATCTCGCTAGCAGACCATTTCCCTGCGGACTTGAACTTAAAAACATTGGCAAGAGACTGATCTGGACAGTGTTTGATAAACATCATGCTTACCTCGTGGCTTGGCTCTTCAATACTACGGCCCTGCCACTTCAAGCATTCGTCAGCCACCTCCACTGTCTTATTAAGCCTAATCCAATACTCCATAGCGTCCTCACCTGGCTTGGGCAGCGTACTGTAAAAGTCCGCCAGGGGCATGCTCGAGTATGTGAGGTCACTAAAGTGTTGCTTCAGTACATCAAAAATAATGTGATAAGATACCAGAGATCGATCAATCAGTGGTTCTTAAAAGCAAAATCAAAAATACTGATGACAGTCTCCACACTGGAAAATATAAACAAAGATTGTCTGAAGATGTGAGAGCACGTGTGTCTGAGCAACTCTCTGAAGTATCGAAAACAGCCAAATGTATGGCGTGCTGCTGAGGCCCACAAACTCATGGAAGTTGGTGACCCAGAACCAAGCCACCTACCAAATTTGAAAACATTAAGAAAAACCAAACAAGAGAGAGGTGACAAGGAGCTAGGAGACAGGGATCCCATTCTTTCACTTCAGCTATAATGTGCCACACAATGGTAGCATACATGACATAGGCCTTGATAATTCTTTTTTTTTTTGGCATTACTGGACCCCTCCCAGTTGCAGGTTTATAAATCACAATCTAAAAACAGAGGCTCCACTTTGAGCGCTGAGGTTGTCAAAAAAAAATGAAAAGACCTATTGTAACCTCTGGGCACATTTTTTTTATACCATGGAGTTCTGTCCTCAAGAGCTGAAGCTGCAATTCATATTCCAGTGGTGCAAATGCTCTCTGAACGTCATGAAATTAATGCCATTGGAAACTGGCTATTTGAATGGCAGCGAGCAGGCACTCTGTCCCAGAAGAAGCAGTGTGTGATTTCTCACTTGTGTTGCTTGAGGGACTTGTCAAGGCCTTCACCCTGCATGCTGACTTGAAGACTTACATTAATGAGTGCTTTGGGGTACTCACAGGAAGTGGACCATCCAAAATACCACCTCGTTTTATTAGAGTGGATGTTGCACACTGTATTAAACTGATAAGTCAGTGGGACTGTCTCCAGAAAAAGGGCAATTGAGCGAGGGACTTCTACCTCAGGTGCATGGCAGAGCTTATATAATCAGTGACCCTAGAAGACACAAGGCAGCTGATACGTTCAGTTGTCATTGTTGCCTTGAGTGAATATGAGGGGAATGATGACAGAGGCATGCCAGTAACCTCTGAGACTTTCAAGATGCAACTAAAAAAAAAAATTTCAGAAGGATGTGTATCGCTTCCATGCATGAAAGGCAATGACATGGTAGAGGTCAATTTTAAAGAAGTTGTTCATGTATGCCAAACAGATCTGAAGCAGTGGGTGATGGAGATCTGTCATGACAGCAAAAAGCTAACAGTGCACGATGGTGATCGGGACAATTTACACTTTCTTTCTGAACTTGTCCCTCACATTGCACGAATGGCATGCTACCTGCCTATTTGGACAGGCATAATGATGCCTCACTTTAAAAGTGAAAACCTTAAAGCAAGTTCTGCCAGTGTTGAGGCAGAATTCAGTAATATCAAACATTGTCTCTTCAAGCATAACACCTACAGTGCATCCGGAAAGTATTCACACCCCTTCACTTTCCCCACATTTTGTTATGTTACAGCCTTGTTCCAAAATGGATTAAATTCCTTTTTTTCTCATCAATCTACATACAATACCCCACAGTGACAAAGTGAAAAAGGTTTTGTAGACATTTTTGCAAATTTATTAAAAATAAAAAACTGAAATATTGCATGTACATAAGTATTCACACCCTTTACTCAGTACTTGGTTGAGGCACCCTTGGCAGCGATTACAGCCTCAAGTCTTCTTGGGTATGAAGCTACAAGCTTGGCACACCTATATTTGGGGTATTTCTCCCATTCTTCTCTGCAGATCCTCTCGAGCTCTGTAAGGTTAGATGGGGAGCGTCGCTGCACAGCTATTTTCAGGTCTTTCCAGAGATGTTCAATGGGGTTCAAGTCTGGGCTCTGGCTGGGCCACTCAAGGACATTCACAGACTTGTCCCGAAGCCACTCCTTCATTGTCTTGGCTGTGTGCTTAGGGTCGTTGTCATGTTGAAAGGTAAACCTTCGCCCCAGTCTGAGGTCCTGAGCGCTCTGGAGCAGGTTTTCATCAAGGATCTCTCTGTACTTTGCTCCATTCATCTTTCCCTCGATCCTGACTAGTCTCCCAGTTCCTGCCGCTGAAAAACATCCCCACAGCATGATGCTGCCACCACCATGCTTCACTGTAGGGATGGTATTAGCAAGGTGATGAGAGGTGCCTGGTTTCCTCCAGACATGACGTTTGGCATTCAGGCCAAAGAGTTCAATCTTGGTTTCATCAGACCAGAGAATCTTGTTTCTCATGGTCTGAGAGTCCTTTAGGTGCTTTCTGGCAAACTCCAAGCGGGCTGTCATTTGCCTTTTACTGAGCAGAGGCTTCCGTCTGGCCACTCTACCATAAAGGCCTGATTGGTGGAGTGCTGCAGAGATGGTTGTCTTTCTGGAAGGTTCTCCCATCTCCACAGAGGAACGCTGGAGCTCTGTCAGAGTGACCATCGGGTTCTTGGTCACCTCCCTGACCAAGGCCCTTCTCCCCCGATTGCTCAGTTTGGCTGGGTGGCCAGCTCTAGGAAGAGTCCCGGTGGATCCAAACTTCTTCCATTCACGAATGATGGAGACCACTGTGCTCTTCGGGACCTTCAAAGCTGTAGAAATTTTTTTGTACCCTTCCCCACATCTGTGCCTCGATACAATCCTGTCTCAGAGGTCCATAGACAATTCCTTTGACTTCATGGCTTGGTTTCTGCTCTGACATGCACTGTCAACAGTGGGACCTTATATAGACAGGTGTGTGCCTTTCCAAATCATGTCCAATCAATTGAATTTACTATGGGTGGACTCCAATCAAGATGTAGAAACATCTCAAGGATGATCAGTGGAAACAGGATGAACCTGAGCTCAATTTTGAGTGTCATAGCAAAGGGTGCGAATACTTATTCCAGTTTTTTATTTTTAATAAATTTGCAAACATTTCTACAAAACCTTTTTCACTTTGTCATTATGGGGTATTGTGTGTGGATTGATGAGAAAAAAAAGGAATTTAATCCATTTTGGAATAAGGCTGTAACATAACAAAATGTGGGGAAGGTGAAGGGGTGTGAATACTTTCTGGATGCACTGTATAAGTATAAGCCAATACGTATAGACCGCTTCATTGTCCATCACCTGTGGCATATTGAAGGCAAGATGAAGCTGTCCTCTGCACCTGTGAAGATTTCAGCACACACTGAAAAAAGACCTTAAAGGTGGAGGACTCCACATCACGTCATGGGAAGCAGCATAAGGAGGTCCTTGCAATATCAGAAGATGAACATACAATTCATATTCCAGTGGTGAATTGTATATTCAACTTCTGATATTGAATGGCATATTATAACAAGAGAGAGCAATCTACCAAGGGAGGAATTTGTTGAAAACTGGAGAGGCCTTGCTCTTCCACCTAAAAAGAGGAGTTCTTCGTACCTTAATCCTTACCCTGAGTGGTCGCATGTAGATCCTAACTTGAAAAGAAAACAACCAAAGTTTGTCTTCTAAGAAATGGAAACTACATAGCCAAAGAGCCTGTTAAAGTCGGCAAAACACACACACACACACACACACACACACACACACACACATACACACACACAAAGCGGTAGCTTGGCATGCACAGACAAGCATGGATATGCAGACAATGACACACACACACACACACACGTGTGCACATTTATTGGGACTGGGCCTACACACACACACACACACACACACACACACACACACAGCACCTTACATACATCACACACTATTATTGTTGCTACTTTTTTATTCTGTTTTGTTGTTGTTGAGTTACTATTGTTGCTGCTGTGTTGAAGAGCCAAAACTCAATAATTCTACTTTCTCTTGTACTTATAATGAGACGTAACAAATAAAGAATCTTGAGTCTGTGTAAACAATACTTTCGCCTTTGATTCCTTTTGCCAATGTCTCTGTTGTGCGTTCTGTGACAGTCAGGCATTTTGCAGTTATGTCCACAAAGAAGAGAAAATGATTGAAATGTTTCACTTGGTGAAAACCATTGTCACAAAGGGAGTGCAATGTGATGTTTATGCACGGAGGGCAAAAATACTGTCTGACACATTTGAGTCTGTACAGCTGAGTCAGGTGTTAATCAAGTGAATGCATATGTAACATAGCTCATATCATCACTACAACTATGAAGCAAGTTGCTAGTGTGACAAGTAAGAGTCAGTGTTCCTCCCCACATTGTTGCTGAAGCATAGGACATTCAAGGGGAATCCCTCTGCTCCCCGTCAATGTTAACATTTTACAAAGAGGAGGAATGGGTCAGCTACAAGCTGCACTGGAAGATGGACTACTACTCAATCACCACCAACAGCACCTAGAACTCGCTGGAGGGATTACATGTCCAATCTGGCCTGGGAATGCCTTGGGATCCCCCAGGAGGAGCTAGAGGGCGTTGCTGGGGAGAGGGATGTCTGGAGTGCCCTACTTAGCTTGCTGCCACCGTGACCCGACCCCGGAGAAGCGGCTGAAGACGAATGAATAAATTAATGAAAAACAATATACCGTTTCAAGTGATTATTTAATAATTTAAGTGGATCAGGTTAAGTGTGGTCAGGCGGAAAAAAACAACAACTTCATATTTCTTCAGAGAGCACATGTAATTGCACAAACAGGTGTAGCAGATAAGAATTTAAAAATAATTAAATTTTTCAGAAAGCAATTTCATTCCTTTCAGAGATGCAATTGCACTCCTCGTATTCCATTTTCATAACATGATTTCACTGTTATTTCGGCTATGTTGCTCCGGTTATTGGTATAAGGTTAATGTAAATGGCATAAATAGGTAATGCGGGTTCTTGTCTGAGTTAATTGTGCGTCGATCGATTGGTAATGTCTCAATGCGCCGGTAGCGAGACTTGCGCTCCTCTCCGTCACTCAATACAGACGAGTGAAGGCAAGAGATGTGTGCTGGTTGCTTCATTCCTCTCCCCTCACTATTTCCCCTGTTTAAGGGCAGAACTTCAGCGCAAAGGAACGACACCAGTTTGGTACGATTTTGACGACAACGGGGTTCAGAACTGTGTAATTTCTTTAGTAAAATTACTGTAGCGACCGGCGTAGGTGGTCGCTCCGACTGTCCGACTGGGAGAGCGCAGGGGCAGATCTCTGCCTCTCGACTCATTCTTCTACGCCGGATCGACACAAAATTTTTTATTTCTGAAATACTAAAACAGCACAAGTGTTTATTTTAATTGCACAAACCGAGCACAAACAAACGAGACCAGTTTTGAACAATTCGGACGATTATTGGGGTGCAGAGTGACGTCACCGCTTATACATATAATGCTTAATATTGCAAAAAGCATTACAGCACAAAGGATAGTTTTTGCGGCACAAATCTACCCACACTAAATGATCTTTCCATTTTGGAGGAGGAAAATGGAGAGGCACCCCATGGCCCCATCACCTGTGAGGATGAGCATTGGAGCAGGCAAAGGCAGGGACCGGGGTGTGCCGACTTCCGGCATCGCAGACTGGTCCTTGGAACATGGAATGTCACCTCTCTGGCAGGGAAGGAGCTGAGCTGGTGTGGGAGGTGGAGTGGTACCGACTAGATATAGCTGGCCTCACCTCCACATATGTATAGCATGGGCTCTGGTACCAAATTCCTAGAGAGGGGCTGGACTCTTTACTTTTCTGGAGTTGGAAAAAAGTGACAGGCGCTGGGCGGGTGTGGGGATACTCACAAGTCCCCGGTTGAGCACCACCCTGTTTGGATTTCTCCTTGGGGAATGAGAGGGTCACGTCTATATGACTGACTCTTGTGTGTGCTTATGCACCGGAAAGTAGTTTGGAGTATCTAGCCTACTTGGAGTCTCTGTGTGGTGTCCTAGGGTTCCGCCTGGGAACTCTATAGTTTTGCTGGGGGACTTCAATGCTTACGTGGGCAATGATGGAGAAACCTGGAGGGACATGATTGAAAGAAACAGCCTCCCTGATCGGAACCCAAGCAGTTCCTTGTTAATGCACTTCTGTGAGAGTCGTGGATTGGCCATAACAAACACCATGTTCGAACACAATGTAGTTTATAAGTGTACTTGGTACCAGAACACTTTAGGCCGAAGATCGATGATAGACTTTGTGGTCATATCATCAGATCTGCAGCCTTATGTTTTCAACACTCGGGTGAAGAGAGGTGCAAAGCTGTCAAATGATCACCACCTGGTGGTGAGGTGGATCAGATGGCGGGAAGATCTGGCAAACCCAAACATATAGTGAGGGTGAACTGGGAATGTCTGGCAGAGGGACCTGTCCGTGAGGTCTTCAACTTCCACCTCTGGAAGAAGTTCTTGTGTATCCCGAGGCAGGCTGGGGACATGGAGTCTGAGTGGGCCATGTTCAAAGCCTCTATTGCAGATGCGGCAGGTAAGAGCTGTGGTCATAAGGTCATTGGTGCCTGTTGAGGTGGCAACCTCAGGACCCGCTGGTGGACACCGGCGGTGAGGGAAGCTGTTAGGCTGAAGAAGGAGGCCTTTCGGGCTTGGTTGGCCCAGGGGTCTCCTGAAGCAGCAGACACGTACCGGGAGGCCAGAAGGGCTTTGGCTTTGGCGGTCGCGGAAGCAAAAACTCGGCTGTGGGAGGAGTTCGGCGAGGCTATGGAGGAGGACTTTCTGTTGGCCTCAAGGAGGTTCTGACAAACCATCCGGCGACTCAGGAAGGGAAAGCAGGGCTTGACTCAGGCTGTGTTCAGCCAGGGAGGGGAACTGCTGACCTTGACTGGAGATGTTGTCGGGCAGTACAAAAAACACTTTGAGGAGGTCCTGAACCCAGCTAATACATCCTCAGTGGAGGAGGTAGAGTCTGAAGACTCGGGGAGAGCCCCACCCAGATCCCTAACAGAGGTACCTTTTTTTGTGAATTTTTCCCCCTTTTTCTTCCCAATTGTACTTGGCCAATTACCCCACTCTTCTGAGCCATGCCGGTCACTGCTCCACCCCCTCTGCTAATCCGGGGAGGGCTGCAGACTACCACATGCCTCGGAGGAGGCATGTGGTAGTCTCTTCAGTGTTGAGTGGAGGTCGGGGACAGTACCTGTAGAGTGGCAGACTGGGGTGGTGGGTCCCATATTTAAAAAAGGGGACCGGAGGATATGCTCCAATTATTGGGGCATCACACTGCTCAGCCTCCCTGTCTACTCTAGGGTGCTGGAAAGGAGGCTCCGACCAACTGTCAAACAATGTGGATTCCATCCTGGCCGTGGAACAACAGACCAACTCTTTACCCTTGCAGAAGTGCTGAGGGAGGCATGAGAGTTTGACCAGCCAGTCTACATGCGTTTTGTGGACTTGGAGAAGGCTTACAACCGTGTACCTCGAGGCACTTTCCTGGTCCAGAGGAGCAACAGGATTCAGTGGCTTTTGGCGGAGACTGTCCTGGTCTCTAGGCAAGAGTGTTTTTTTTTAAAGAATAAATGTGAAGCTGGCTGTTGGCTAAAATGAGCATCCAAGGTCAAGAAACCTTTCTTGGATAAATGAAGGTTTAAAAAAACCCTCCAATTTATCATCCTTTTTATCGTGAACTGATAAAGCTTTTTGGTGGGTGTAATGTCCACAAGCAGTGATTGTGTTCTAGTCTACGTACGCCCCCTGCTGATAGGAGGATATGGTGGCCCGCTAGGTAGTCAGGCACTCATGTTCAGTCAGAAAGCCACCTGCCATGTGTAAGTATATCCTGTGAGACTTCTCCAAAATCATCGTTCGCTCCAGTCATTGTCTGCCCATTTATTGATGTTATGAGAAGCACAAAACACCACACTGGCGACGAGGATCAAAACCTGCGCGGTGAAGAAAAATTCCGTCGAGAGAAAAAAAACATGAACGCACCGAGAGACTTCCTAAGCTAAGCTAACGAGGACACACGCTAACTCCCAAAATAACGTCACCATGTCGCTCGCAGGCGACGCCGCTCTCCTCCCCTTTGATACTGAAACCCAGCTAACAGAGAATGTTCCCACAACATTGGCTAACATTCCCTACAGGTTCTGCTTATGTTTCAAAAAAGATGTTTTCATCTAATGTTCAAAGAACATTTTAAGGATGTTTACCATTTCAAATAATGTTCCTATAATGTTAAATGTTAACAAAGGAAGAACGTTTCAGGTGCAACATTCTGAGGATGTTTTGGGGATGTTGTCAAAGTAACAGACTATAGAATGTTCTTCTGTAAAACATTCCTGCAATGTTACATGATAACAAAGGAAGAACATTTGCAAAGCAATAATTTGAAAATGTTTTCAGGATGTCATTAAAGCCTGAAATTACAGCACGTTTTTCTATAACACATTCCCAGAATGTTATCCTAGGTAGTTCTGTGGATGCAACGAAAACTTCCCGCTGAAAACACTAAGAGACATTCTGAAATTTTTTCCCTAACATTGTCAGAACGTTTTTATAAAAAAAAAAAAAGCTAGCTGGGAGGCGATCCCGGTTCTATTGGACCACGATGGACAAAATGGGTACAAAGGTTAGAAAATTATACCATAGCTATGAACGTTACTGGAGATGCTAGGCTAAAAGAATTGCTGTTGCACTTAGCAGGAGAACGAGCGCATGATATCTATGATACTATGGCAGTCGAGGCAGACAAGTATGCAGATACGAAACAGACGCTTACAGGATATTTTTCACCCAAAAAGAATGCCCAGTATCAAGTCTACATATTCAGAAAAGCAGCAGAAATTCTGGATAGCTACCACACCAGGCTACGCATGTTAGCAAAGAACTGTGAGTTTACAAACATAGATTCTGAAATTAAAGCACACCTAATACAGAGCTGCACATCATCCAGACTTCGCAGGAAGGTGCTGAGAGAGCCCGACATAACACTAAATGGACTTCTGGACCACGGGAGAACTCCAGAACTGTCTGAAATGCAGGCTGCAGACACAGAACAGAGTACAGCTGCTACAGTGAATGTGTGAAAGGTTGGAGGGATGAATGGCGCATTCACGATCTGTTGCAAATTAGCAATACAGTAGGTTCATGTTCATTGCTTGCTTTGTTCTGTTGTGCAATTTGAGCAGTAATGGTGTTTAACTGTGATCTACAGAGTGGTCTTGATCTGGTAGTCTGAGATTGGTTGCTTCTGTCTCCACCCACTACCGATGGGAATTCGCAGTGATTTCCTCATTCCAATAAAATACTCATCGAGGAAGCACCTGTCTCATTACTTTTGTGATTATTTCACCCCTTTTTCAGGGGCGTAACTAATGTGGTGCACCAGAAGTCTCAAAACAAGCCATCAGCTGGAAATGTACGCCCAATGACAGTTAAACCAAACAACCAATGTAGGAACTGTGGAGGCAAATACCCGCATGAAGAGGACTGCCCAGCTAAAGGCAAGCTATGCAAAGCATGTGGTAAACAAAACCACTTTGCAAGACAGTGCCACTCAAAACTCAGAGGTAAATGGTATAATGGTATATCCTTATAAACATCACAATCCATCCTGCTACTTCTGTCAGTAGTCACATCATCAATAAACACCAATGACCAAGTTCCACTGGCAACCATCCATGCCCATTTCATAACACTACCTCCACCATGTTTGACAGACGATATGGTGTGCTGAGAATCATGAGCTGTTCCTTTTGTTCTCCACACTTTTCCTCTTCCCATCTTTCTGGTACAAGTTAATCATTGCTTCATCTGTCCAAAAAACCTTGTTCCAGAACTGGGTAGGTTTTTAGATGTTTTTAAACACAGTCTAATCTGGCCTTCCTGTTCTTAAGCGACACCAGTGGTTTTAACCTTGTCGTAAACCCTCTGTATTTATTTTCATGCAGGCGTCTCTTGATTGTAGACTTGAACAATGATACCCCTGCCTCTCAAGAGTATTTTTGACTTCCCTAGATGTTGTGAATGTGTTTGTCTTCACGAGGGAAATAATTCTGCGATCATCCACTGTAGATGTGTTCCGTGGTCTTCTAAGCCTTTTGGTGTTGCTGAGCTTTGCAAGTGCGTTCTTTCTTTTTAAGAATGTACCAAAATGTTGACTTGGCCACTGCTGAAGTGTTTACTATCCATCCGATAGATTTCCTTTGCTTTTTCAGCCTAATGATGGCCTTCATCACTTGTATTGACACCTCTATGGACTTCATGTTGAGAGTTCCGATGAACAGCTACCAAATGCAAATGTAAATACTTGGAATGAACCCCAGAGCTTTTATCTGTCATGGAATAATGATGGAAAAGGTCTTACTTGCCCATGAAACGACTTGTTAGTCAAGTGTCCAATTACTTTTGATCCTCTGAAAATGGGGTGGCCATATATAAAACTGGCTGTAATTCCTGAACGGTTAACGCAATATTTTTGTCCAACCCCTTAAATTAAAGCTGAAAGTCCACACGTCAATCACATATTGGTTGCGTCATTTCAAATCGACTGTGGTGGTGTACAGGGGCAAAATTACCAATATTGTGTCACTGTCCAAATACTTATGGACCTAACTGTATGTCCTGCCATCTCATACCCACACAGACAGGTGACAGCACATGGGCAGCAAAAGTAGCAGAGGAATATGTCAACTTCATGACACATCATGCTACACCCAAAGCAATGGCTCTCACAGAGATTAAAGAGGAGACTCTGAAAGACCCGATCCTACAAAAGGTCAGTGCACACGTCCGAAACAATACGTGGTACAAGGTCACACATGACACACAACACACTGCCAGTCTGAAGCAGTTCAAACAAATTAGCAGTTAACTAGCAGTGTTACCGGCGGATGATATCATATTAAGAAATACGAGCATCATCATCCCCACAGCCCAACAGAACAGAATCCTACAGGTCACCCACGAGGGACACCAGGGCATTGTTAAGACAAAAACACTCCTCAGGACAAAAGTTTGGTTTCCATACATGCACCAGCAAGCAGAAGCTACAGTCAAAAACTGTATAGCATGCCAGGCGAACAGTCACACACTCAGAGTCACTGCAGATGTCTGAGTTACCAGAAGCCCCCTGGCATAGCACAAGTGCAGACTTCAATGGACCTCTCCCCACTGGAGAGTATCTACTTGTCATTGTGGATGAATACACATGGTACCCAGTAGTTGAGGCTGTTAAGTCAACTCTAGCTAATACAGTCATACCAGTTATAGACAAAGTATTCTTCATGTTTGGAATTCCCAGAGTGCTCAAAACAGACAATGGCCCTCCATTTAACGGTGACCGGTTTGCCCGGTTCGCAACCTACCTTATGTTTCACCACTGCAAAATCACACCCCAATGGCCCCAGGCTAACGCCACTGCAGAACGTTTTATGCGCACACTAAGCAAGACCATCCGTGTTGCAGGAACACAAGGCATACCATGGAAGCAGCATCTCAACATCTTCCTTCGAGAGTATCGTTCCATACCACACAGCACCACAGATGCTTCACCAGTGGAGCTTCTGTTCTAATGCAAGATCTACACAAAGATTCCCACCATGCCACTTCCAACAGCTTAGATCATGGAATCTGAGCAAAAGATCGAGAAGCTAAAGTTAAGATGAAAGCTTATGCTGACACACGTCATCACACAACACCAAGTACTCTCACCCCAGGAGACACCGTGCTCCACCGCCAGCCTAATCACAACAAACTCACCACAACCTACAACAGTGAACCATACACTGTCAAAGATCAAAGGCTCGATGGTCACAGCAACAAAGGACGGACACTCCATCACGAGGAACTCATCCTTTTTCAAGAAAATCCCTACTGAGCTCCAGAGCATTCCACCAGAGCCAGACAATAGCAACGAGACTGTTGTCAACACACCAACTCCAAGATATCCTGTTCGGCGTAACAGACGTCCTCCTCCCTGTCTTCGTGAGTATGAGTAGTCTCACAAACCAATACGGACTGTTGTTGACTGAGAGATTACTCTATCTCATGGACTGACAATGTTGTTGTCATTTGAGACTGTTTACAAACAATACTATTGTTCCATGGACTGTTCTATACAAGCAAGCTTAAAGCACGAAGTAAAGGACTGTTTTGGTTGCACTATAGAAATTGACTTTTCAGTTGTTTCAGGGACAGCTACAGTAAATGCGTTTATTGCAAGTAAGGAATAACAGTCAAAGTTAAGGCCACTATGGGTTTTTATTTTTTAGTATGGGTATTTGAGAATACTTACAAGGAAAGTACTCCAGTAGCACTTCGGAAATTAAAACTGAGTTATTGTTAAAACAAAAAAAAGAGAGAAAAAAGAAAAGAGTGATTTAATGTCCACAAGCAGTGACTGTTCTTGTCTACGTATGCCCCCTGCTGATAGGAGGATATGGTAGCCAGCTAGGTAGTCAGGCACTTATGTTCAGTCAGGAAGCCATCTGCCATATGTAAATATATTCTGTGAGACTTCTCCACAATCATCGTTCACTCCAGTCATTGTCTGTCCATTTATTGATGTTATGAGAAGCACAAAACAAACACCACACTGAGACAGATGTTTGTTGGGGGATAAAGGACAGTTTTGTTTTACATTATATCACTGTCATTGGCCTAATACATCAGGAAAGGTTTAATATTTTAGGAAGGAAATTAATTGAATAATCACTGGCAATCATAAGCATTTGTTTTGAATAATGCATTTTGAAACAGGTTGCGCGGGCTCAACACATCACTGTAAAATGTTAAATCCAAATAAGACCCATCCATCCATCCATCCATCCATCCATTATCCAAACCACTTATGCTGCTCTCAAACCTGCTGTGATTTTAAGCACGACAAGCTTTTCTTTACCTTTTTTTTTTTTTACCCCCCAACGGAAACTTTACAGCCTAATATTGCAGTTTTGCCAGGTATGAGTAAGAGGAAGAGGAGGAGTTGGAGTGAGCTTCAAAGACCGAGCGATGCAGAGGTCTTGCATTTATTCACAGTGCCTTGTTAAAGGTTAGGGGCTTCCCGGTCACCCACTGTTAAAAATAAATAAATAAATAAGAATAATCTTTTTTTGTAAAGCTATCACACTGTTTACAAGTAGGTGTATGTAGAAGGAACGGAGAAGGGAAAATGGAAATGTCAGTGAAATGTCAAATGCCTGCTGGCCCTATCCGCTGTTGCTTTTTTTTTTGTTCTCTGGCTGAAATGTTCTCTCTAGAAAGGAAGGACCTGGCTAGGCAACTCCCCCCATCTCCACACACACACACACACGTACACTCACTCACACACACGTACACTCACTCACACACACGTACACTCACTCACACACACACACACACACACACACACACACACACACACACACACACACACACGAATCAGAGCTCTAATCTTTGCAAGGTCACACCTGTTGGTGACTTTGACCATGTCAAGTAACACTGGTTGTGGATGGATGGATGGATGGATGGACCCAGTGCAAATGAGTGGATGAACTGACTCTATGTATGAGACTGATAGTTAATGGATTGATGTAAGGATTTATGATTGATGGACTAACTGAGGGATTGCTAGTTGGATAGAAAAGAAAGAAAGAAAACACACGTGGCTGGGCGACTGCCATCATGTTAGTCAGTATGCAAGATAGGGCAGAGTTTGCACAGAATAAAGATACAACATGGCAGCAGAGCTCATTAGTTATACAGTTAGGTCTCATCAAGCAATGTCAAAAACGGTTTTTACGGGGCGTCCGCGTAGCGTAGCGGTCTATACCATTGCCTACCAACACAGAGATCATCAGATCGAATCACCGGTTACCTCCGGCTTGGTCGGGCTCCTACAGACACAATTGGCAGTGTCTGCGGGTGGGCAGCCGGAGGTGCGTGTGTGTCCTAGCTGCTACACTAGCGCCTCCTCTGGTCGCTCGGGGCGCCTGTTCGGAGGGGGAATAGCGTGATTCTCACACTTGCTATGTCCCCCTGGCGAACTCCTCACTGTCAGGTGAAAAGAAGCGGCTGGCGACTCCACATGTATCGGAGGAGACACGTGGTAGTCTGCAGCCCTCCCCGGATCGGCAAAGTGGGTGGAGCAGTGACCGGGACAGTTCGGAAGAGTAGGGTAATACGCCCATTTCACGCCGCGGCCATCTTGGATTTAAAAAAAAAAACCAATTGGGAATTTAGCCACGCCCCCTTCTTACTCAATCGGAAATCAATGCAGCCGGGGCCAGCAGCAGCAAATATGGTTTGGACTACCAACCTCGAGCACCTACCGTCATTTACCACAATATGAAAACTAAGCTGGATCTTTTCTTTTTCGAGTACTTTCTGCCTCTCCTGTGCCAGTGAGGAGAGACACACACACACAGGGCTGTATTCAAAGAAGCTGTTTAATCACAATAAAATAAAAAATAAGATACATTTCATTTTTATACAGTACATTCAATATTTATACATTAGATTGTCCCATCTACAATATTTTCATTCTTTGTCCTTTAACTTTAACAAAACTGTTGGTTCATTTTAAACTAAAATATGTTCGGTCAACTGTCATTCTGTTGTAGCAATAAACTGGAACTCGCTACCAACTCAAATCATCAATTGTTTACTAAACTAAGATAGTGATTGCTCATCTCAAGGTGTGGGCTAAAAAATGGGACTGTACTGAAATGAAGTTAAATATGTTTCAATCTATCTAAGGTTTGTGTGCACTATTTTCTTGTCAGCTGAATTTAACAAAGGTTTAAAACAGTGGTCTCTGAAAATTTGTTAGGAGAGCACACACAGTCCACAGTTGGTTGACTGTTCCACTTAGTGAAAGGGGTATGACTCCATCAAAAATGTGGTACTCCTTTATGCGTCTTATTGACCGTTCGACATGTATTCTCAAGCCAGCAATACTCTGTGTGTCTGTGAGCTCATCACAGCTAAACTGTCCACTTGGGCCGAAAAATGCAGGGATGACAAGTTTTACATCTATTTCATCGAGCAGGTCTCTGATAAGGAAGCCCTTATCGGCCATGACCTCATCACCTGACTCTAAGAGGTCCAGAACACCTGACCTCTTAGTTATCTCCTTATCAGAAATACATCCTGTGTATAGATTACTTACCAGGCTAACTGACCCCGAGGGAGTGATCCCAATTAGGGATTTCAGTGTAGTGTTACTTTTAACCCAGCCACTGAGGATGCACAAGCCAGTGCATCCTTAGCGCCGGTCCCAAGCCCAGGGGAGGGTTGCATCATGAAGGGCATCCGGCATAAAATCTTTGCCAAATCAAATATGCGGATCATAAATAAGACTTACATACCGGATCGGTCGAGGCCCGGGTTACCAACGACCGCCACCGGTACTGTTAACCAGCAGGGTGTCAGTGGAAACTATGCTACTGTTGGGCGAAGGAGAAGGAGAGGGGGAAAGCATATCCAGAGGCAGCTAGAGAGGAGGAAGGGTAGACATGTGGAGGTGAGAGTTGGAACTTTGAATGTTGGCACTATGACTGGTAAAGGGAGAGAGCTGGCTGACATGATGGAAAGAAGAAAGGTAGGCATACTGTGTGTGCAAGAGACCAGGTGGAAGGGGAGTAAGGCCAGGAGTATCGGAGGTGGGTTCAAACTCTTTTACCATGGTGTGAATGGGAGGAGAAATGGGGTAGGGGTAATTCTGAAGGAAGAGTATGTCAAGAGCGTGCTGGAGGTGAAGAGAGTGTCAGACAGAGTGATGAGTATGAAGCTGGAAATTGAAGGTTTATTGCTGAATGTTATCAGCACATATGCCCCGCAAGTTCGGTGTGAGATGGATGAAAAAGAAGAATTCTGGAGTGAGTTGGATGACATGGTGGAGAGGGTACCCAAGGAGGAGAGAGTGGTGATTGGAGCGGACTTCAATGGACATGTTGGTGAAGGGAACAGAGGTGATGAGGAGGTGATGGGAAGGTATGGAGTCAAGAAGAGAAATGTGGAAGGACAGATGGTGGTCGATTTTGTGAAAAGGATGGAAATGGCTGTGGTGAATACATATTTCAAGAAGAGGGAGGAACACAGGGTGACGTACAAGAGTGGAGGAAAGTGCACACAGGTGGACTATATCTTATGTAGAAGGCACCATCTAAAAGGGATTGGAGACTGCAAGGTGGTGACAGGGGAGAACGTAGCTAGGCAGCATAGGATGGTGGTCTGTAGGATGACTTTGGAGACCAAGAAGAGGAAGCGAGTGAAGACACAGCCGAAGATCAAATGGTGGAAGTTGAAGAAGGAAGACTGTTGTGTGGAGTTCAGGCAGGAGTTAAGACAGGCACTGGGTGGTAGTGAAGAGTTGCCAGATGGCTGGACAACCACTGCAGAAATAGTGAGGGAGACAGCTAGGAAGGTACTTGGTGTGTCATCAGGACAGAGGAAGGAAGACAAGGAGACTTGGTGGTGGAATGAGGAAGTACAGCAAATTATACAGAGGAAAAGGTTGGCAAAGAAGAAGTGGGATAGTAAGAGAGACGAAGAAAGTAGACAGGAGTACAAGGAGATGCAGCGTAAAGCAAAGAGAGTGGTGGCAAAGGCAAAGGAAAAGGCGTATGGTGAGTTGTATGACAGGTTAGACACTAAGGAAGGAGAAAAGGACTTGTACCGATTGGCTAGACAGAGAGACCAAGCTGCAAAGGATGTGCAGCAAGTTAGGGCGATCAAGGATAGAGATGGAAATGTGCTGACAAGCGAGGAGAGTGTGCTAAGAAGGTGGAAGGAATACTTTCAGGGGCTGATGAATGAAGAAAATGAGAGAGAGAGAAGGTTGGATGATGTAGGGATAGTGAATCAGGAAGTTCAGTGGATTAACAAGGAGGAAGTGAGGGCAGCTATGAAGAGGATGAAGAGTGGAAAGGCAGTTGGTCCTGATGACATACCTGTGGAGGCATGGAGATGTTTAGGAGAGATGGCAGTGGAGTTTTTAACTAGATTGTTTAACACAATCTTGGAAAGTGAGAGGATGCCTGAGGAGTGGAGAAAAAGCATACTGGTACCGATTTTCAAGAACAAGGGCGATGTGCAGAACTGTAACAACTACAGAGGTATAAAGTTGATCAGCCACAGCATGAAGATTTGGGAAAGAGTGGTAGAAGCTAGGTTAAGAGGAGAGGTGATGATCAGCGAGAAGCAGTATGGTTTCATGCCACGAAAGAGCACCACAGATGCGATGTTTGCTTTGAGAATGTTGACTGAGAAGTATAGAGAAGGCCTGAAAGAGTTGCATTGTGTCTTTGTAGATTTAGAGAAAGCTTATGACAGAGTGCCGAGAGAGGAGGTGTGGTATTGTATGAGGAAGTCAGGAGTTGCAGAGAAGTATGTAGGAGTGGTGCAGGATACGTATGAGGGAAGTGTGACAATGGTGAGGTGTGCGGTTGGAATGACAGATGGGTTCAAGGTGGAGGTCGGATTACATCAAGGATCAGCTCTGAGCCCTTTCTTGTTTGCAATGGTGACGGACAGGTTGACGGACAAGATCAGGCAGGAGTCTCCATGGACGATGATGTTCGCGGATGACATTGTGATCTGTAGCGAGAGTAGGGTGCAGGTTGAGGAGAGCCTGAAGAGGTGGAGGTATGCACTGGAGAGAAGAGGAATGAAAGTCAGTAGGAGCAAGACGGAATACCTATGCGTGAATGAGAGAGAGGACAGTGGAATGGTCAGGATGCAAGGAGTGGAGGTGACAAAGGCATTTGAGTTTAAATACTTGGGGTCAACCGTCCAAAGTAATGGGGAGTGCAGTAGAGAGGTGAAAAAGAGAGTGCAGGCAGGGTGGAGTGGGTGGAGAAGTGTGTCAGGAGTGATTTGCGACAGAAGGGTACCAGCAAGAGTTAAAGGGAAAGTTTACAAGATGGCTGTGAGACCAGCTATGTTATATGGTTTGGAGACAGTGGCACTGACGAAAAGACAGGAGGCGAAGCTGGAGGTGGCAGAGTTGAAGATGCTAAGATTTTCACTGGGAGTAACGAAGAAGGACAGGATTAGGAACGATTATATTAGAGGGACCGCTCAGGTTGGACGGTTTGGAGACAAAGCAAGAAAGGCAAGATTGAGATGGCTTGGACATGTGTGGAGGAGAGATGCTAAGTATATTGGGAGAAGGATGCTGAATATGGAGCTGCCAGGGAAGAGGAGAAGAGGAAGGCCAAAGAGGAGGTTCATGGATGTGGTGAGGGAAGACATGCAGGTGGCTGGTGTGACAGAGGAAGACGCAGAAGACAGGAAGAAATGGAAACGGATGATCTGCTGTGGCAACCCCTAACGGGAGCAGCCGAAAGTAGTAGTAGTAGTGTAGTGTTACTTTTATAATGGGAGTATGTCATGGTGTTCAAAACCTTCGAACTAGCTGTCTCGATGCGGATCTCTGTGCAGTCTAGTATCACTCTTGTGTTTGGGTAGAATTCCCTGAATACTGGTGGCATTAGCTCGTCTACTGCTGCTCTACTAGGCCATATTGGGAGGGTCCCTAACATAAAGAGCAAATAGTTGGCCCACATCGTACAGTTCCTGCTGACTGTGGCCGGCGACACATTGAATCGTACAGATAAATCCAGAGCAAAAAATCCCTGCCTCACACGGCACAAGAACAGGAAAAACTGATCAATCAGCGCTAAATGCTCTGCATGGAAGCCAGACACAGAAATGTGTTCTAGGTTATGGCTGTTCCTTTGCATTTGAGTCCATCGCACCATGGACTCTGCAGTAGGCTGTAAAGCTAGGAAGAGTGCTTTGAGGGTGTGGTAATCCTTAAAACCAGTGTAAAACCTGATCAGATTGGGCGCACACTGGAAGCGTTCTAGACCAAAACGCTCACTTTTCAGCTTTTTATTTTCGCCCTCCTGGAAAGCGATGCGTTTCTTTACTGCATCAAGCTGGTCTTCCACAGAAAGGGGCTTCACGTCGTAGTCATGATCAGGTAGAGTCGCCCAAACCTCACTGGACACATGAGGATATGTCATACATGTGGGAAGCAATATAAATCCACACATTTTCCTGTTATCAAGATGATGTGTCAGAACAGAGCTATCCACTATTGAAAGATTAGTGAATATACGTATACATACATATATATACAGATTTATCTCTTTCCCTTCTTTGATAGGAGTTGCAGGATGGTACACAGCAGTACGACATGTTGCTTCCAGCAGTGTTTTCAATGAAGTAAGAAGGGGGCGTGGCTAAGTTCCCACCGCTTGGTTTTTTTTAAATCCAAGATGGCCGCGGCGTGAAACGGGCATATTGGCCGAATACAATTGGGGAGAAAAAAGGCGGGGGGAAAAAACGGTTTCCACACCTTAAGGAAATAGTTTGAAGAATTCCATTAGCTAAAACACACCTGTTCCATCTTAGCAATAGAAAGCATTTCGCTGAGCCACCTCCTGAAACATGGGGGCGATGGAGACTTCCAAATTAGTTATATTAATGTTTTAGCTGCAAACATACCTACCTTGAGAGCTTGATTTTGGTGGGAGGGAAGGGCCCTTGTCCTGTCAGAACAACCAAATATTGCCAAATTATCATCTGGCTTGATGTTTATTTTATATTGTTTGGAAAACCAATTAAATATGTCACCCGAAATTACCTAGTACTGGGCAGTGTCAGAATAAATGTAATAGTGATCCTTTGGTAGTACCAAATCATGGGCGAATCTGATTCAAATATCTTCGAATATCTAAGTTTAGTTTTGGAGGATTGATATCTGTGTAAGACTTTAAATTGAATTAATCTATCTCTAGAATAGACAGAGCACCTCTGTATACTGGACATGCCTTCCTCCCACAGTTCATCTGATACTGGAACGCCCAATTCTTCCGCCCAGGCTTCCCCGAGATGACTGGTGTTCACTGGTACCATAAAGGAAGTGATGAAGCAGGAAATCAAATATTTAGAGTTTGACTGTAAGAGACGTCGATCATAAAAAATGTGGCTCTTTGGTTTGACTGAATTCTGGGATACACTCCCATATGAGATGCCTGACTTGAAGGTAGCGGTAAAAACGTGGTTGAAGAGGGTGATATTTAGTTTGGAGTTGAAGGAATGAGGCACATTTATTAACTATATAAACATCTCAAACACAGCACAGTCCCCACTCCCTGCAGTCCAGAAACACTTTATCCATCAGTGCTAGTTTGAACAAGTGATCATATGCTATAGGGTTGGTGTACTGAGACATTTGGCAGTCCAAAGACTTTTTCTATTTGATTCAAAATCTTCAGGGAGTTTGTGAGAATGAAGTTATGACAAAGTAATTTGTAGGAAGGCTGTGCTCTGGAAAAGACCAGCACTGGGAGAGAGTCTTTGAAACTGACATGGATTTGATCTTTAACCAGAGTGGGGAGACAGCAGACCAGTCATCACCAGGGGAAACCTGTTGCCAGAAAGTGAGAGCCCTCACATTTGCAAGGCCAAGTCCACCCCATTTACATTCTTCTATAACTAAGCTTTAGATATGCGAGGGGGTTTATTTGACCAGACAAACAAGAGGATAGCTGAATCCAGTTGTTTAAACAGAGGGAACAGTAAATGTGTCAGCCGATTTCTATTTCTATTCAGATATTAATGTGGTGTTGGCTTGACTCATATTTTGACACATTTCTATTGATGATTACTTCTTTATGGGACTATTTTGTACATCCAGTGAATAAGAAGACCACTCACAGATCCACAAGGAAGCCAGACGCGTAACTTCCAATCTTTAAGTCAAGTCCATTTCATTTGTATAGCCCATTACCACAAATTACACATTTGCCTCAGTGGGCTTTACAGAAATACAATATCCTGTCCTTAGATCCTCGCATCGGATAAGGAACTCCCTAAAAAAAAAACCCAACCCTTTAACAGGGAGAGAAAATAGGAAGAATCCTCAGGGAGAGCAACAGAGGAGGGATCTCCCTCTCCCAAAGAGGGACAACATGCAATGGATGTTGTGTTAACACAATTTACAGAATACAACATCAAAAGAGGATAACAGAATTATAATGGAATTAAACAATATATGAAGAATATGATGAGGAGGATGCCAAGCAGTGTCCAGATGCTACCGGAACAGCCCAGGACCCAAGCCACGCAACCACCATCACCACGTAGACCTGACAGGACAGACTACACATGCACACAGGGGAGACTCACATCACACCATTCACATACACACGACAAGAGACAAGAAAATACATTAGTCACACATTGGAGAGAAAGAAGGATATAACACTGAAACAGGATAACAATATTATACGGATTTGTAAGTTATATAAAGAAGGTGATGAGGAGGATGCCACGCAGTGTCCAGGTGGCAACCACCGTCACCATGGAGACCTGGGAGGAGGACAGACTACACATGCACACGGGGGAGACTCACATCACACCATTCACATACACAGAAGAAGATAAAGGAGAAAACATCATAGAGAGGGAGAGAAAATACATTTACAATAATTAATAATCTATACTCTATAGTCTCGTCGGCAGAACAATGTTTGGTAACTTCATTGAGACAGAAACCACCTGGCCATGCAGTACAGGTTGTGAAGTACTCATTTTAAAGTCAACTAATTTTAGTTTAAGGCAAAAAGACGAGGTTTAAGTTTGGATTTAATAAAGGACTCAACAGACTCTGATTGTCTGACGACGGCAGCAGGCAGGTTATTCCACAAAAATGGAGCCTGGTAGGAAAAGGACCTGCCACCAGCTGACTTCTTTTAAACTTTGGGTACACACAGGAGTCCTGTATTTTGAGAGTGGAGAGCTCGAGATGGAATGTACGGTTTAATGAGATCAGACAGGTATGATGGGGCAAGCCCATTTAGGATTTTATAAGTCAGCAGAAGCACTTTGAAGTCTGGTTTAACATAGGAAGCCAATGAAAGAAGACAAAAATTGGTGTAATATGGTCAAATCTTCTAGTTTTAGTTAGGGTTCTAGCTGCAGCATTTTGAACCATCTGAAGACTTTTAGTACTAGCATGTGGCACCCTGAAAACGACATTATAGTAATCAAGTCTGGATGAAACAAATGCATGTACTAGAATCTCTACGCCATGGACAGGAAAGACAATATTTTAGCTATGTTACGTAAGGGAAAAAAGGCAGTCTTGGTGATTTCTTTAATGTGTGTATCAAAGGAAAGGCTGGGACCAAACATAACACCAAGATTTTTGGCTGCCAAGCTCTGACCTGAGCTTATCATTGCACATCTGTTGCAGGAGCAGGTACAAGAAAGGCCAAGAGATCATAAATTGGGTTCTCCACTGAGAGGACGCCACACCTTGAAATAGGCTTGTTCTTCTTGTTGATGGTGAATACAAATTAGTCAGTGTCTGTGCACCATTGTACACCAAGAGCACATTCCATGGGCAGAGTATCATAACCTAAGTCCAAGGTTTCAAAGTCGTTGGCCCTCCACTCTCCTCTTTGGAAATGAATGCAAAAAACACATGACTGTTGCTTGCCCATTTTATCAAATGGAACCCTCCAGTGGTGCACAGTGCAGTTAGATCCTTGACTAGTGCAACAGCTTCCTCTTGGCTTGCAATAGCCTTCAGACAATCATCAGCATAAAAATTCTTGAGTAGGAGATGATGTAGCTCCAAAAAGATGTACTACCATCTTGTATTCAGCCATGGCTTTTGTTAAGTCTACCTGAGGCCACCAAAGAAAATGCAAGAGGTTGGTATCCTCATCTGGAACCCTGACCTGGAGGTACATGGCTTTAATATCAGTTATCATTGCAACCTGATCTTGTCTAAATTGTGTTAGAACTCTGACAAGTGAGGTTGCTAAGTCTGGACCTTGCAGCAGTATGTCATTCAGGGAAGTAGACTGAAAGGAGGCTGTACAGTCAAACACCACTTGCAACTTCTTTTTGTGAGGATGGCACACCCCATATATACCAAACTCTGCCATTCTACCAGTTGCATTGGTAATCTGGCACTTGAACTACATATCCTTTCTCAAGCATGTTACAAATGAAGACCTTGTATTCTTCATGGAATTTGAGATTTTTCCTGAATTTCTTTCTGAGGCTCCATGCATGCTGCTGTGCAAGACTTTTGTTATCTGGCTTGTTGACTGGCTCTTTTTTAACAGGTAGATTGATGTAGTAATGCCCATTTATATTGCCCACTGATTTAGTTATCTTTTCCATGAACTGAATGTCATCTAATGATATTTTCGGTGTTTCAACACAGTTCCGTTTTGGGAAATCTGTTCATACTGCTGTCTGGTCAATTCATATATATCTTGTAGAGTGATTCTGTTGACAGTGAACTCTTGTTCTGTCTGTGTTGTCATAAGCTCATCACCTTCATTTGTTAGCGAGTCATTGATAACTCAACCAAGGGCTGTTTTAACAGCATAAGGCCTATTGCATTGGCTGTTAATTACTTTCCATGGCTCCATAGCCTTGTGGGCATTGTTCCCTATCAGCAGTCCTACATCAGCATCAATGTATGGCAGTCTGACTTCCTTTAGATATGGCCATTTGTCAACTACATTCTGCAGAGGAATACTCACCTTACTCAATGGTATGTCTTTATGTGTGAAAACTTTTGGTAATTCTATGAAGGTGCACTCTTCCAGGCCATTTTTGGTTTATAGTAGATAGAAAGATCTGTTTTTCTGCCAGTTAGATTAAGTTGTCTGGCTAGGTCTTCTGTACAGAATGTACTGGATCTGCATGGATCAATGAAAGCGTAAGTCATTACCATTGTGGGCAATTTCTTCTACTCAACACATACAGAACTACAGCAATAAATACCGTCACTGACTCTGGCCCCAGTATATGCACTTGTTTTTTTGTCCACTGACACAAGAGCACTAGAAACAGTATTCTCTTCTGTCTCATCATTGTTTGCTTTTGCAGAACCATCTCCTAACCTTGAAAAAATGAAGCAAGCTGGGATGTTTGTGGTTAGACATCTGACATATCATCTTCTTTCTGCAATCTTTGCTGAGATGACCTTTCACCAAACAGCCAAAAGAGAGCCCAGACTGCCTCAAAAACTCTACTCTGTCATTATGAGGTTTGTCTCTGACTAAGCAACAATCTTCTAACGTCTGCAGATGGCTGCATTTTTACCTTCCGTTTTGGGTGTTACAATTGCAGGTATGGCTCTAGGTTCATCTCTGCAGATGACCTCTGTGGCAAAACTACTTCTCTTCAGTCCATCTCTTTTTGCATTTTTCCCTTGCATCTTGGTCTTTTCCCTTTTGTCTGATGTTGCAGCACCTTGTATGTATATTTCCAAAGTGTGGGTCCATAATGACCTTGACTTGTTTTTAATAAAACTGACCATACCAGAGAATCTAGCTCGTCTCGAACATTTCTCCTGAATTACAAATGCAGAAGACCTCTATTTTTCTCTAATCTTGTATGGTAATTTGGAAATTATAGTCCTCATATTAACAGGATAGTCCATCTCCTCTAAATACTCAATGTCCTCCATGGCATTGTGACATGCTATGAGAAGCAATGAAAATAAGCTCAGTGACATCTCATCTTCTGGCTTTATCTGAGGCCATAGACAGGCCTTGTCCATGTAGGCTCAAGCTATTTTAACTGCAACTGTTTTAACTGCTAGCCCATGCAGACTGGCAGTTTCGATAACACCGAGGGTGGTCTGGCAGCGGCCTCACCTGGCGTTGACTGTGGTGTTTTTGTTCGTGAGGAGTGCGGGGAGGTGTGTGGAAGATGTCTGGCTGGGAGAGCTGGTGCTGGATTGGCTGGGAGAGCTTGGTTCGGTGGGCCCATGGACCACGGCCCCTGGTTGGAGCTGCGCCTGAGGACGAAACGCCGAGGACAGTCTGACAGGCCACGGAAGCGGGGCGGGCTAAGCTAACTGCAAACCCATGTAGGCCGACGGTTCCGACATTCACCCTGGCTACCATTCATTCTTTTGGATAGTGATATTTTGCTTAGTTTGGATATATGTGTTAGTTTGGATATGTGTGTTGTTGTAGTTTTTGGACGTGTTTTTGTCTTTGTGTTGTACTGCTGTGGGCTGGGGGAAACAGCATTTCCTTTCATTTCATGTACGCAAGTGCATGAAAGGAAATGACAAATAAAGTGTTCCTGATTCCTGATTTTTAACTCATTGCCATACCAGTCATTCAAGAGTTTGATTGTCTCACTAAAGCTCTTATCTGATCCTTATTCTATGGTAAATATATAGGAAGGTTTTGGAAAAGGTACAAGAACCTTGGAAGTGCAACCATTTTTATAGCATTGATTTGGCCACCCCGTGTCTGTGTGGGTTTCCTCCGGGTGCTCCGGTGTCCTCCCACAGTCCAAAGACATGTAGGTCAGGTGAATCGGCCATACTAAATTGTCCCTAGATGTGAACATGTGTGTGTGTGTGTGTGTGTGTGTGTGTGTGTGTGTGTGTGTGTGTGTGTGTGTGTGTGTGTGTGTGTGTGTGTGTGTGTGTGGGCCCTGTGATGGACTGGCGGCCTGTCCAGGGTGTCTCCCCACCTTCCGCCTAATGACTGCTGGGATAGGCTCCAGCATCCCGTGCCCCCGGTTGGGATAGGTGGTTTGGATAAAGGATGGATGGAAGATGTGGCTAACCATTGAGAGGGGAGGCAACTTCCAGTTCTTGACATTAGCTTTTAGTGTGCCTACTATGTCCAAAAAATTCAATTTCAGTAAAAGCTTAGGGTTTCTGGAAATCTTAAATCTAAGATAGGTGAAGTGGGTGGTAACTAATTTAAATGGCTAATATTTCAAGAATGCAGTGATCGAATGATTCATCAGATGCATGAGTTCACCTTTATCCCAGCTAATTGTATATTTTGACAGTTTACTCAATCATTTAATGTATTTCAGGAGGTTGGCAACTGAAACTACTGGATCAGATAAACAAATCAACTAGAAGGATGCACTCAATAGAGTGCAGATCCACGCCAGGTGTATTTCCCCTTCTCCAGTGTTACAGATTTGGTGACAAACCACCTCTTTTTTCTTCTACTGGTAGAAGGGAAAATACAGAGGCACTGCCTGCGTAGCTCCCCTTCTCCAGTGCTTAGACGTAGGCAAAAAACCAGCTGAGGGGTTAGCCCTCAATTGCAGCATAAAACAGGTTTTTCAAAGGTTTTGAATCACAACAAGCATGAGAGGTCCTTGATCATACAGCCATAACTGCACCAAAATGATTAGGCTGATAGACCCAGTAGTATGCAAGATTATCAGCGGACAGGTATACGAATGCATGGATAGAAAAACAAGTGTTTATCCTGCCATTATACTACTTTTGTGCAGCACCCAAGTTGATTGAACAGGAAATATGAAAAAAAAATTTTTAATATGCAGGGCTTAAGCTTAAAAAGCTGCCTAATAAAAAACGTTTTGCTTGTCAGTCTTAGGATATGCAGCCTCCTAGGCAGACCCTCAGACAAAGGCGACCAAGTCTAATGTCTTTGTGCATGCTCAATAATCCAGGTAATGAAATCACAGAAAGTTGAATCAGCTCAACTGGACACCTTTACTGAGAGAAACAGTTAATCACTCATCCAAGTGCGCTACTTAGTCTCAACTGACTGCACTGCACTGCAGGTATCGCCACCCTGGATACCTCCAGGCTATCCACCTGATGGGGATAATAAATAATAAGCATATAAATTCACAAGGCTTACCAAATTTTACACCATGGATACCGAAATGACTCCTGATTCCTGTTACAAAAGGTTCTAAGGCAATATCAAAAAGGAGGGGAGAAAGGGGATCGCCCCCACGTTGAGGTCAAAAGGTTGGGATTTGTCTGTATTAGTAAGCAATGGAGGCTGGTGCCTTTTTCTTGGGGGGCGGGGGGCGGTCTACACCAAAAATCAAGCAAACATGTACTAAGGTATCACACCAGTGTATTGTGATTACAAGTATTACTTTACATATGTACTCTTATAGATGTCTGTTTTTATTTGATAATTCCTGTGTTTTTGCTTGATTATAATCATTTTAATCTCTCTGTAAAGCACTTTGGGAAACGTTGTTTGTTTGTAAATGTGCTCTATAAATAAACTGACGACTTGATTATTTAAATAAATGGAGAGGCCTTTATTTGTATTTGCTGAGCTGAATGAACATTTGCTATAATTAAATGTGCTTAGTAAAGGTAAGTTAAGCTACTTCAATTAGTGCATTTTTTTATAATTATTTTTTACACCACAATTTGTTATGATGAAAGACTACAGTAAGTGAAAAGTGTCTATATAAGTGCGAAAGAAATCTGAAAACACAAAACCCTGAGACAATGGCAGAAAATTATGAATACAGTAAGACCTAATAGAAAATAAAAAAAAAACCTTTTTGTACATAAATTTTGCTCTCTCGTTGAGAGATGCAAATTTCTCAATGACTCTATGGTAAAGTCGGGGATGTCTTTAACAAGTTACTTCTCCATAGACAGCATAGCCAATGCATTGAGACGATCCTGTGACATTGTGTCCCTGACTTGATTCTCTTCAGTGTTGAGAAGCACCTCCCAGATTCAGCTGTAGTTATAACAAGAGTTGTGATGTGTGAAGGAAAATTAGCATGAAAGAGCTACAATTTATTCATTCATTGTGTATTATTGTGTAACTGTCTCTCTATACCATGTTGTTAAAATCTGGTCTTAGAGGAGGAGATCTGTGTCATCTGGTGCTAGGCTCTGGACCCCCAGAGACGAGAGGGGTAAGGACTGTTTAAGATTGGGGTTGGGAGGCTGTTTCTTCCTTGCCTATGTTTTTCTTAATCTCTTACAATGTTCCGTTACTATGGTACCGAGAACTAACATGAGATAAATCATATGGTGCTCTCTCCGAGGGCTCTAGGTCTCTGTCTATGTCTTGAGGCATGCTCAGTAATCCAGGTAAGAAAATCAAAGAACTGATTCAGATGTACTGATTCAACCTCCTTTGAGTCTCTGTCTATGATTTACTTAACTGACAGTTCCTTGTAATTCTATATGGCCCCTGAAATGGCAATGACCAGATGTTTAACCAGCCTATCATACAATCCATCCATCCATCCATCCATTATCCAAGCCGCTTATCCCAACTGGGTTGCGGGATGTTGGAGCCTATCCCAGCAGTCATTGGGCGGCAGGCAGGGAGACACCTTGGACAGACCACCTGTCCATCACAACCTATCATACAATGTAAAGGGAAAATGTATGGGTTTAAGTTGACCAATGAGTAGACATTTCTTTGGCTAAGGAAAAGGGGACTATAAGAGAGATGACTCCTATTTTCAGTGAGAATACAGGGACGAACCCATTGGGTCTAACTTCTGTTTCTCCGTATGGTACAATGGGAGAATGCAAGGAGGTGTTCTTTTTTTGTATAATACTATTTGTCTTTTCTTGTCTTGTCCTGTATTGTACAATACAAAGTGTCTTTTATTATTAGCCATCATTTTTCCGTGTAATTATTTTGGAGTCCAGAGTGTCTGCAGTTATATTTCCATGACATATTTGGAGGTCCCACCGAGATGCTAACCTACTGACCTTTTCTTGACAAGGTGACGAGCTGGGACAGTCCTAGGTGACTGAGGAAATCTCGAGCCCAAAAAATAAACTGTTGCCCCCCCCCCCCCCACCTGACATGCCTGCAGTCATCATTTCAGGGAACAGGACGGCAGTAAGTTATCTAAATTTTTGAAAACCTTTTAGTGGGTTATAGGAAATTAATTGACACATGGTTAATTGTGTGGAAACTGTATTACTCAACGTGCTTTGATAGTTGTTGAGGTTTTGTTGTGTGATGTTGTCTGTGTGTCTGTGTGTTTGTAAGAGACAGTATGCTGTGAAGAACGGGTTAGTTGCAACTAAGAAATAGAAAGAAAGGGGGAGCAAAATTAAATAAAAATAAAAATAAGTAAAGGGTAAGAGAAAGGGAAAGGAAATCCCTTGCTGGTGGTAGGGATATAATATATTGCCCAGTTTAAGAGGGAGAGGAAAGAACCGCTCACCTATGAAAAGAAAGAGAGCTCTCAGAAGAAAAGAGAGAGAAAAAAAGGGAGAGGAGGAACCTTGCCCCCGGGGACCCTTTGGATGAAATTTTAATAAAAGCGCTTGTGTATGGGGTACATTTTTCTCTGTAAGGAGACGAAGTGAAAGGTCTCGTGAATATCTCTCGTCTAATTTGAAAAAAAGAAAAAAGAAAAGATAAGTAAGAAAAGACAAGAAAAATGAAAGACATGAGAGAAGACACAAGATAAAGTAAAAAAGTGAATCAACATGAAAGTAATCAGACCTATTTAATAAAACGTTAGGTCTGTGATAAAAGTGAGAAGAAAAAAGTTCTAGTGTGTTAGAAAAAACAAACAAACCCAGAAGCCTAGCTGAAAAGAGAAAATGAAAAAAAATAGAAGTCTAGGTCTTGTGTGTTCAGAAAAAAAAAGTCTGTGTCCAGCTGCATATGTAAGGTATGTAAGTGCGTAATTAAGTGTTTCACTGTCCCACCCTGCTTTTAGTCTATGAGAGATAAAGTGTTGTTTTTAAACCCCAAAGCCATGTCTCCTCCCTTTGTGTGTGTGTGTGTGTGTGCGTGAAAAGCAACAAGCTTGTGTGTATGTGTGTGTGAGAGAGAGGTTTCGCCACTGCTAGAATCCTCTTCTGTTCTTATTTTTAAACCTTAAGTCAGAGGAACCCCATATTGCGATAAGGTTGTCACAGGTGATCACAATGGTTGTCAGAAAACCTTTCAGGGTCCAACTAAAGCTATGCACAATAATTATGGCTCTATTGCCACATAGTATTTGCAAAAGTGACATAAAAATTCAGGGTTTCCTCAATATGGAAGTTACAATCATGACTCTCTTATGACTTTGAGAAGTAGAAAAGCAAAGAGATTTGAGGCCAAGGTTGAAACAGCCAAAGCACAGGCATCAAAGTTAATGACAAATAGACGAATGAAACTGAAAGCTTGAAGTTGTTGGAAAAGAAGCACACAGTAGGAGAGAACTGAAAAATGTAAGAGTGTTAAAAGGTTTGTCTATGAGTACATGCTGAAATGCCTTGAGGTCTGGGATGCCATAGGGCAGAAGGTTTGTCACATTAATTAATCGATCCTCAACTGCCCTAAAATAGTGTCTCCTTCTACCATGGTCAGCATTCATAAAGTGGAGGACTTACTGGACTCTCATAGAGGACATTCTGCACAGCAACCAGCTATAGCTTCCCCTGCTGGACAACTGCAACAACAGCAACAACAACAACATCTACTGCAACGAATACATTCATCAAAGAAGGAACCATTCCTACACGTTGCAGAATGGAACTGCAGGAGAAAAATCCATGGTTTCTGACAGCAGGAGAGCTGCTGCAGTGCCACTTCCTGGCTGCATCCTGACTCCTACACCTCCACCATATGCTGGCCTACTGGACCAAGCTTTGAGACCACCTGCAATGACACCTGTATGGAATCCAATAGTGTTGAGAAGTAATTCTGTCCCAAGTTGTGTAGGTGTAACCATGTTGGGTACTGTCTATCAGCCAACTTCCTCGTCTACACCGGCACAAGAAAAAGCAGTTGAAGATATTTCAGAGAATCCAAAGGAGTTGAATCAAGTGCAACCAAGTCCAGTTGCACTTGATTCAACTCCTTTGGATAACCATGACCTGGATGAATGAGAACATTCACAGACATATTTCAGAGAACTAATTTCTTGGTCCAATGATAGAATGCCCTGATGGAAGAGGGGTGCTCAACATGTCTATAGATCACACAAGCTAGCAGAACTACAGGCTATCGCTGATAAGCCTCCAGAGCCTAAAAATAACGGGAAGATGTTGCATATGCTCTAAAGCAGTTGGTGATACAGAGCAACCCCACTGCAGCTGAATTGGCCCATGTCTGTACTATTAAGATGGCTCTTAACTGGGGAGAAGTTTGGCCTGCCAACTGGGATTTGGTGGCTTAATGGTCTCTTACACGTGCCTCTCCTTGCCAAACACAGTTGAGAGATTTGTGTGCCACACTTGAGACAACATTCAAATCAGTTATAAACATGACAACTGTGAATGTATCAGCCAAAACATTAAACACACCTGCCTAATATTGTGTAGGTCCTCCTTGTGCAGCTCTGACTCATCGAGGTATGGACTCCTCGAGACCTCTGAAGGTGTCCTCTGGTATCTGGCACAAAGACGTCAGCATCAGATCCTTCAAGTCTTGAAACTTACAAGGTGGGGCCTCCATCAGATTTGCTTTTCTGACATATCCCACAGATGCTCAATTGGATTGAGATCTGGGGAATTTGGAGGCCAAGGCAACACCTTAAACTCTTTGTCACATTCCTCAAACCAGTCCTGAACAATTTTTGCAGTGTGGCAGGGCACATGATCCTGCTGAAAGAGGCCAGTGCCTTTGGGGAATATCGTTGCCATGAAGGGGTGTACTTGGTCTGCAAACAATGTTTAGATAGTTGGTACATGTCAAAGTAACATCCACATGAATGCCAAGACCCAAGGTTTCCCAGCAGAATGTTGCTCAGAGCATCACACTGATTTAATAGAAAATGTGATTCATCAGACCAGGCCACCTTCTTCCGTTGCTCCATGGTCCAGTTCTGAAACTCATTTCCCCATTGCATGGGCTTTCAGTGATGGACAGGGGTTATCATGGGCACTCTGACTGGTCTGTGGCTATGCAGCCCCATACACAGCAAGCTGCAATGCATTGTGTTCTGACACCTGTCTATCATAGCCAGCACTACATTTTTCAGCAATTTGAGCTACAGAAGTGCTTCTGTGGGATCAGACCAGATGGGCTAGCCTTTGCTCCCCACACACATCAGTGAGCCTTGGGCGCCCATGACCCTGTTGCCGGTTCCCTGGTTTTCCTTCCTTGGACCACTTTTGGTAGGTACTGACCACTGCATACCAGGAACACCCCACAAGACCTGTTGTTTTGGAGATGCTGTGAGACAGTCGTCTCTATCACTCCCAGACCATGATATAGGAATAGCATTACAAGACATAGGTGTGTCACCCATCTTTTCTTCTTATGTAGCACCCCTATGCCGCGGTGATGGGCATGAAACCTTAAATTAACTAAACTCTCTCTTAGGGGCACCCTGAGTTCTTCTTAACTTATCCATCCATCCATCCATCTATCTATCGTCTTAACCACTTATCCTGCTCTCAGGGTCGCAGGGATGCTGGAGCCTATTTCAGTAGTCATTGGGCGGCAGGTGGGGAGACACCCTGGACAGGCCGCCAGGCCATCACAGGGCCTACACACACACGCACACCCATTCATTCCTAGGGACAATTTAGCACCGCCAATTCACCTAACTTACATGTCTTTGGGCTGTGGGAGGAAACTGGAGCCCTTGGAGGAAACCCACGCAGACACGGGGAGAACATGCAAACTCCACAAAGAGGATAACTCGGGATGACCCACCAAGGTTGGACTATCCCGGGGCTCGAACCCAGGACCTTCTTGCTGTGAGGCGACCGCGCTAACCATTGCGCCACCGTGCCGCCCTTTTTAAAGCATCATGTTTTGAAGATGAATTTTTCCTTTTGTAGGTTCCTCCCTGTTATCTTAATGATCTACGAATATTCCCTCATGAAATGAGTAATGGAACAGTAAACATAAAAGTCTTTACTTTTCTAAATATAATTTAAATTAGAATCTACTACTAGTACTTTCAGCTGCTCCCATTAGGGGTCGCCACAGCGGATCACCAGTTTCCATTTCTTCCGGTCTTCTGTATCTTCCTCTGTCACACGTGCCACCTGCATGTCCGCTCTCATCACATCCAAAAACCTTCTGTTTGTCCTAGCTCTTTTCCTCTTCCCTGGTAGCTCCATATTCAGCATCCTTCTCCCAATATACCCAGCATCTCTCCTCTACACGTCTAAGCCATCTCAATCTTGCCTCTGTTGCTTTGTCTCCAAACCGTCCAACCTGAGCTGTCCTTCTAATGTACTCGTTCCTAATCCTGTCCTTCTTTGTCAATCCCAATGAAAATCTTAGCATCTACAACTCTGCCACCTCCAACTCCGCCTCCTGTCTTTTCATCAGTGTTGTCAAATCCCTGTCTTTATCTTATTTCTCAATTTCTTTCAGTTGTAGGAAACTACTTTTCCATAACCTCAATCACTATTTCCTCTGAAACCAATTTCCATATATGAGATTTCACATCACCTTAAAGCACAATATTTTTATATGAAACCTACTTTGCTTCAACTCCAACTGTTTCAAATGCAAAATCCTCTTCACTTTCTAACACAAATGTTTTCTTTGTTCTGGACATCAAACCTTATGTAAATACACCTACAGTTAAGGTCAAAATTATTAGCCCCTTTTATGAACTCAAACAAAACCCTTAACTTTTCCATGCACATGGCCATAACCAAAAGTGTTTATAGTTTAATTGCTTCCAAAAGAACAAAGACAAAATTTCCACTCAGCTTGATTAAGATATTTTACTGATGCACTGAATTGAAACAAGAAAAAACAAAAATGACAAGGCCACAATTATTAGCCTTCTTACAATTAATAGTCAATAGTGTAACCTTTCTGACTCACAACTGACAACAACCTCTTATGGTAGTTTCTAACTAGGTTGGCACATGTCTCTTGAGGGATCTTAGCCCATTCTTCTATGGCAAATTGTTCAGCTCATCCAAATTGTGGGGTTTTCGAGCATGGACATTAACCTTGAGCTACTGCCACAGATCCTCAATAGGATCGAGATCTGGGCTCTGAGAGGGCCACTCCCTTGATTTTGGTGTCCTTTAAAAGGTTTTTGAGCAACTTGGGATGTATGCTTCAGGTCATTGTCTTGCTGGAAGACCCAGCAGCGACCTAAAGCTAGACTGGCAGCAGATTTATTTACATTATCCTTCAAAATCTCAACATAATCTTCTTTCTTCATGATCCCATGCACCCGAACAAGGTTCCCTGTGCCTGAAGCAGCAAAACAGCCCCACAGCATTATGCTCCCACCACCATGTTTAACTGTGGCAAATGTGTTTTTAGGGTTGAAGGCCTCTCCCTTCCTTCGCCAAACAAAAGCAACATCCCTGTGCCCAAATAGCTCAAGTTTAGTCTCATCAGACCAAAGGACAGACTTCCAAAATGCATGCCCATGTTTCAAATGTTCACGGGCAAACTTGAGTCTGGCTTTGATGTGCCGCTGTGTGAGCAATGGGGTTTTTCTTGGATGATGACCTTGAAGTCCACCACGATGAAGAGCCCTCACAACAGTCTTCCTTGAAACATCAAGCCCAGAAGAGGCCAGTTCAGCAACAGTCATCTTGGCAGAGATCCGGGATTGTTGTTGACATCTCTGACTATTTTCCTCTCCAAAGTTGTTGAAATCTTGCACTTTCTAACAACAAATCTTAATCTATTCAGACACAAAGGTACGTCCATGTTAAAGACAACCACAAAGAAATACAACACAAGACAAGAACACAAAAATATAGCTAAAAACAGCAGCTCACAAGTCCACAATGATTAAAAGCTATACAGACATTTGTTCCAATGTTTCCAGAAACAAGAGGAGTACCTGGTGTCACTTTGTGTAGGCTCCGTTAACAGCATTATAATTACATTCTTAGAATCAATTAATCAACACATAACTTTGTACATAAAATTCCTCAACACAGCATGAAAAGTGGGAACATTACTAGTCACAAACATATGACTTGCACTTGTCCATCTTGGAAGCTTGAGCAAGATTCTAAATGCATCATTATATGCTACCTGCAGCTTTTTCATTTTTGCTTGGCTATAATTGCACCACAAGTGGGCTGTATAGAGTGGAGTACAGCAGGCCCTAAAAAGAGCAGTTTTAACCTCGTCTGTACACATATGAAATTTGCGTACCAGCATATTGGCTTGTGCATTCAGTTTGCAACATTGGCACTGCACATCATCGTTGTCGTCACATAGATCATTCTTGATGATGTGACCCAGATATCTCATTTTGTTCACCACATTTAGTGCTTGGTCTGCCAAGAAGAATGAGGGAAAATTTTGCTTCTTATCCTCATTGGTTTTAGCAATCATGACAACACTCTTTTTAGAGTTAAATTTAATGTCATGCTGCACACCATAACTTGAGCAGACTCTGAGCAGTTGCTGTAAGCCAGCACTATAAAGGGACAGTATGACCAAGTCATCAGCGTACATCAGATGGTTAATAAGCCTATCCCCCACCATACAGCCAGTCTTACACTCTTTTAACTTTTTGGAGAGATCATCCATATACACACTGAAGAGAACAGGTGACAGTATTCCACCTTGTCGGACCCCATTGATTACTGGGAAGGGTGCAGATATACTCTTACCCCATCTGACTTGCATGGTTTGATATAAATACCAAAAATGCAAGATCCTTATCAAATAAGAAGGGACCCCTCGCTCTTGTAGTTTAACAAATAATTTACCACGATTAACTTGATCAAAATATTTTGATGCATAAAAAACCCTGCATAAATACTGTAGTGTTATGTCTTCTATATTTACTAACAACTTCCTTCAGAGCTAATATGCACAAATCTATTCTGTGTTTATTTTTAAAGCCAAATTGATTGTCAGTAGTTGATATATATTCTTGAAGCCTATCCAAGAGAATTCGTTCCAATACTTTGGAAAGTATGCTAGCCAGAGCAATTGGCCTATAATTTTCTATGCTGGATAGTTTACCAGTTTTGTCTTTGATTACTGCACTAGTAAGACAGACAACATAGTGTCATGTAGGATGCCATGCATTAACAATCCAGAAAAAACACATAGCCAGTAACACTGAGATTCTGTGGCTAGCATTCTTTAGATGTTCTGCTGTTATTTGGTCAAGGCCACATGCTTTGTTCACTGACAATTTCTCAATGGCATAGCACACTTCATGGGATCTAATAAACACATCATCATTGTTAGAGACATCACCAACATTAAATCCATCACTCTTTACACAATTAAAAATGTCTCTATAGTGTTTTCTCCACAGTTCAGCAATATTTTCAGGCCCAGTAATCCCATCAATGCTGGATGGCAAGGACATCTTACTATTAATAATAACCTTAACTTCCTTCCAGAAGTCATAGACATTATTCTGCTGAAGCTTTTTGGCCACGGAGTTTGCCTTCATGGCCTGCTCATTTCTTTTAATAAAAGGTACAGCATATTTAAGTCTAGGGTTAGCCTGTTTCTTGTGTTCACACTCTGGGCCATGCCTAGCTTTTCCTGATAAGACCCAGTTTCTAAAAGCTTCTTTGGCCTCTACATGCAGTTCAGCTACATATTCATTCCATCCTGGCCTGACGTTATGTTGTTTAGCCCTTTTTTGGTGGAATGATTTACTGTCATTATTTAGACATTTCACAATTTTATCATACATTATACATAGATAATGCGTGTGGTTTTGGCTCTTACAGTTAATGCTGCCACACAGAATAGCATCAAATGGTATATGCATATTACTTAGGTTCGTATCAGTCAGTGAATTATAATGTTTTAAGTCATCTTCTGTAAGCCTAGACCAATCTACTTACCCACTTTGTTTGTGGTTATCATAACCGGTCAACTCAGGTAGACTCTCCACATTTAACATCATAGACACAGGTATGTGATCTGTTGTGGCCAGACCATACAAGATCTCCACTTTCTCCAACCATTCATGAGCATCAGCTGTGCATATACAGTGATCCAGCCAGGACGTTGTATGCCATGCTTCACTGGTATATGTGTAGCTATCTACTGGCGGCAGCACTTTACTAGAAAGAACCAACTTGTAATCTTGACAAAATTGGATTAGGTGTTGACCAAATAAGGAATTATTATCCGCAATATCAGCATTCATGTCTCCCACAACAAATATATGCACTTTCTTTAATAAATGCACTAATAAAGGCGAGCCTATTAAGGTATTCATCCTCATTTTGGTAACATTCATAGGGAGTGTAAACATTTAAAATTACAAAGACATTCTTATTATGTACAACTTTGATTGCTATGCACCAGTCCACCTCTAATCTAATCACACTGATCAGTGGATTATACTTCTTGTGCCAGAGAATGGCCACTCCCCCCAGTGATGTGCAGTCAGGGGAGGCAGGGGAGGCAGTGCCTCAACCAGGCCAATAAGAAAAAGAAAAAAATATATCATGATAGTTACAAAAAATATTTATTTATTTTTATTTTCTGACTTTAATTTGTTAAGCTTTTTGTTAAGCTAAAAATAATGTAAAACTTGTTTTATCAATTAAAGGCATGCCCTATTCAGGATGGCTTGCTCCCAAAGCTGGCATTCGTGAATGCAGGCTGCTGAGGCAGAGTCTGCTTGTGCCTCTCTCTGGCATGTGGAATGAAAGCAAACGGGTTTGGAGTTTGGCACATGCATGTCTGTTCTTAGAGTGTCTCAGTATCAATGATGAGGCACATCACTAACCTGCCTCGCATTTTGTGAACTGATGTATTTTGACTCCCTCCTACCCTCTGGCTTGCTGTCTTCTGCCTATCCAGCCATGGACCTCACTACACGTTAGTGACTCCCCCAGGTATTCTGCCACACACTATACCCATGCTTAGGTCTGTTGTGGACTCCCCTGCCCCATGGAAATCATTACTGACAGAATAAAGTTTGTCAAAATCTTGTTTAGCTAATAAAGTCTCTTGTATACACAAGATATCAGCGTTCACCAGGAGCTTGTCTATAACAATACGTTGCACTTTGTCCCCTGCGCTCTGACCAAGGCGCACGCCATGCGAGTTATATGACACAACTCTCACGAATCACAAACTAAATCTACATTGCATCAGATGCCCCAGCCTCAGGTACATGCATATTCCTTGCGGCAATAAGCGTTTTTACATCCGCTGGCCCTGCAGTAGACCTGGGTTAGCGCCTCATAGAAATGCCGCACAAAAATTCCTTCTGGCCAAAGCTGTGGTTCATATACATTTCTCCCACATCATTGAACTCAGTGGATATTTTAAAAGAGCTGAACCAACTTGGAGCAGTGCCGGCGAAATTTGTCTTTCAGGTATTTAGTCAGTGTCTCAGAGTCTAAGTCAGGTGAGAATTTTGTAGCGAAAACACTCAGCAGCTTGGTCATTATGACTCCTACTTTCCCTCCAGTGCAGGTTCCAACAATGCTGCTTGTCTTCTTCTCTCTGGGAGGATTCAGGCGGGTTTTGGACTGTATAATAACACTTCCAGTGCCATGTTTTTGACGGGAGCCCCCCTTTACAACACAGCTCCACACAGGTGACACCGCCGCATCACTGCTCCGAGCTTCCCTCCGCTGTGCTTGCATCCAGGTCCAAGGCTCCAGGCGCCGGCATCATACTCTCCACACCATGACCTTGGGCCTCCTCGCTGACCTGGGAAGTGAGCGCACCTCCTCTGCTTAAATCAGGCCACTCCAGGCCCAAGACTCCAGGCGCCCACGCCACAGTCTCCACATCCCGGCTCACAGCCTCCTCGCAGGGCGTACCCCCTCTGCCCAGACCAGGTTTCTCAATCATGGATAAACGTTGATTAATATCTGCTGTTACTGTACATAGATCCTCACAGACATTTGTCTGCCCCAACATTGCTTGTTTCATGGTAGAAATGTCCGACTTTAGACTTTCAATTTTGCTAAGCAGGCAAGAAACGTCAAGGCTGTTGAATGGAATTTGTCTCCTTGTGCTTTGCAATTAACAGAATTTGTCTCCTAGCGCTTTGCAATTAAGCAACGTACAGCTTTTCTAGACACTGCAAAACACTTGGAAATGGCAGTATAGCCTTCCCCCTTAAGATGAGCATCCAGTATCTTCTTTCTGAGTTGCAGACTGATTTGTTTACTTTTTGGCATGATGAAATTACTTCTTAGCAAGAATTTAAGAGTAGTCCCTCTCAATCAAGTGTTCAAGTGCCACTAGTCTTGTTCATTGGAGTCCCTTAAGTAAAGTTCAATGCTGACTGATTGCTCAGGTGTGGATTGAAAGCTGATTGATTGCTCATGTGTTTTGAAAGCAAAAAATCGCATGGGGGCTAATAATTTTGACCACCTCAATTTTCACTATATTTGGTATAAAGCAAACCTGAAGATCTATTTTACATTCCAAAATGTACCAATAGGGGCCTTAACATTGATGAATGTTTTACTATGTAAAGTTTTATGAATGATGCAAACATTGGGCAGAATTTTAGGGAAATGTTCCATAGTTCCTTGGGGGCTAATAAATTTGACCTTAACTGTAGTTCTTAAGCATACACTAAATAACTCACAGAAAATACTCAATGGCAAATACCAAACACACAGTCAATGTACAACACATGTTACAAATGTCCTATTCAATTGGTTGTGGCTCCTGAATCAAATTATAGGCCCAACAAATGACAGTAGCCTCTAAGATCTGATGTAGAAGGCATGAATCCCATCATTGAGCAACTCCAGGAGGATGGAATTATCGTTACAGCACCAACATCTCCATGTAAGACTCCACTCATTACAGTAAGAAAAGCTGATGGCAAATCTTGGTGACCTGTTCATGATCTGCGCACTGTAAATGAGGCTGTGTTTGCTCAAGCACCGGTTATACCCAACCCAGCCATAATTTTGTTTTCTGTTCCTGGCAAATTGAAATGGTTCACTGTGATAGATTTGGCTAATAATTTATTTAGCATTCCAGTTGATCCAGCCTCATAATACTGATTTGCTTTCCCTTTTAAAGGTAAAAAATACACAATACATTTCACTGGTGGGCCTGTGTACCACTATATCATCCAGATAAATGGCCACGCCCAGTATGCCAGCCAGCACGGAGACCATGATTTTCTGGAAGCAGCTAGGGGCGGAGCTCAGACCGAAAGGCATCCTGGTGTAGCGAAACACTCCTGCATGTGTCACAAAGACTGTGAGGTTTCGGCTGCTGGGGTGGAGGGGCACCTGTAAGTACCCCTGTCTGAGGTCGAGCTTGGAGAACACCTCAGAGCCATAGAACTGAGCAGTGAGTTCTTCTGAGGTGGGCAGTGGATACTTATCAGGGACCACTGCCTTATTTACTGCACGTAGATCGACGCAGACACGCAGCCCCCCCGACTTCTTCTTAGCCACCACGAGGTTTGAGACCCAAGGTGACGCGTCCACCGGTTCAATGATGCCAGCTTCCAGCAGTTGTTGCAGCTCGGCGGAGACCCCATCACGGAGAGCCAACGGGATGCGGCGCAGTTGTTGGATGACAGATTTCACAGCAGAGTCGAGGAGAGGTTGATGGGCGAAGGCGGAGAGGCAGCCCAGCCCCATAAACAGCGATGGCCACTTCTGCTGCCAAGGTGTGGCAACAGTCAGGATTGCTGCCCCCCTTGTGTCTAAGAGGGAGAACCCCAGAGCGGAGAACAGGTCCAGGCCCATCAGGTTGGCCCCACGGCGTGCCACATGAAAAACTGCATTGGGCACCAGCTTGGTTCCATAGCGGACAGTCACTTGGAGAGAGCCAACCAGATCGATTTTGGAGTCACCATACCCACAGAGGACAGCTGAGGGTGCGGACAGTGGCAGTGAACCGAAAAATTGACTGTAGGTATCAACATTCAGGAGAGACACACCTGCACCGGTGTCCAACAGCAGGGGGATGCACACATCATTAATGTTGACTGTGCATGATTTGAATGACACTGGCCCAGAGCTCACCTTGTGAATGACGGCGGTTGAAGACTGGGGGGTGTGGCCCTCTGACCCAGCCGGGGAAGATCGACAGACGTTGGCAAAGTGATTGTGCTTACCGCAGCTACGGCATGTCTGGCCACGGGCAGGGCAGTTCTGAGCCCTTGAAACATGAGACCGAGACCCACAGTTACCACAGGACTGTTGAGGGCGGGGCCGAGAACGCCGTCATTGCAGTTGCAAGACGTCCCCAGTGGAGTCGGCGCCCGCCTCGCTCTGTCTGGGTTGCGTCCCGAGGGGCAGCCGTGAGTAGAGGGAGGAGTCGTTGGCAGCTTGACTGGAGGTGGCCACTTGCTGTGTATTTAGCATAGCAGCACACTCAGCTGCTCCCTCAACCTGTAGTGCGATGGTAATTGCTCTGGACAGCAGCAGATCGTCTTTTTCCAGCAGGAGAGTCTCACGCACCTTTGCGTTGTTGGTGTGTTCGATTAGCTGGTCGCGAACCATCTCGTCCTGAAGCGCGCCAAACTTGCATGAGCTAGCTAGCCCTCGCAAATTAGCTACGTACTGCCGCACAGACTCACCAGGCAGTTGGTGTCGCTGACGGAATATAAATCGCCGAAGGAGGGCACTCTGTGGAGCAGCGAAATGGGTGCTCATAAGTCCCACAGCTTCGTCAAAGCTTGTGACGTTCCCCAGAGTCCCGAGCACACGATTGTAGTGATATAACGCCATGTATATACACTGGAACTACACTAGGTGTTATGTACTACCCGGACTGTTATTATGGTTACACCACTACCATGTATGGTTATTACGTCTGCCTACTGAGCCACGATTAAACCTGAGTTCTATAACCCGGTGTGGTCATTGATCCTCGACCAATACTACCCCAAGTATTACTTCAACGATGACCCTCTGCTCCCACGCAGTGTAGCAACAGAGCCGTCTTCCTAGCCTGGCTCACGTCGTCGAGCCCTGAGGCGATGATGTAATTTTCAAAACTATGTAGCCAGCGAGTCCATGGTACCGGAGGCTCGCCAGGTAATGCCAGGAAGGGGGCAGGTGGTGGGAGAGAGATATCAGCCATCCTCGTCGCCAATATTGTATTTAGAAATCACGTCAGGACACAGTGCTGTCGCTCGACACAACTTCTCCGTGGCATTCTTTATTTAGACTGACACAGCATCAAAGGCAGACCCGATCAAACAACCCAGAGCCCGCAGGCATCACCAATCGATCCCAGCACAATAGAACAGCACCAAATCAAATGCAGCACTGTCGGATGTGTGCAGACATAACAAACTACAGTAACCAGCATGCTGTGTACGTAAGAGGAGGGGCACGCAACCATATGTTTTAGCGCGGTTCTGTACTGGGGCATTCTGGGGATTGTCCGGGTCGGGGACTGATTGCAGATGGCCGAATAAAGCACGTTATTAATCGCGACTCCCTTGCTTGTCGTTTATGCACATGACATGGTGTCAGAAGTGGGATGGAGCGACCGTAAGGCCATCGGAAGCGTATGCGCCCTGAGGCGTGAAGGAGCTGATATGCTTAAACGCGGGGACGCGCTTCCCGAAGGGGGGGGGGCGGTAGTGTAACGATCATGGATGTGTAGACTCGCTAGCCCCTGGCTAATGGGTCGTACCTTTAGTTGACCAGTTAGCGCAGTCGCCCGTGGTGCAGGTGACCCAGGTTCGTTTCCCGGCTGCCCCCTGAATTCCTTACAATACTGATTTTAAAGGTTGGCACGGAGAAGCATCTGAAAGCACGTCTACTCCATGAGCTAGTGACCTCCCCCCCAACGAATGAACAAATTTGACAGTAGTTTCAGGAAATGTATATTAATTATTTACCAATGAAATATAATCTTCCAGACGAATGCGCGCGCGCGCGCGCGCGCACACACACACACACACACACACACACACACACACACACACACACACACACACACACACACACACACTCTACATATTCAGATAACCACAAATCAAGGGGCAGGGGAGGGGTGTCTTCACTTTGTACCCTTCCCCCAATTGGAGACATTCACCACGAGGGAGAAATTGCCCATCTCCTCTCTTTCGATTGCTTGTTTGTGGTGTGCTAATTTATGGCTTAATCAATTATCCATTAAAGCCCTCATTTGCATAAAGACAAGCAATGGAGGTTGCCAGGAATACCGTTGTGCTTAATATGCATTAGTGTGCCTATCATTCTCAACTTCCCCCTTTGTCGTTAATGGGCCAAGGCACCATTCCAGCTTTTATTGTCTGTCGTGTCACACAATTGTAGATTTCTCTCCCTCCTCCTGCTCCTCTTGCTTAATGGCTCGACAGAAGCACAGCATTCTATTAAATACTATTTACCCCTTCACCATTGTTGAGTGGCGTTATAAGACTACATCTACTGTGCGTCTGCATAATCGCAAGCTATTCCCCTCAACGAATGCAGTGACTGTACAAGACTTTGTCTGAGCATGGGTGAACGGATATATCTAACGAACACAGGAACCCAGTTGCATACACTCACATATAACAAAGCTGTCACACTCAGTGCAAAGGTATACTGCATGATTTCTGCATATGGATGAGCATATGGTACAAATAACACCAGACTCCAGTAACTCCATTATAGAGAGTTGCTACTCTGTAGTAGTGCAATTTTCAATAAATTGTATAGTTTTGGACAACACAAATTGTAGTGTTACTGTTGTACAGCTGCAGATCCTTAAAAAGTTCTTGTAATTTTATGAAGCTATATAAATGTTATGTATAAAACTAATCAGCCCAGTAATACAGGCCTACAGTTTGCCAAGTGCAACTCATGTTGTGTCAGTTGCTCCACTAAAACAACTGGAGCTGTTCAGCATGTGAGAAACAATTGTGTCGGGGCGTCCGGGTGGCGTAGCGGTCTATTCCGTTGCACACCAACACGGGGATCACCAGTTCGAATCCCCGTGTTATCTCTGGCTTGGTCGGGCGTCCCTACAGACATAATTGGCCGTGTCTGCAGGTGGGAAGCCGGATGTGGGTATGTGTCCTGGTCGCTGCACTAGTGTCTCTGGGGGGGAGGGGGAACCGGCGGGAATAGCATGATCCTCCCAGGGGCTACGTCCCCCTGGCAAAACTCCTCACCGTCACCGGGGGGAATAGTGTGATCCTCCCGTGCGCCACGTCCCCCTGGCGAACTCCTCACTGTCAGGTGAAAAGAAGCAGCTGGCGGGCGACTCCACATGTATCAGAGGAGGCATGTGGCTGTCTGCAGCCCTCCCCGGATTGGCAGAGGGGGTGGAGCTGGAGCAGGGACCGGGACAACTCAGAAGAGTGGGGTAATTGGCCAAGTTCAATTGGGGAGAAAATCCAAAAGAAAAAGAAACAGTTGCATCTGGATGTGTCCTCACCATAGTATATGTTACTGTCACCATACAGACAGACAGGATTGTCCTGTTTCCGAGAATATTAGTCATGCAGCTTTTATGGATTGCCTTGACAACCACAGCGATGTAAATCCTACTAATTAGTTACTGATATGTCAGGTGCTTCCTATTATTGGTTGATAATATGCAAATTAGATTTCGCTCCACTTTGACTCCACTTGATGGCCTAGCACACTGGTTAACATTAATGGGTTTATACATAAAAGATGCCTTGTGCCCTTCTTGTTATTCCTCCAAAAGTCTTTGTACTCTGTGCCACTTTGGCCTTGGCAATCGTGTCCGAGCTCTGTGCTGTGTTTTGTGGCTTTTGTCCAACATGCTGCTAGTCTGACATTTGCCAGCTGCAACCATACTGTATGCCACACAACTGAAATGTAATTTAAGAGTAATGTATGTGTAATTTATGCCTGTGACTTGATATGCATATGTAACGTAGTGTGCTCTTTTGTATGGCCTTCACTTTTGCAGATAATAGAAAATGAATTTGAGGTCCTATTTCAACTGCACCATGTGCACCTTTATGTTCACATGAATACATGTGCAGTATGGTACCACAGCACTTTATGTCATACACCTTGTTTTGTTGTAGTATGATCCCTGAACATACAGGCTATCCATCAACTTTGCAAATTTTACAACTATTTCTACAGCTAATGATATTTTTCTTTTTTCCTCTCAAACTAAGGTTGTGACGGGGCAAGGTTTACAACTTGCAGATGTAGATGTTGCACGACGACATGAGCAAAGTTTACCAGGTCTGCTCAATATTTTAATGAGTGCCCTCAGTCTACTGGTTTCCTCATAAGTATTCATAACCACGGGGGTGGCCCCATTGGTTGACTCTAGCTTTGCTTTGGTCTTCTGTCAAGTGAGTCAGACCAAAACATAAAAACATAAATATGCGTTGAGAGGCTTATATATCATTGACCCTGACATGTGCATCCGTGCACCCCAAACTACAAACAGAATTACAAATGTTCCCAAGGCTCATAATTCCAACAGCACTGCCTCTCGACTGTATGCACCCTCTCTGGCACAAAGCCACCATTTGAATTCTGATGTCTTTAAAGGGAAACAGCCCTCTGTGCTCCCAACCCGTGAAACATCCCATCACATGTATCATCAGGCCTTTACCGTCCATTACTCAAAAGCACTGCTTATTGACGTGGTGACGACTGGTTGCTGACAAAGGGGTATAGACACAGGATGCAGTGCGACACGTGAGACAACGCTGGCAGGATTTATTACTTTGCGGTGCCATGTTAAAGGCCAGCACACATCGGCACTGGCTAGTGCATGTCAAGAAAAACACTCTTGTTTATTTCAATATAAAAACCCCACACACCGGCGGCGCCATGCCTTGAGTCGACGTGCGTCTACTTGAGAAGTCGAAAATTCTCGGAACACTGATTCACTCACAGGCCTCCACACTCCTACAGACATACTTTCAATGGGAAAGAGGTGTTGGCTGGGTTGCAGAGTGCTGCTAAGTACAGCGGCTGTCATATTTGATGGACATCAACTGGCACTTCCTGTGTGTACTACAGGTTTCATACAACTCGTCATTTGACTCACCGCTCTGCTCCTGGACTGGTGTGCTGGTCTATAGATGGCATTTGATGATGAAAACCAACCAGATGTTTTTTTTTTGTTTGGATTTTTCCCCCTTTTTCTCCCCAGTTGTCAATTGTATTTGGCCAATTACCCCGCTCGTCCAAGCCATCCTGGTCACTGCTCCACCCCCCCTGCCAATCCGGGGAGGGCTGCAGACTACCACATGCCTCCTTTGATACATTTGGAGTCGCCAGCCGCTTCTTTTCACCTGACAGTGAGGAGTTTCGCCAAGGGAATGTAGTACATGGGAGGATTACGCTATTCCCCCTAGTTCCCCCTCCACCCCGAACAGGCGCCCCAACCAATCAGAGGAGGTGCTAGTGCAGCGACCATGCAGGACACAGACCCACATCCAGCTTCCCACCTGCAGACACGGTCAATTGTATCTGTAGGGACGCCCAACCAAGTCGGCGGTAACATGGGGATTGGAACCGGCGATCCCCGTGTTGGTAGGCAATGGAATAGACTGCCACGCTACCCGAACAACCCAACCTGAAGATTAAGAAGACATCATGAAGTCCATGCTGTAGAACGTGGTCATAGTTAAAATTTGAGAAATTCGTTTTTGTTTGTTCCTATGTCTTTTGCCCCCCTTTATCTTACTCAGGCACCTAATTAGAGTTTAGAGAAGATAAGGAATATTATGGAAGGCTGGTGGTACTAGACATAGAGAGCGCAGGAGGACATGAGACAAAAAGGCCAAATTATCGGCCATTGTAGAGGATTGTTGTTTGAGTGTAGAGGGCTTATCGGGCTCATCGCCTTGCCACAGGTTACCGGCAGAGGTGTTTATCGCTCTCACCATCTCCCGGTTAAAAATAAATACACTGTATGACTATCTCTGTCTGACACTCTCTCCCTCGAGTGCCATACATATTCTTGCCTTCTCTCTCTCTCCCTCTCTCTCTCTCTCTCTCTCTCCCCCTCTGTACTGACACCTATATTCCTGCACACACAGACAAATAGAGGGGCATGCACACACAAACACAGGCACACATTAACGTACTTCATATTACACCTCTGCAGACAAAGACAATATGTACACATAAAACCATACACACACGTACCATGCACGCTTGCATGCAAGCTGACAAAAAAGAACAAAACAAAAGAAACCCCATAACATAGTATAAATGTTGGTTATGTTCAGATATGGTGTACTTCTGTCCTTGGCATACTTTGGATGAAATCCTAAAAACTTTGCTCCCTTGGCTGTGTCTTCCTAATGGTGTCTCCTTCTCTACTTTCCTTTCCCTTCCCCCTGTTGTTTATAAGGAAAAGGAAAGAAAGAATGTTAAAAGGAATTGACTGATTCAATTATAGAACAAGGGAAGTAAAGTATCTAACTTGATATTTCAACAGTGTGAAACTGGGGGCCTGATAGACTTATTTAGGTCAGAACCCGGTAAGATATAAAAACGATGGAATGGGGATTAACATCAGGACGTGTTCTTACTGTTGTTCATGAGAAAAAGACTCATCACATTAGTGACGTATGATGTGACTTGTAAAGATACAACTTGCATGCCAGAGAGTATGGTTAGAACATATTCTAACTTTCATACACTCAGGGAAACACACATCATCTACATGTGCATGCACTCGTATGCGCTCGCGTGCACACACACCGTGTGTAACTGTGTGAGTGTGGGCACATGCACGCACAAACACACACACACACGTCACTTACTACTCTCTACCCTCTCTTCACAATTACCACCGCAGCTCCACACACACACACACACACACACACACACACACACACACACACACACACGCACGCACACACGCATGCACACATGCATGCACACACACACACACACACACACACACACACACACACACACACACACACACACACACGATATGCACAGGCAACGTGCACATGATATGCTTAGCATCTTCCATCCATCACCCCAGCTGAGGCTGCTGTCTTCTCCCCAGTGCCTGCAGTGCCACCAGTTATCAAGATCCAGCGGGGTAAGGGGTGATGGATTGGTCGCTGGTGCCCTACACTGGGGGTGAGAGCGGAGGGGTGGGGATGTCCAGGACCCCCACATGCCAGTTTCTCCTCACAATTTCAGCACTTTTCATGGATGACGAGGCTCGGGAGATAGATAAAGGGGTTGGTCCGGCCCTCGCTTTTATTATCACTGATCCGGAACTGGCAGATGGAGGAGGAGGATGACATCAGCTGGGCCAGGAGGAAGAGCATGGAATGGTGAACATGGGAAAAATGAAGTAGGATTTTTTTTTAGACATTATTTATCCCACAAAGTGGTATTTTAGACAGGCATTAGGGTGATTTCAAGTAGACAGTACCTCTAAAAGCAGACCTGGGTTTGATGTTGGGTTCGAGACAACTCAGAACGCGGATATTTTAAGTTTGGAAATTTCGGACTTCTGATGTCACGCATTTACATGGTTTACTGTGTATGTGTGTGTGGGGAGTATTTAAATAAATGGATGCCTGCAGGAACAACTTAAATATTTATGTGAAATATTTTTTCATAATGCCGTTTCCTAGAGCTAACCTGTCTAAGCGTCCTTGTGCAAAACAATATATCTCTATCACCTCCAGATGCCCTGTTCTGTAGCTAGTCCAGCACTCTGACCTCCCCATGGAGATAAGGGGCTAAAAAAAATAATACACAAATTATCATTCTGAATAATTGCTGAAACTTTTTTTTTTAATCCCCCCCCAGCAATTGTACCCGGGCAATTGCCTCACTCTTCTGAGTCGTCCCGGTCACCCTTCCACCCCCTCTGCCAATCCGAGGAGGGCTGCAGACTACCACATGCCTCCTCCAATGCATGAGAAGTTACCAGCTGCTTCTTTTCACCTGACAGTGAGGAGTTTCACCAGGGGGACGTAGCACGTGAGAGGATCATGCTATTCCCCCCAGCCCCCCCCCCCCAAAACAGGCGCTCCGGCCGACCAAAGGAGGTGCTAGTGCAGCAACCAGGACACATACACCCACATCCGGTTTCCCATCTGCAGACATGGCCAGTTGTTTCTTTAGGGATGCCCGACCAAGCTGGAGGTAACACGGGGATTTGAACTGGTGATCCCCGTGTTGGTAGGCAACGGAATAGACTGCTACGCTACCCAGACGCCCCCTTTATTTGTTGAAAGTTCTTATCAGTAACACTCCTACTTATATTCAATTTGCTTCTTCTTTTTTTTTTCTGCGTCTGCTTTGAAGCAGCCGAGGCTCTTCTTCCTAGGCATCTCAGTGGCTGTGGCGCAGGGACAATATGATGGTAAAAACTTGCATATCCCACTTACATTTTCTTCAGATTTGAACAGGCAGCCATGTGTTCCACAGATCGCCTCTCTGACCATTAACCTCTGCCGAGTAAATGTGTGAGGGTTCATATCGTGCTGTCATTGGGAGAAGGTCTGAGTGTCCATGAACACCAACCCTGAAGCCCTACTTGTTCACTCTCATATACCATGTGAGCTACAATACTTGTAATGTGAAACATGCAAAAAATAGTCAAAGCATTTGTAATTCAAATACTTTACAAGGCACTCAGAAACAAATTTCAAAGTAGAGAGTTGACACGCTGGTAACATCGTCAAAGAAAAGTCACCTCTCAGTCAGATCTCTCTGTAAAGGCAGGGGGATACTGCTTGCTGAGACCTTCACACAACAGGGGAAAATGGTTGCCATTATCCTTACTGTGACTGCATTGTGTGTGTGTGTGTGTGTGTGTGTGTGTGTGCGAGATGTTCTTTGTCTGTGTGTTTGTGGGCCTGTGTGTGTGTGTGTATCTGTATGAATGTGTGTGTGTGTGTGTGTGTGTGTGTGTGTCTGCACGTGTGTGTGCGTGTGCATGTGAGATGTTCTTTATGTTTGTGGGCCTGTATCTGTGTGAATGTGTGTGTGCGTGTGTGTGTGTGCATCTGTGTGTGTATCAGTGTTTGAATTGACCTGTATTTGTGTATGTCTGTGTTTTGTGTGTGTGTGCGTGTATTTCACATTTCAGTGTGTTTGCATGTCTCTATATTTGACCCTATAATTGGGTATGTGTGCGTGTGCATGCATGTGGGTTGCCTTTCATTGACATGACATCCGCATAATGGAGACAAAGAACCCCATGACGTCAAAACCAGGTCTAATCATCACCTGGAAGGATTCTGTCGTTAATCTGTCGGCAGAACACCACTGTTTCCTTTTTGGTTCATTTCACTTTCATTACATCCACATTGGAAAACCATTATGATGAACAGCATGGTCAAACACTTTGCTCCAGCTCCTCCCTTTAATTTCAACTGGCTTGGTCTAATTGCTGGTAATGATGCAGGGGAAAGTGGAGGAGACACACCAGGTTATAACAGTCTGTACGCTCCTAAGCCTCGATCAAACACTGCTGCCTTAGCATCCCTATTTAATGTTTTAGTTTCACGTCAAACACAACTGGAGAAGGATCTCATACTCACAGTGGCGACGAAGCGACCAGTTTGGGTGAAAAGCAGTTCTCATGTAATGGGAACACAGGTAATTGGATTTTAAATAGATGTGACTATAAATCACGAGTGACTCCAGGAAAAAAAAAAGAAAGGTTCCTGATGGGTTGCAGTTATGTATTATGATGTACAACTCCATAGAGATCCAATTGAAAGAGATGGAAAAAAATTATTTTCTAGTAGTTAATTAGCCAACAGTCACAAGAGGTGAATTATTATTCTCACGGCACAGTTAACAACGTTATAGAGGCCTAAATAGAAAAGACAGGGTTGCAAACCCAAAGGTTGGCTTACTGTCATGTTATATTTGTGAAATCTTGGTATGTAATTTGGCACTCGCTATGTGTTGGCTGCTTGGCTTGCAAAGCTGACAGCACTTGTACATGAATTATATAACTTGAGTTTTTCCAGGCGACAAAAAGTTTGATAAAAACATAACTGTGGAGTATTTTTGTCATCCTCAACACGGAGGAGGATCCCACAGCTTCCGTCTGTTTTTAAAAGGTGCTGCTTTGATTGGCAAGATGAACAATGTAACCCAACCCCCCCCCCCAACACACACACACACACACACACACACACACACACACACACACACACACACACACACACACACACACACACACACACACACCCTCGTACTCCAAACCAGCTCAGTCTCTCATCTGCAGATTTTGGAATTGTTTTTACACGGGCAGCTCACAAGAAGAGGATGCAAACGTTAGATGGCACAGATTCGACTCATTGTGACTCATTGTAGCCACAGATAAAAGTAGCAATTGCTCAATCATCAATTTAAAATGTGTTTCAGTTCAACATATTGTATGACTATTTTGGAAATATGTATTGAGAAGATTCATATTCTGAACAATTGTGACTCTCTCCTTTTAGCTCCAAGAAACACTGGTTCAGATTAATGTTGAGTATTACATATGTTCCAAGATGGCTTAAGTCTGTCTTACCCTAATGGGCAACCAATGTCACTTATCTATGGCGTTTGATTCTGAGTCATCCATCCATCCATCCATCCATTATCCAAAGTGCTTATCCTGCTTTCAGGGTCATGGGGATGCTGGAGCCTATCCCAGCAGTCACTGGGCGGCAGGTGGTGAGACACCCTGGACGGGCTGCCAGTCCATCACAGGGCCAACACACACACAAACACACACACACATTCACACCTACGGACAATTTAGTATGGCTGGTTCACTTGACGTACATGTCTTTAGACTATGGGAGGAAACCGGAGCACCCGGAGGAAACCCACACAGAAACGGGGAGAACATGCAAACTCCACACAGAGAACGACCCGGGACGACCCCCAAGGTTGGACTACCCCGGGGCTTGAACCCAGGACCTTCTCACCGCGAGGTGACTGCACCAACCACTGCGCCACCTAGTTAAGAAACTCAGGGTTGACAAATCGACTTGATATCCTCCTTTGTGTGACTGCCAGCCAGTGTCGGTGCTTGTGTAGCTGAGGCAAAGATAAAATGTTTATGCTAAACTTCCCTTCTCATCTTTCCATCCTTACATGGAGCAAATCAACAAATGGATTAAAACAACTGACTGCAGAAAAACCATGAAACTAGAGGACAGAAAGTATGCATTGGAAGTGCACCCTCTTTGTTTCCATATGCAGTGTTGGAAGCATCTCAGTAATAATGAAAGAATGAAAAGTATAAAAACACACACTGGTGCTAATTTCCTTCTCAGAATCAATCCACAGTAGCATACTATGCGGTTTCAGTAATGAACTGCACCCCCCCCCCACCACACACACACATTTCTCATATGGGTGCCAAAACAGCCACATATAAAATACACTACCATACACTATATGCACTACTTCATCAACACCAACAAGACAGCTGATCTTCAACAAACACAACGCACACCACTGTGCACTACAGCAGCATCACCATCAGTCCAGTCCTATCACCACCACTATAAAGACTGTCAGCGACAGCAAATAAAATCCCACTTTATACGAGTGTTGGCTAAACACATAAATTGTTAATAAGTGGTCTATTATCTGAGATCGCATATTCCAACTCCTTCAAAAATGATCACGCAAAACAATTATTCTAGCTTTGTCTTAAGGAACGCATCATTACAGTAGAAAAGACTGAATTTGTGCTACAGTGAGCACTTTACACCACAATGGTGCCACTGTCTCCGGCTCCATCTCATTCAAGTGCTCCTTTATTCTGCTCGTATGCTGCACTTCCACCAGAGTCAATAGCATGATTTCTTTGACAGTACTTGCTTAACTCCCCGTTGCGCCCACCACCACTCGCTTTGCTTCTGCTTGATGACACAAAACATCTCTCTTTGTCACTCTGACACAAACACACCTACCGCTCCCTTTATTTTTCTATTTTTCTCTGGCGGGGACACACACACACACACACACACACACACACACACACACACACACACACACACACACACACACACACACACACACACACACTCTTATGTTTGCTCCGGCTATCTTGTCTGATAGAGATACCCACAGTTTCCATGGCAACGTTTAAAAAAACAGGGTGGTGAGGTTCTGTGACGGGGGCCTTGCCTGATGGGAACCAATGCAGAGAGAAGCAAAATGGGGATGGGGGGTAAGGTTCGCCTTGCTCATACAAATGTTTACTTGTAAAACAATTCATAATACCATCACTGTGCCTCGTAAAACAAACCACCAGAGAAGATAAAACATACACAGTGTGAGAAGCTGACTTCTTCTTTGTGAAAGAGCATCTGATTAAAGCTGAACTTTGTCCACCGACATTCTCTCAAACCCAGTTTTTATGGCGACAGGTGAGTGTGCACATACCTTTGTGCGTATGTGTGTGCCTGCATGTGTGGGTATTTGACAAAGAGCAGAGAGGGTGTAACACTTCATGTTTGCAGACAGTCATTGTTTCGGGGTCAGTGGCAAGAGGCCTGAGGGACCAAGTTTTAGTGAAAGGAAAGGCTTGTTTCTGTGACCTTTCTTGTCCTCCTTTTCTGTGTGTGTGTGTGTGTGTGTGTGTGTGTGAGTTGCTGTGGTGCGCTGGGAGGAGTGGCATTAAAAGATTGCATCTGACCCCGCTGAGTAATAACTTCGCTGAGGCCGCAACCACACAAGTCTGAGTGGAGGAGGAAAGGGCTAGCTTCATCTCTGCCTGAATGTGTCTCTCTCTCTCTCTCTCTCTCTCTCTCTCTCTCTCTCTCTCTCTCTCTCTCTCTCTCTCTCTCTCTCTCTCTCTCTCTCTCTCTCTCTTTTACATTCCCTTCTTCTGTGTTCTTTTTGATTTCAGGAGCCTAGTTTGGGGTTGTTCAAATCAATCCCCCCTCATAGCATCTTCTTTTGCAAGTGGTCATACATGATCAATGTACTGTAAGACAACCATTATATCTATTATGCTATGCTATGACTTTCCCTTTTTCACAATTTCTTGTGTAGCAGACACTTTTATTCAAAGTGACTTACAAAGCAATTCTGCAATTAGAAGGTATATTTGCATGTTAAAGGACTGAATAGCAACAATATTAACAGTGAGCCATTTAAGTGCAACTACTGGAAGAGTACAATGGCTAGATAACCAGTTGGACACAAGTAATAGGCGGATTTCAAAGTAACTGGAAAAAACCCCCCCAACAAATCTGTATCACAATCATGCTTAGATACATGTGATGAACTGAACTAGGCTTAGAAATTTTTTAAAGCCTTTCTTGAATGAAATCAGTGAGTCGGTAGTCCAGGCGGCAGTAAAGTGTTTAGTCTACAGGTAGGACTAAAGTCTGCACAATTCATCCATCCATCCATTATCCAAGATGCTTATCCCAGTTGGGGTCATGGGATGCTGGAGCCTATCCCAGCAGTCATTGGGCGACAGGTGGGGACACACCCTGGGCAGGCCGCCAGACTATCACAGGGCCGACACATTCAGGAATCAGGAAGGAATAAAGAACACTTTGTCATTTCACCTCATGTACTTGCACACATGAAGTGAAATGAAATGCCGTTTCCCCCAGCCCACAGCAGTGCAACATACAGACAAAAACACATTCAAAAACTACAAGAACACACATATTCAAACTAACACATATACAATCCATCCATTATCCAAACCACTTATCCTTACCCAGGGTTGCGGGGATGCTGGAGCCTACCACAAAAAAAAAAAAATCATTGTCCAAGGGAACAAATGCCAACAGGGATGACTGTCGGAACTGCGGGTCTGCATGGGCTAGCAGTTAGCCTAGCCTGCTCCAATTACGCGTCCTGTCAGACTGCCCTTCGTGTCTCTTCCTTGGGCGCAGCTCCAGGCAGGGGCCGTGGTCCCTGTGGCAACTGGACAAAGCAGACCAAGCCCTCCCAGCTGATCCAGTGCCAGCTCTCCCAGCCATACACCCTTGACATACCTCCCTGCATTCCACACGACAAGATCAAAAACAGCAGACAACGCCAGGTGAGGCCGCCGCCAGACTGCCCTCGGTGTTATTGGAACTGCTGGTCTGCATGGGCTAGCAGTTAGCTTAGCCTGCCCCGCTTCCACATCTTATCAGACTGCCTTCGGTGTTACCTCCTCAGGTGCAGCTCCGGGCAAGGCCACGGTCCCTGGGGCCACAGTGCAGCAGACCAAGCTCTCGCAACCGATCCAGTACCAGCTCCCAGCCAACAAAGGAAGACAACAATTTAGACACAGACAAAGACACTGCACCGACGGCACTGGGTGAGGCCACTGCAAATATGAATTCGCACCGCAATCTTCCCACACCGGAAGCAAAAGTTTTTCACACCTAGGGACAATTTACTATGGCTGATCAACCTGACGTACATGTCTTTGGACTGTGGAAGGAAACCGGAGCAGCTAGAGGAATCCACCTGGACACAGGGAGAACATGAAAACTCCACAGAGAGGACAACCCGGGACAATCCTCAAGGTTGGACTACCCCGGCGTTTAAACCCAGGACTTTCTTGCTGTGAGGTGACCATGCTAACCACTGTGCCACCGTGCCACTCTGCACAATCCAATTCAAGTCAAGTCAATTTTATTTGTACAACCAAATATCATAAATTACAAATTAGCCTCAGGGGGATTTACAACAATACAACATCCTGTCCTTAGACCTTGGCATGGGATAAGGAACAACTCCCTAAAAAAAAAAAGGAAGAAAAAATAGGAAGAAACCTCAGGGAGCGCAACAGAGAAGGGATCTCTCTCCCAAGATAGACAGACGTGCAATGGATGTCGTGTGTACAGAATAAAAACAATTTACAGAATACAACATTAAAAGAGGATACCAGAATTATAATGGAATTATAAGCTATATGAAGAATATGATGAGGAGCAGGGGCGCAACGAGAGGGGGTGCAGAGGGTGCAATGCACACAGGCACCGCATCAGCGGGGGTGCCAAAAGTACAGTGTACAGCAGGGGTCTCAAACTCAACTTACCTGGGGGCCGCTGGAGGTAGAGTTTGGGTGAGGCTGGGCCGCAAGTATTCCAAAAAAAAAAGTACAACCAATCCAATGTTCTCAATCTTTTTTTTTATTTATATATACAGGTGATCAAAACAAGACAGGTAACAGTACAAGTGCAGGAACAAAAACGAACAGTGTGAGACAAAAAGGGGACACCAGGTTCTGTTATGACAAGATGAAATACTAATAAGCTAATAAGCTAAAAAAAACAAAACATAACAAAAACAAACAAGCTATCAAAGCAGGTCAATGAGCTCCATTTGAAGCACAGGAGGGGCATCTTGCACATCAAAGAAGGGGTCAGCAAAAATTTGAAAAGTGGCTCTGTGTGTCTTGAACTCTGCAAACCTGTGATCAAATTGCTCCTGTAGCTTCACAATGGCATCAGCACACTTCTCACCACTGAATGGTGTGCCTGCATCCATGAGTGCCTTGCATGCTGGGAAATGGCAGAGGTTTGTCTGAGAGAGCTGGGCTTTCCATAACACAAGTTTTGCGGAGAATGATCTCACGTTGTCATAGGCAGCACTGACAAGCTGCCCCTGGTTTCGTAATTTCTTGTTCAGTACATTCAGCTCATGTGTGATGTCAACAAGGAAAGCTAAGTCCATGAGCCATTTGGGATCACCTGGCACAGGAACAGCCATCCCAGCCTTCTCCATGAAGGCTTTCACTTCTGCTCTCAACTCAAAAAACCTCTTCAAGACATTTCCCCTGCTGAGCCAACGTACCTCAGTGAAGTAGAGCACATCCTCATATGCTGACTCTATTTCCTCCAAAAAGGTGCGGAACTCCCGGTGCTTTAAACCCCTGGATCTGATATGGTTGATGCATTTCACAACGACAGAAATCACATTGTCAAACTTCAGGCATTTGCTGCAAAGGGCCTGCTGACGGATAATGCAGTGCAGAGCAATGGCCTCCTCCACACCCTCCTCTTCCAGTTTTTTTTGAACAAGTGCCACCACTCCATTTCTCCTCCCTGTCATTGATGGCGCTCCATTGGTTGTTATTCCAGCGAACCTCTTCCATGGCAAACCCGCATCCACAATGGCATCACACAGCTGGCGGAATATCTCCTGAGAGGTGGTCTGGCCATGCATTGGAATCACTGTGAGCAACTCCTCCATCACTTCAAAACTGTCGTCAACACCACGGACATAGATTGCGAGCTGCGCAGTGTCAATGATGTCTGTGCTCTCATCAAGAGTGACTGAGTATGCACAGAAACGTTTGGCTTTCTCACGCAGTTGATCATATATGTTACCTGACAGGTCAGAAATGCGCTCTGCCACTGTGTTGGCTGAAAGGCTGATGTTGCTAAACTGACCCTTCTTTTCCGGACAGACTATACTTGCAGCCTGTAACATGCACTTTTTAACAAACTCCCCTTCTTTGAATGGCTTTCCCGACTTAGCAATCATCTCACTCACCACGTAGCTAACTTCGGCTGCTGCATCATTATCTTTGCTAGCTTTCTTGAAGAAATCTTGTCGCTTCAGTAAACATGTTTTAAGATTGGCGACCCATTTCTCTCTCTCATCTCCCTGGTATTTTGTATACTCATCAGCATGTCTAGTCGAGTAATGACGTCTGATGTTGTATTCCTTGTGCACCGTAACTTTCTCGGTGCATATAAGACACGTCAGGCTGCCTCTGTGCTCAACAAAAAAATATGCCGTCTCCCACTTTTCCTGAAATTGTCTGTGCTTGTCACCAACTTTTCTCTTCACGGCAGGTTTTGAGAAAGACATAACTGGGGCTTGCTGACAGGATATATTTTCCTTCCACTTGGTGTCGCTCCGGAATCAAGTTTCAACCAAGTTTCAACCGTTGCTAATTCGCGCTGCCCATTATGGTACGTTCAAGTTGTGCTCGGAAGTCGGACTTTCTGAGCTCCGAGTTGGACATTTCAACTGGAATTCTGAAATCCGAGTCGTTCCAATTTACAACTTCCAACGTAACGGGAACGCACCATGACTTGACAACAAACGCGACACCGGAAGCTGTCATGAGCCTGCGCTATGGTAGCTCATAAGTGAAAAATAAAAGCCCAGGGCAAGCGCGGGCCGCACTAACACTAAACTTTGATGTCAAGTAGGGGGCCACAAAATAACGTCCCGCAGGCCGCAATTGGCCCGCTGGCCGCGAGTTTGAGACCCATGGTGTACAGTAAACAATTTCTGGTTATAGGCCTATTTGTTTTTTAAAAGTTTGATATTTATAAATATTATTACTTAGATGAAAATTTTGGATTATAATATATAGTTACATGTTATAACTTTTAATTATAATTTTTTTTTGTGTACACTCTTTTGGCGCCCCTGTTGATGCGGCGCCTGTGTGCATTGCATCCTCTGCACCCCCCCTTGTTGCGCCCCTGATGAGGAGGATGGCAAGCAGTGTCCAGATGCCACCGGAACAGCCTAGGATCTGAGCCGTGCGACCACCATCACCATGTAGACCTGACAGGAGGACAGACTACACATGCACACAGGGGAGTCTCACATCACACCATTCACATACATGGGAGAAGATACAAGAAAGACATCGGTCACATATCAGAGCGAGAGGGAGAAGGACATAACATTGAATCTCATCAGAATGAGTAACAAGACCTGAGATAAATTCTCTAAATTCTTCAAGAAATAGTGAGTAAGGCCAGGAGGTCAATAGTGTATCACAATGTGGACTGAACAGAGTCTGTTCATGGCTGAGGGAGATAGACTTGGAATCTTTTTCCCTGTTTGTTCCCTGTTTCTCAGGGGTCACCACAGCAGATTTTATAGTCACAATGTTACAACTTCATTTAGCAGACACTTTTATCTGAAGCGATGTACATCTGAGAGTTAATACAACACAAGCAAGGATCTAGTCAGGAGAGAACAACGCAAGTAAGTGCCAAAAAACTAAGTTGAAGTCCGATAGGACATAGGTGTCAACAGGCAGTGCACAAAGGGTGCATAGAAGTGGGGGTTTTTTGGGAGGTTTTTTGTTTGTTTTTGTTTTGTTTTTTGTTTTTTGTATTTTTATTAATACCATCAGTTGTGGAGCTGTTTGTGAAAGAGCTGGGTCTTTAGCTTCTTCAAGATGAACAGGGACTCAGTGGATCGAATGGAGTTTGGTAACTCATTCCACCACTGGAGAACTGCAGAAGAGAGGAGTTTGGCTAGTCACTTAGGGCCCTGTTGTGGCAGAAGTGCCCGGTGCCTTTCATTGGCAGAGCATAGTGAGACTGAGTGTAGACCTGAATGAGGGAGTTCGGGTAGGCGGGAGCCCTTTTAGTTGCTGCTTTGTAAGCGAGCATTACGGTTTTGAATTTGATGCAGGCAGCAACTGGGAGCCAGTGGAGGGATATGATCAATGGAATGACATGTGCTGTTTTGGGTTGGTTGAAGACCAGATGCGCTGCTATGTTCTGGATCATTTGCAGACATTTGAAAGTGCATGCAGGGAGACCTGCCAGTAAGTAGTTGCAGTAGTCAATGTGTGATATTACAAGAGCCTGTACTAGGGGTAGTGCTGCAAGCTCAGACAGGCAGGGTCTAATTTTCCTGATGTTGTACAGGGCAAATCAGCATGACTGAGCAATAGAGGCCATGTGAACCATAAAGTTTAGTTGGTTATCATCCTAGGTTTTGGGCAGACTTTGTAGGCATGAGTTGGGTTGATCTGAGCTGGGTATTGATCTGTTGTTGTATGGATGGTCTGGCTGGGATGACAAGGAGCTCGGTCTTAGATAGGTTAAGCTGAAGGTGGCATTCTTTCACACATGCGGAGATATCAGCAATGCATGATGATATCCATGCTGAGACTGTGAGATCATCTGGCAGGAATGACAGGAGCAGCTGGGTATTGTCAGCATAGCAGTTGTATGTGAAACCATGGGAGTGGATGATTGCACCAAGTGAGGAGGTGTATATCGAGAAGAGAAGGGGACCAAGCACTGACCCTTGAGGCACCCCTATGGATAAGCTGTGCGGTATGGACACTTCTAGTTTCCATCAGTACCCTGTGAGGGCTCAGCACCAATGGTGGTCATTGTCAACCCGGGCCTCGACCGATTTGATATAGAGCCTTGACCAATCCGGTTTGGTCTTGTCAATCCGATTAATGATTTTGCAAAGTTTTATGTCGGATGCCCTTCCTGACACAACCACTAACCCTATGGACGGGGGCACAGGTAAAATGCTGGATGCCATCCCAGTATTCATGGACTTGTGCCCATGCCTGTTGCCTGTGGCAGGTGGACTTAAAATAAGAGTCTCAAAAGATTTGAATGTAGGAGATTCTTGTTTAGAAGTTTAATTGAAAATAGACTTAAATACTATGGCGACACCCCCACCTTGTTTATTTACCCGAGCTACATGGGCATACGTTTACACAGGGTTAGGGTTAAGCTTAATTTAAGAGAAGGAAAATATTTGATTTCAGCCATGTTTCACATAACCCAATCGTATGAAAACTACACTGCTCAAAAAAATAAAGGGAACACATAAGCAATGCAATGTAGCTCCAAGTCAGTCACACTTTTGAGATATCAACCTGTCCAGTTAGGAAGCAACACTGATTTGTGAATCAATTTCACCTGTTGGTAAATTGTCTAATTTCCACCAGGTTTAAATTAGACAATTTGCAAGACAACCCCTATAAAAGGAATGGATTTGCAGGTGGTGGCCACAGACCATTTGCCTGTCCTCATCTTTTCTGGCCGATCTTTGGTTAGTTTTTCATTTTGCTAGTGCCCTCACCACTAGAGGTGGCATGAGGCGGTATCTGCAACCTACAGAAGTTGCTCAGGTAGTGCAGCTCATCCAGGATGGCACATCAATGCGTGCTGTGGCAAGAAGATTTGATGTGTCTCCCAGCACAGTGTCCAGAGCATGGAGGAGGTACCAGGAGACAGGCCAGTACACCAGGAGACGTGGAGGGGGCAGCAGGAGGACAACAACCCCGCAGCAGGACCGCTATCTGGTCCTTTGTGCAAGGAGGAACAGGAGGAGCACTGCCGGAGCCCTACAAAACGACCTTCAACAGGCCACTAATGTGCAGGTTTCTGCTCAAACAGTGAGAAACAGAATGCATGAGGATGGTATGAGGGCCTGACGTCCACAAGTGGGGCCTGTGCTCACAGCCCAACACCGTGCAGCCCGATTGACCTTTGCCAGAGAACATCTTGGTTGGCAGATTCGCCATTGGCGCCCTGTGCTCTTCACAGATGAGAGCAGGTTCACACTGAACACATGTGACAGACGTGAGAGAGTCTGGAGACGCTGCGGAGAATGTTCTGCTGCCTGCAACATCCTCCAGCATGACCGGTTTGGCGGTGGGTCAGTGATGGTCTGGGGAGGCATATGCTTGGAGGGCCGCACAGACCTCTACGTGCTAGCCAGAGGTACTATGACTGCCATTAGGTACCGGGATGAGATCCTCAGACCCATTGTCAGACCATATGCTGGTGCAGTGGGCCCTGGGTTCCTGCTCATGCATGACAATGCTCGTCCTCATGTGGCCAGAGTGTGTCAGCAGTTCCTGTATGTCGAGGGCATTGATGCTATGGACTGGCCTGCACGTTCCCCAGACCTGAATCCAATCGAGCACCTCTGGGACATCATGTCTCGTACCATCCGCCAATGCGATGTCGCACCACAGACTGTCCAGGAGTTGACCGATGCCCTTATCCAGGTCTGGGAGGAGATCCCTCAGGAGACCATCCGTCGTCTCATCAGGAGCATGCCCAGACATTGTAGGGAGTGCATACAGGCACATGGAGGCCACACACACTACTGAGCCTCATTTTGAATCGTCTTGAAGAATTTCCACAGAAGTTGGATCAGCCTATGGTCTCATTTTCCACTTTGATTTTGAGTATGATTCTGAATCCAGACCTTAATGGGCTAATGATTTTGATTTCCATTGATCATTCTTAGGTTATTTTGCTCTAAACACATTCCTCTGTCTAATAAATAAAGATTTTCAGCTGAAATATTTCATTCATCGAGGTCTATATTGTGTTTTTAGGTGTTCCCTTTATTTTTTTGAGCAGTGTATGTTCAAGAATCAAATCATTTATTAGTAAGGCTTTGGTAGACAGTGGTCTGATATTTGTGAAACCAAATTTAAGCATATTGTTGTAAATTGTTGAAGTGATCAGTATAGTAGGCAGAACCTTAGAGCTACCAATAGATGAAATATTAATTGGAATTAGACACCTTGTATTATTAGTTGACAATTTTGAAGAACTATGCTTTGAACGATGTGTAGTCACATTTTTGATAACATTAGATGTTTGGTTCTGTTGATTATTAGGTGCTTCATTGCACATTTCATCCCCACCAGTGGTAGGAATGATTATTAGATTATTGTGATTCACACATTTAGGAGTGGAGAGCTTGGGAGCAATACAGCAGGGAAGGGAGATGGTCTCAAAGTTATAGACCAAGCTGCCATTCTTTAACTAGACATATTACCTAAACTAGTTGACTACATCCACACTAGGTTAAAACCTAACTGGCTCTCTAATCACCTGTGACCTGCTGAATGATAAGGCCCAAATGTCAAACTAAACGTAGACAGCGATCTATATTGCTCGACAAAAGTGCGGCGCTGTCCCAAGTAGGGTGAATGCCGTCCACTTTCTGCAGGTAAGGGCAGCCCTAGAAAAAAGGGCAGTTATCAACAAAACAAATCCCTGCTTATTACAGTAACAAGCCAGCCAGCGGTTCATTGGGGTTACCCTACACCTCATCATTACCTCTCATGGGTAAGGGATCAGAGACAATTAATCGATGCCGACATATCTTTCTGGCCAACTCAAGCGTCCTGACTAGGCTAGCTTTTGTGATTTCCAATTACTTCATCCTAGCATTGTTGGTGCTGACATGAATAATAATGTTGCTGAAAATAGTGGTGCTGTGTGCTTGGGTTCCCTGATTCTCCCTCCATGATGCCAGCACCCTAAGATTATCCTCTATGTTGAAGACTCTGGCCCCGGGTAAACAGTGAACCAGGGCTGGTGAAGTTAATTTGATATTGCAGGAGTCTCCTATCATTAGCGTGCATTGCTCTACTCTGTCAACAGGAGCAGGAGAGGCATGCTGGCCAGTAGGACTACCAACGGGGCTGGTGAGGGACAAAAACCGGTTTGCAGTCTGGAGACCAGGGCATATGACCGGTGGTTGGCACTTCCTAGCCTTCCCACACCGGCAAGCAGAGACAAACGCCGCCACATCTGCAGATGAGGCTGAGCTAGTGCTAACAATAGCATGTCTGCTGTCAGGCCTGGGGCTAAGACTATCTGGAGTGCCCATCACATCTAATATAATCCTAGTCCAAAGTAGCTGCTCTTACTCACACACACGCCTCTCTAGTAGAGACAATCTATCTGTAACTGCTGAACAGTCACCACACACCATCGTTTTAATGTGGCTGTGTTGACTGCAAATGCGATAAAGCTACCTGCTAAGCTCGAAGCTAGTAAACAGACTAGGAATGAAAGGTTGCCCACTAACACAAGAGGTGTTCGAGAAAGAAAACTAGCAAATCTAGCGATAAGTGAACTAAGCACAGAAAATAGCGAAATCAGTAGGACAAATGAAGAGGTTAGAGCAGGAGAGAAGAGAGTGAGAGAATAAACAGCAGTTACTGATCTCATGAAGCCGAAATCTCACAAAAAGGCAGAAGCCAGAAGCTGGACTATTCACCTTGCAGGCCAAGGTCCTGGAGCTCAACCCTCTTTAAGAGAGCATAAGGACCTGTGACCACAATGGTGTCAATAATGAGGCTAAAATACTGGAATGCTAGTATATCCTGACCATACAGTGCTTCATTTATATGTACAGCATTCAGAACTATCTTTATAATTTCAAAATATATTTTCCTGCTCTTCATTTTGGTCCTTGGTCATGACACATTCACCCAGGTATTTTTAGATAGTATAAAGGAACCTTAGAGGTAGCTGAACTTGCAGCTGTCATCCTCCTTCTTCTCGGGAATGTTCTGGGAAAATAATTACCTATAATCACTTGCTGTTTTCTTGCTTTGGTCTTGCCCTCCCATTGGTTACCAACCCACCAAGTCAACGAGGCCAAAGGTCAAAGTTCATGGACCCCTTGGAGGGGAAGTGAGCTTTGAAGTCAGATCAGACGTTATCATGTGAGTGAAGGGAAAGGGCCATGAAAGGGATTAGAAAACTTTGCCCATAAACTCTACATTCTCTAAGGCCACATCCTCTATAAGGATCATCTCAAATTTTGTTATTGCTACACTTTTACATTTCAGGCATTTAGCTGACCTTCTGAGTAACCTGGAACCAATGAAAGGTTAAGCTTTCGGCAAACTTTCACGGGATCCACAGGGTGATCGAAGACAGTTGAACCTTTGACCTCCTGCCATGGTTTGAACTTTTTAGCCTAAAGGCCAAAACAGTCTTTCCTACTTTAATTCATGTATTATGATCAAACTGATTTGTTAGAAAGTAAGAACATATTTACACTTCAAACACTATTCATTTTAATAAGCTGTACAATATAGTATTTGGTTTGGTGTCCTTTTTCCCTAAAAGTAAATGTTTCGTACACTGAATACACCACTGCATTAAAATACTGATTATGTTTGAGTTCCTGTTTCAACAATCCTATTATAGAGGAGTTATTGGCCGTTGGCTTTCTTTTCAACCTGCATGTCCAGGTATTGAAGTCATAGCAGCCAGGTAGTTAGAGAGACATTGACCTGTATTTTACAGATTCCATCTCTGTTGATGTGTACAGAGAATAAAATCCCAACCCTTGCAGAGTTAGAACTGTGGTCTTCCCATTGACCTACGTGTGGACTAAAACCTTAACCCTGCGCTAGTGATGCCTTGCCCATTAAACCATATAGGACCAATGGAGTGCTTGTGACACAGACATAACTTTTTGCAGGGGCATTTCCAGTGGTACCAGCCAGCCCACCACTTCAGATCATGTTAAATTGAATTCCCTCGCTTGATTAAGGAACACAATGTGGAGATTTCCACACTGCAAGCTCTTCCAGTTCTTTTCATTGATGGCAGCTGTGTGGCTTCATTCCCCCTCCCACCCTACAAAGTACCAGCAGAGCAGACCTCTCCTCTCTTGTCTGAGGGAACCAGCTGCTGTGGAAGAGATCCATCTCATCTCTGTATAGAAGTTATAAATACACCAAAGAGGCAGGCAGATACCTGAATGCCACACCACTACTACAAATGCACAATATAGGATTTTTATCATCTGAGCTTTGCCAGGCATTTGTTTAATCTCTATTGGATTGCAGGGGCTTTGCAACGACTCGCATTTCTGCCTTTTCGCCATGTATCCTTTGAGCTCCTCCACCCCCTTATATGCTTGCAAAGCGCCTCACATAGCATAATTATATTCTCAGTGATAGCGGTTGGTATTTTACCACACAATGGCAATCTACATCACCAAAGGAGGTGGTGATGGCCACTTGGTGGATGGAGGGAGACCATCGGGTAGCTGGGAAGTCTCAGATGACCCTCACCAACCAAATTGGCAGTTATGTTTTAGTGTCCTTGGCCAAGACACTGACCTCAGGTCTGTACCAACGGCACTAAGAACTTGAGCCTGTGTTCTGACACGTAACACTTCCATGTATGTGAATCATAAGAAGATAAACTTGTAATAATTAGCCTCTGTTGAGCTACATGCAGTCCCCTGTTGATGAGAAGATGGTTTCAATTCATTCATTACAAAAAAATAGGTAGTTACTGAAATAACTGTCTCCCTCTTGCTCACACAAGCCCTCTGGAATACAATGGGCATTTGCACTCTGCTGCTGGTACTCAACTTTGAATGGCCTCTATAAATGCTACCTCTTCATAATTACTACTGAAAGTTCAGTATATGCCTGAACTCAGGTGTACATCTTTATTTTGTCAGTGTTCATAACAGTCAGAACCTATTATTTTATTCTCTAGATCTGTGTATATTTTATTCTATTCTATTTTTTTTATTATTGACACCCCTATCTTCCTAACCATGCAGTTAGTCAGGCTTTAACAGAGAGCATGTGTATCTTATATAGACCCAATATTGTTATTTCTATTTCTTTTGGATTGGCTACAGCCACTGTAAAATGGTCACTGATAACTCAAAAAACAAGGATTCTAAAGAGCTTAATTTCACAGACTCCCAAATTAGGAATGTTGATATGCCACATGCCCGATTTTTTTTTTAATTTTCCCCCTTTTTCTCCCCAGTTGCATCCGGCCATTACCCTACTTCTTCCGAGCTGTCCCGGTTGCTGCTCCACCCCCTCTGCCAATCCGGGGAGGGCATCAGACCACCACATGCCTCCTCCAATACATGTGGAGTCGCCAACCGCTTCTTTCACCAGGGGGACATAGCACATGGGAGGATCACGCTATTCCCCCCAGTTCCCCCTCCCCCCCAAACAGGCGCCCCAACCGACCAGAGGAGGTGCTAGTGCAATGACGAGGACACATACCCACATTTGGCTTCCCACCCACAGACACGGCCAATTGTGTCTTTAGGGATGCCCGACCAAGCTGGAGGTAACATGGGGATTCGAACCGGCGAGCCCCATGTTGATAGGCCATGGAATAGGCCGCTACGCTACCTGGATGCCCCTTCATGCCCCAATTTTGTAAGATTCTATTCCAGGGACCCCCTTATTGGAGGATTGGTGTTGTATTTGCTGCTGTTGTTAAGTGTTGAATGGTTTTGTATGACTACAATGAAGCTTGTGCGAAAGTTCAATAAGGAAGATCATTCTTTCCTACTGCCACAGCAATTCGCAAAATTCTGAGCTTCACCATCATATCGCTTTCCATCACTTCTCTTTTCCCACGCTGTCAAAATCTTTCTCATGTATTTACAATGTGAGAAAAGTGACTGAACAATCACTTTTCTGCTCGCCCTTGGCTAGCCAATCAGCTGTCACATGCTGAAATTTAAATAAAAGTTATTGCTAATCTGTCATTCTTCCTTCACAGAACCTTGTGCAGCACCATCCACCTCACATTCCAACACCAGCTCAATAAAGCCTTCGTTTGTCCAGGGGATCCACCTCCAGCGTCTCAACCACCACCAGCGTCTACTCCGGGGCATCCTATCTCCTTTACCTTAGGGGGCCGAGTTCTATGTAGTCTGGTCAGTTAAGGGCAAATATGGGGTCAAGGCTGCAAAAAGTCATTCACATTTGAGCCAATGTTTTTCTGTTAATTTAGGGTCCAATAAAGAAAAAAATGCAAGGAGCCCAAAATTTTAGGTGGGGGAAGTCTCTGAAATGGCCACGCCCACTTTTTAGGCCTGGAAATCAGTATCTCGGCTCCTGAATGTCGCAGAGAGCTGATCATGGGCTCAAAAGAAGCAGAAGCACCACATTTATATAAGCATTATGAACAAACATATACCCCAAAACCTTTACTTTTTCAGGTATTTACAAAAAACTAATTTTCACTGGTCACATACATGGCCACGCCCACTTTTTAGCCCTGGGACTATATCTCAGGCTCAGCTCTCGGAGGTTGCCCCGAGTTGATATTGGGCTCAAAAGATGTGGAAATAACTATTTATATTAGTGCTCTGAACAAATATACTGTATGCCCTAAAACCTTCACGTTTTGAGCTATTCATGAACATGTTCTTTTTTCCATTGAATTGATCAGCAGCATGCAATCAACTTTAGCCAAATCTGTGCAAGAAGGCTATACAGTTTGTTTGAGTAAAAGTGTTACATCTACTCATGGAGTGCTAGTATTCAAGTTGACTCTTTGTTATAAGAGGAGGAACCCAGTAACCACCAAAGAAACAAAGCAAACCATGTGAGGTCCAAAAAAATCTTTATTTTAACCTCACACATCCCATCAGACTGGATTCAAACACTTGCTGAGGCACTTGCAATAAATGAGACATTTCATCCCTCTGCCAGCACAAGAACATGAGGTACACTTATTAGATCTGCAACTACACACCCCTGTTACTCGAGACAATGTATCTCTTGTGGAAACTATGCTCCACTTGACGAAGAGTTCCTCTCCTTCGGTAGTCCAACCCCATTCAATGACAGGGGGACAAGGGAGTTGTAGCAGGCTGTTTCCCCACAGCCATCCTGCCTGGAATGTAGCTCTCAACAGATGCTGTAGAAGCGCATCCTGACTTGGGGGTAGGTCTCTCAGCTCATCATTAACTGAGTGCTTGAACAGCTGGAATCTGAGCTCATCTATACTGACACAGTTGTACAGTCCAGTCTTGTTGTACCAGCTCATTACCCAGGGCTCAATAACTTCCATGCTTTCCTTAACTGTCTCGATACTAGGGCAGCAACTTAGTCCTCTCAAAGCAGCAGTGAGTTCTGTGGACTTACTGTGGTTTATCCAGGCTTTGTATTGAGCAGTCTTTGAGTGGCCAAAGAAGGCGCTCACAGAATCACAGCCACTAAAAGAATGGAACACAGGCATGGCATCGGCCACATCTCCACCAAGCTTCTTGTGTGCTTCTGTGATTGAGTAGAATTGGCGTTTGCCAGGAACTGCAAAGTCAACTATAAGTTGCAAGTCATTACATACTGATAGGAACTGTGTAGTGAACCCTAGTAGGATGACTACCACATCGGAGTCGACTGTTCTAACTGTAACTGACTTGATCCCCTTGTTTAGCATGTGCATCACATGGCAAACGATGCGGTTGTCAGTCTCCTCAAGCATATCTATGCTGTCATAAAGCTGGATCTCGAAGCTTTCGCCGAAGTTTGCAAGCACCTTTCTGCCGTAGGTGATGCTGAACTCCTTGTCCCAGTTCCACGCTTGTGCCTTAGCAATCCTGGCGAACATTAGATTCAGGGCTACTTTGTTGTCTACATTAGACAGAAAAGCTTCAAAGAATTGCTTAGATTCTGGCATGGTGTCATTCTCACTGAAAGCCATCTGTGAACTACCTGCTGATCCCCGGTTCTTCCTAGTCGCAGTCTTGATACTCATATTCTGGTAGAGGTCAGCCACAATGTCAATACGATTGGCTTTCTTCTCATGACCGATCCTGGCAATGCTGTTCAACACTTTGATTACAAAGTCTTGGAATGTCATGCCTTTGGTGAGAGACTTTGCCATGATTCGTACTTGCACAGACAAATCTATCACAAGTCCTTCTGAGGATGTAGATTGAACTTGTACACCGATGTCCTTAAGAATTTGAGACTTTTGGCTATGATAAATATCTCCATCCTTTGTTGACAAGGCGTCGGGTAAACCTGAAATTGAAATGAATAGTTAAGCTAAGTGTAACTCTTGGGCTTACTGTCAAATCAATTAACTTGAATGTGAAATTGAATCAATGAATATCACTGTATTAAAAATCTGGTAAGACTTAAGTAACATCTAAAATATTTGAATAACTGACTTTATATCAATTAGTTTCACCTGTGAATTCACCACCAAATAACTTCCTTGTCTCTTCTTCTCTTGATCTGCAGGCCTCCTTCAGCTTTGCAAAGGTTCCTTTGGGTGGCTTGATTGCAGGGCTAGCGAGTTGGACTTTTGCACATGAACTTGGGAGTTTCAGGGCATTTCGTGAGATGGTTGCATTGACATCCTTCTTACTTAATACAATTCGCTCCTGCACAAACTGGTCATGCTGAGTTTTGCCGACTGTAAAGACAAAACTGGAGTCTTTACTTATGACATCTGGGAAGGGAATGGATGAGTTCAACCTCATGAACTGAGCTTCATCGAACGGGTTGGTAAGGATACCCTGGTACACCTTGAGAGTGTGGCTTGAAAATGTTTCCTTGAAGGAATCCAGCATTTCTTTGTGCCCGTGTGATGGATCTTGACCTTCGACCTATTCTAGGTAGCGCTGGATTTCGGGTAGCGCAAGTTCGAGTTTCCTGAAGAACTCTTGATCTTCCCGATTGATGATATCGACATATCCAGTGTCAGACTTGATGACCTTTATGTTATGTTCCTGCTTTTGATCACATGCAATCTTTGAGAATGGGTTGTCTCTGGTGTTTACTGTGAAAGAGCCTGAAAGAAATTCCTTGAACAAGTATGGGTGTCTCCATTTGAGCTCTTTGAGATCCTGAAGAAACACTGATGCCCATCTGGCATAGTGTGTATGATCAAGTGCAAAGAAAAGAGGAATGAGCTGCTCAAGTGCACTGATCATCATGATGAAGTTTGCCTCTCGAAAGGATCTTATGAAGATAAGAACCTTCTTGATTGTGTCAATAACATTGTTCCAGTAGTGAAACATGGGGCTGTTTTCATTGGCCACCCAGTTACTCCAAGTCAAACTGTTGTCCTCTAGACGTTTTGCCTGAAATGCTTCATCTCTCTTCTTGGCCAGCACCACAGCCAGGAGTTGAATACAGTATCTAGCCTTCTTTATGGAATTCACATCGCAGACAGCAGTTGTCAGACCTGTGATATTCAGATTAGCTGAGGTTAAGATGGTATCAAGGCCAGTTCCTTTTATCAACTGCCCAACACAGACAAGAGAAACCTTCTCAAGGTGCAGCCCACCCATGAACGCGAAGTATGAATGAGAAAACTCTTCCCCCATGGCCCACTGTATCATCTTCTTGATGGCATAAAGGGGCTGATCGGATCCACCCACTGCAACCTGGCCTGGGTTAAGAGATCTTGTGTATGATACTGCTATTCTCATGACATGGAGCTGAAGGTGTTCAGTGTTGCTAGCATGGTCAATCACTGGCAGGATGCAGTTGATTGTTTTGGGAACATCTGTCTGGTCACGTTCCTTTGAAGCATGGTGACAGGTCCAAGTAACAGGCTGTAATGCATCAGATCCAATGTTCTTCATAGCCACCATCAAAAACTCTTCTTCCTCTTCCATGCTTTTCTGAAACACGACTTTTAGCTCTGCGTCAACTTCTTCAACATTGATGGTCTCTAGAGGGCGACGAGACTCCTTAAAGACCTTCTGCTCCATTACGCTCAGATATTCCTCCAACACTGTTTCCAAGCCCGGTGTGTTAGGGTTAATGTCCCTGGAAAATCTTCTCTCCCTTGAGAGGCCTTCCCCTGCTACACGGGGAAACTGTAGACAAGTCATTGCTGTAGCATTGCAGTTCTTAGATGCTGTAGGCGATGAACTCTGCTCATTTATGTTGTCATCTGTAAATGTGGTAAATAACCCTTGTCTCAAGGCGTGGGGTAGCACCTTTCCCTGTGATCTTAGGAAGAGCTCTCTCATTGACAGGGAGATTTCGTCAATGCAGATAAGGGTGGAACAGTAGGAATGTGTCAGACCTAGTTCAAATGTTGTCTGTAACACATTCTTGCTTCTCGTCATTGCATAGAGCTTCAGGGTCAGATATCGATTCACAGGCTCTTCCACTGACCTGTGCCTCTTTTGGATGACAGAGCTTGACTGCTGTGAATCTTTCTTTGTATTTGGTCTGATCCTGGTGTTGAAACTTACGGTCTTGCACAGTTGTTCGAGATGCATCGGAAGATCTTCATATCGTGCGGTTCCATCACAAAGCAGTGACATCAGCATCTTCAGTTTGAAATTGCTCTTCATCCGTAGTCCTTCTGTAGACAAGTCTGAAAGTCGGGTGCTTTCACTGTCTCTTCGATTCTTTATTACTTCAGCCCGAACAGGTTTTGTGACTTTGCAAAGTGAATCTAAAAAGTCACTGTCACTGATTACATTGTCCAAACTACCCTTCTTAATAACCCTGTAATGTGCCCCTGTCTCTTTCTGCACTACATTTATGTCCAGACAGCTGTTCGAGAGTTTCTCAGCAAATCGTGTAGAGTGAGATTTGGGCCGGTCGAAGCCCAAATCTTCAACTTTCTGCAGATAAATATTCTCGAGTTTGTGAAGATCAAAAACATTTTCTGAGCTGTCATCAATGAAGTTCCCTACTTCCTCCATGGCGATATATTCAGCATACTGGATCATGTCTGGGGAGTTCTGTGATGAAGTTCTTTCTTGCTTTATCCTGCAGCTCGCTGAACTGTATCTAGTAAGAAGAAATAATAAAATTATTAAAATATATATATATGGCCCGACTATAGCTCAACTTAAGAATTGAACTTAAAAGGGTATGTTGTGCTGGCTCACCTGTTACGGTATCTTGAGTGGCACTTCCTGTGATAGAATAACTCCCGTGATCTAACATCAGTTTCAAGTAATCTGAGTATTTTGCCATCATTCAGGACTTTGGCCATCATCTCTAGATTGTCTGTGAAATCCTTCACATGTTTTGCTGACTTTTCTTTTCCCGCAGCAGCTAACAATGGTTCTGATTTGTCCTTCTTCCGAGGGTTCTCAATGGCTGGCTCTTCACAATAGAAGCAAAGTTCGGCTCCAAACGCAAGACTAGGCCCAGCCTTTGCTCGTGTGTTTGCCCCAATAGTCTGGTGATCTGCAAGGTCCAGTTCTCTTTTCCGTTTACGATCCTTCGCACAATTGAAATGGCTGTTATTATAGCGATCATAGCAACTCTTGTGGATTTTATATCCATCCTGTAAAGTTTCTGCATTGACAGCTGACAGTCTTTGTGAAAGATTGATATCCGCATCATTGGTGATCAGTCCGGATTCCTCAAACAGTTTTACTTGGTGAAGCAGCTTAGGAGCTGTGACAGCAGTTATGTCCCTTCCACCAGATTCCTGTCATGAATTTAGAAATGAAATGTTGGACTCATTGCTGTCATAAACATTACATTACTGAAGGAATACGCATGAAAACTAACACTGTTGGACTCATTGATGTCATAAACATTATACTACTGAAGCACACACGTGGAAACTAACCTTGCAGACAATGCACAGGGTCTTGTTCCCTAGTTCCATAGTTAGGATGGGGGATCATCTGATCATGGAAAATCAGAACTAATTTAAACTTGATTTTTCTGTACACAAGTTTGTAACAGAGTGATGTTTCACTGGTATGGCACAATACATCCACCCTCCCACAAAAATAGCATGCAATAAACAATGTTATTTATTCTTCTGCATAGATACAAAATATAGTCCAATAAAAGTGTGTCCAAATATAGCATAATAAAAGTGTTGTTACTACAAATACTTTCACCCTTTCATACCAGCCAACTAAAAATGTCCAAAATTAACCAACATGTGTAGAGCAAGCAGACACACAAACACCAACTGTCCAAAAGTAGGTAATGCCTTAGCCAAATACTACAACTGTGCAACTGTGCTGTCGAGTGTATCGAGCAAGTCATGCTTGCAAGGCTAGTTAGGCCTACACATATGAGCTAAGGTGAAAATAATGTTTTACAAGGTAAACATACAAAAATAAAACAACACTGTTCCTTACCATCCATCCACGAGGTCAGGAACAAATTAACTCACTGATATGAAGGCCAGATGAGGCATGCATGTCATATTTTGGCAAATGTTTACAGTAAACTAGCTTTACTGAAACATGTGCACTTCTGCTTCCTTTCCTGTAGAATCAACCACTTGATAAACAAACAGCGCCAATTTGTAATTGTGGTCAGAGGCGGCATTACATCCCAAGTGATAAGAAGAACCACAGACAACTAAGATATTTTCTAAACTCATGATTCGTGTGTGTATTGTGCTTCATGCTTTATAACATAGGCAGCGAATGAGATTCATGTCAAATATAGCTTTTTACAACCTTCAGGAGCTGATACGTGAAACGTGACCAGTAAAAATTAGTTTTCTTAAAATATCTGAAAAAGTAAAGGTTTTGGGGTATATGTTTGTTCATAATGCTTATATAAATGTGGTGCTTCTGCTTCTTTTGAGCCCATGATCAGCTCTCTGCGACATTCAGGAGCCGAGATACTGATTTCCAGGCCTAAAAAGTGGGCGTGGCCATTTCAGAGACTTCCCCCACCTAAAATTTTGGGCTCCTTGCATTTTTTCTTTATTGGACTCTAAATTAACAGAAAAACATAGGCTCAAATGTGAATGACTTTTTGCAGCCATTTTGCCTTAACTGACTAGACTAATGGAGATGTTTCATCTATGGAATCTACTCGCCAAAATAGAAATATAAATTCTGTGTATCTGAATACATAATAAATCTTGTTATGAGTCTTAATTTTTCTCTCCTTATTGCACTATAGGTTGAGGAATGTAAATGGTAAAAGTGAAACCATTGAATGGAAAAAAAATCATACATTTAAAAGATGTAAGGCTCATTTTATTGAAACAAATTATATTGAAATTTGTTGATACTTAAAACTTCCCCTCAGTTTATTTGGAAACTGCTATAACCCCATTAAGGATTGTAATCCATGGCCCTGTCAGAAACTATTGTAAAGCTGTGTCCAAAAGTGGTCCTGTGTCTGAGATCTCCAAAATGAAACTGTTGAGTGAAAATAAAATCATAGCTGTTTTGCCCAATGGCAAAAACTATGAAAATAAGACCCATGTTTTAGAAACTGAAGTTTTTGTCATGGTTGTGTTTTTGTGTCATGTGTTATTTTCAAAGGCTCTCCTCTTTCCCATTTCCTTATTTGGCTTGCCATTTCTGTTCCTGCCATGCCTTGCTCACCTTTTCCCCATTTCCCTGATTGGTTCCCCAACAGTATACATTCCCCCTGGTCACCCCAGCTCATTGTCAGGTTACAAGTGAACGTGTCCCTTGTTTAGCTCATGTTGGCCTTGTGCGTCATGCCTTCCATATCTTTTGTACCTATCAGGTCTGTCAGCAAGTAACTTGTCTTATTAAAGTCTTGCTTTATCCTAACCTATCTCCGCTATCTGCATTTGGGTCTGGTTCCTGCTCTCTCTGTGACAGTAGTGTCTCAGTCTCAGCTGCCCAGTGTCTCTGCTGCCCAGCACCATGCTATGGAGATAGTCCAGTTCCCGAGCCGTCGGACGCTTTTGCCAACGCCCAGCCTGTTCCCAAGCTGCCGGACGCCTTTACCCACACTTGGACTGATCTCGATCCACCACCCGCCTTTCAAGGTTGCTTGGTTCTAGCTCAGCTTCCCACGGCCCAGCTTCCCGGGCAGCAGCTTTGTCTACATCACCGGCCTCCAGCTCATCCACCTGTGCATTGGCCAGAGCTGCTCCGCCTTTCCGTCCTGCTCCTGGTCACCCTCCCCCAGACTCCCTCCGCCCACCCTGCTTGGTGCTCCTGGTCAGTTCTTTTGGGACATCTGGAATCTCATCCCTTGGGGGGGGGGGTCCTGTCATGGTTGTAAAAATACTGTCGCGGAGAGAGTAGGAACCTGACCCAAATGCAGACAGTGGAGACAGGCTGGGATAAAGCAAGGCTTTAGTAAGACAAGGTACTTCCAGACAGACACGACGAGTACAAAAGATATGGATGGCGTGAAGCACAAGGCCAACATGAGCTAAACAGGGGACATGTTCACTTATAACCCGATAATGAGCTAGAGCAACCAGGGGGAATATATACTGTTGGGGAGCCAATCGGGGAAATGGGGAACAGGTGAGCAGGGCAGGAACACAAATGGCAAGTCAAATAAGGAAATGGGGAACAGGAGCGCAAAGCAGGGGCAGGAACTGAAATGGCAAGTCAATCAGGAAATGGGGGACAGGTGAGCAAAGCAGGGGCAGGAACAGACATGGCAAGCTAATCAAGTAATTGGGAACAGGTGATCCTTGGAAATAACACATGACACAAAAATAAAACCATGAGTTTTCCTTTAAATTTGAGTATTTGTACTTTTATGAACCTCTTCCCCAACACTGTAATTAACCGATAATACACATTCAGGGTTCAGTCCTCCCTTACTTGATCTACAGTTTGTACTCAACAGGAGTCATCCCCAATTCAAACCCCTCCCTAACTATGGTCTATGCACATCCAAGTGCAGGCACACAGGCACTTGGCCTGTAGAGATAATCGTATATAACTGTTCTTGTACTTTTCCACTCTGCAGCTTTCAGCAATTTCCACTCTGTAGATAGTTTCATGTCCATGAAGCTAGTAGCATTCCCATGCTATGTTTTACATCAGACTATAGTCTCATTAGTGTTCTCAGTGAACTTTCCCTTTGTTTTTCTTCAGTGTATAAACTCATGCACTTACAACTTTAGATCAGCGTAGCCTACTCTGACTGGTCCGCTACATCTGTTTGCTGTGCGCCATACATGTATCCTGAATAACACCTAAACTGAGCGAGGTTGATTTTTTTTCCTCAACAGCCCCTACCTGAACTAGGATTCAAATTCACAGTTTTACTTTTTTGGTATACACATGTATGTTGTTTTGTATATTCCATCTTTCTTGATCCATGTATATGTTGTCATGCTAAGTGCATTGCATTTTTATGAACACAATGAGCTATATAAATAAAATGTGTTTGTTTGTTTGTAACATGTTTGATCTGGTAATTTAGCTTAACCATAGTATGAGTAAGAAAGCTTGATTTTACCTCACACTGTGACTGCCTTGACTTCTGATGAAATGCATGCATAGATGACTTGCATAAATAAATATGCGAAGGGAACCCATTTCTTATTATAATGTATATGAAAGGACGGGTTCATCATTCAATGTCTTTAAAATAGTGAAGGTCTAGTCTGTAAAGGGGTTGTCATTCACTCAACCAAAGCCCAACAGTGTAGGTTTGATTTCATCAAAATTGATATCCTATTTGGGAATGAAATTCCTTGAATAAATAATGGACATATAGGGCATGCTTAGTAAGTGACCCTCCAAAGTTTTTAGTAAGGTTAACGGCACAGGACGGAGAGGATGGAAGGCCCACACTTAACCAACTGTAGCAGCTGGGTTTGACAGAGGGAGAAAGGGAAAGACTTGGTGAAAGAGTTGCACAGATGAAGGAACCACATCAAGTGTCAAGAAAACAGAACATTCTGTCCCAGATATTGCAGGAACCACACGGCCCCCAAATGAAACTGTAACAAAACATTTTTCAGATTATCCTTTCCGTTTTCATCTTTTCTTTTTCTTTATTTATCCATGTAGCATTCCTCTTAAGAAACTAGCAGGAGATGATAGACATTTAGATACCTCATTGTTCGCCAGACACATCATTCAATATTAAATCTAATATTGCCCCATTTTGAGAGTAATGAATGACACATACGTCTACAGTAGAACCACCCGATGCAATGAGAATAATTTTATTTGATAATTAGGTTTTCAACATTTGAACAAGGAAACAGATTGTGGAACTATAATTTAGGGCAAGGTGTGTCCCCTTGCTGTCTGCCAAGGGCTAGGGTATTAACAGAGAAACAATTGACCTTTAACCTCTGATTAAATGAATTCCAGAGCACACGCACTTTGTTTAATTGGTTATTTGATCTTTTTAAGTTTTGAGTCAAATGGAAATTAACCTTTTGATTCCAAAAGAAGCCAACCGCAGATTCAGCTGCAGTGTTTTGGTATGAATAAAATGGTTTAAGAGTACTACATCATTGTGTTGGGCCTTTAGCGGACATTCATCCTACATAAATCACAGTGAGCAGGCTGGGATTTAGTGCCTTCATTGCTTACAGGTAAACTTTAATGGGACACATTGCTCTTGTTTTTGATGGCTGGTTCTGTTGCTGGAGTCTCACCTGTGACACCTCGGTTATAAATAGGTCTTACTAGCAACCAAGCATCTCTACTGTTCCCATGAAGGCATTTTTATGAACAGAACTTGAACGTATTCAAGCTGCAATTTGAGGATTTCACTGTTCCAAAAAGACATTTTGCTCAAGGAAAATGGTTCATACGGGGTATTTTCTTGGCTGGCCAACTGCTTTTCAGTGATAAATAATCGTGCAGCTGAAATAGAGGGAGAAAGTGGCTTAATGTACATCCACGCATAATAACTCATCTTTTTTTTTCCTGAACTTACCAGTGCACTGGGTCTGATGTTAAGTCCTTTAAACTGTTCAAAGTAAAAGTCTGTGTGGAAACATGGCTTAGATGTGAGAGATGTGGGTCAGCGCAAGCAGGTATGTCACTGAAGTGATCAACTGGGAATGCCCCGTTAAATATAATTCATAGACACCTCATTAGGACCACAAAACCTCTTGTAAGTTTAACAGCTACTTATAAATTTACAGAGCAAACTGTTCTTGGCAACAAAAAAAAAAGATCAGACCTTTGCTCATCCATACTTACATCTCTTCCCTGAGACGGCACCAGCAATTAGCCTGTAACATATCACCTAAAATTATTCAACCTCATCCTCTATTTTAACATCAAAAGGCATACAGAAGGCTTACTCCTCTATTCCTTAACAATTCAGAAACCTGACAGTACAGTTGTACCTGGGAATTAAACCCAGGCATAAGTTGATTTGTGGACAATTGTTGTGAAAAATTGGATAAGCACACTCAAGGCTCATCTTGTCCTCCATTGAAAGAGACTAATCATGTCACTCCAGGTTAACATGAAATCAATTGAAAGCTCTACCGAGAACACCTCTTAAATCTGCTTTGATGATAAGGAGGAGGTGTACATGACAGGGACGAGAACAGAGGGATCCAAAACATGTTTGTGAAAATTGGAGTGCACCTCAGTGATGAGGGTGTTTCACATATTTTGCAAATCCAGTTTTCTTCAAAACGCAAGCCTGGGTATTATATTACACCATTTTTTCTTTTTTTGTTACGTCTCTCACCTAGTCTTTTTTTTTGTCAGTTTCTTTCCAGCTGTACGGTGACATGCAACAAATCGAAGTGAAATGCGTCATGTTAAAAAGGCCCCCATAATGTCAGCCTACTTTTGTTCTCGGTGGCAGGCTGTGGGCTGGGAGCTGCTGTGTGGCATCGCTGTGACAAGCCGCCTTGCCACTGAGCTAGTGCCACCCAGACTCATTATTCCCCTCCTCAACCTACTTTGGTTCTTTGACGAGCGTGTCTGTCTCATGTCGTCGCTTTCAGGAGGAGCCCCTGAGTTGTCTAACTCATCAGCCAATAAATGCAGAATCTTGTTGTGAAGATTTCTGTTTCGAATGGCTTTGCCGTGGTTTTGCTGATGAATTTGCTAACGCTGACGGCTTCACTCTCCTTGTTGTTAGGACTGGAAGATCAGAAGAGCCGCACATTGCCGAGGTTAACACTTGTTAGGGCTGTGGGACGGGAAAACAATATCTAGGCCAGTTGAAGACTAGATTTCCAACTTGCCACAAAATCACTTTGAAAAATAATTTCCTGAAATTCCTTATTTAACACCACTGATGTACAGGTGATCAAGTCTGTAAGAATACCATTATTATATCAGTCATGTATACTTATGAACTATCCCTTAAAAAGTCAACTTATTTCTTTACAGTGCTGTTAATCATTTAGGTAGTTGTTGAGTGCGTAGGTGCCACTCTTATTAAATGGTAGACATCTGATGTGCTGAACGAAACAGTCCAATTATTTTCCTCTCCAACCTTTGCACACTTTGACGTCAATAGAAAGGATGATCCGCTTGCAAACGCCTGCTTGATGTTGTGATATCTGCTCTGCGCCAAACTCAGCCATCTATGAAGGAATCTGTTTCCATAGCAACAGCGTTAAGACCCTTGGATTTCCTGTTCCTGATATCAATGTACTTGAGAGCATGCACAGTAAGTGCATGAGAAATCTGCTTCCTAATACCAAGTTTCCTCCTCCTTTGTAAAAAAAAAAAATCCCAGCTCACAGCTTTTACCGGTATTCATCTGATCAGACTTTTAACATAATGAAAAGAGCAGGTAGATTTTGTACCAGCAACTAATCAGAATCAGAAACACTGTCATTTCATTTCATGCACTTGCACATGTGACATGAAACAAAACATAATTTTCTCCAGCCCACAGCAATGCAACACAAAGACAAAAACACATTAAAAAAACTACAAGAACACATATATCCAGACTAACACATATATCCAAAGTAACACATATATCTTAAAAAAATTAAAAAAAATAAATCACTGTCCAGGTGAACGAACGTCAGCCAGGATGACTGTCAGTGCTGGCGGTCTGCATGGGCTAGCAATTAGCTTAGCCTGTCCCGCTTCTGCATCATGTCAGACCACCCTCGGTGTTTCCTCTTCGGGCGCAGCTATGGGCAGGGCCATGGTTCCTGGGCCCACAGGATGTTGCAGACCAGGCTCTCCCAGCCGATCCAGCGCCAGCTCTCCCAGCCATCAAATTAAGACGAACTTAGACGCAGACGTGAACAAAGGCACTGCATGGATGGTACTGGGTCAGGCCGCTTCAACCATGAATTTGCACCACCATCTTCCCACACTAGTACTGGGTGAGGCCACTGCAAATGTGAATTTGCGCCACCATCTTCCCACACCGGAAGTGGACATGGGCATAATTAGCCGCTTTGGTGATGTTATGGGTGACTGGTATTATAGCCATGCTCTGTTTGGCCAACTCTACAGCGATAAATATCCCAAAAGTTGTGCCTTACAGTGATAATGGGTACAACAGTGTTACGCACTGAAAAGTCAGCAGCAGCAAAATACCCATGATTCCAGTAACGGGCCTCCTCTCAGGTTTAATGGCTTTTAATATGACTTACTAATAAGGACTTTAAAGTACTGCATATAAAATTATGAACCAAGAGGAAATGAGGAAGATGGCCAAGTATGGCACCTTGGCTACAGCAAGCTTTTGCAGGATAATTGCTGAAGTGGGGCAAATTGTTCTTTGCTGGAATTTTCTGAGTGGTAAAAGTGAGTGGTCCCTGACTCGATATTTGATTAAAGCGTCTGCCAAATATCATCTGCAGTAAACAGATCATACCTTCTTCAAATAAGCTCTTGTTTTCTAATCAGAAGTCATGAATCTTGACATATGTCACCGTGGGGGCTGTACTGTAGGTAATGAAAAGGTGCGTGCACACAAAGCTCTCCCTGTGTGCAACAGTCAGAGTACAACGCATTCTCCCAGTAGTGTGAAATATAGTTTCCATTAAAGAGGAGGCAGTATTTTTATTTCTTGTAAAGAGAACATCAAACAGCAAGCAGTCTCCCTAAGAAGAGTGCCATTCTTTCTGCTTCACACATACACACAAAAAAAGAAACCAAAAAAAAAAAAAACCTGCCTCTCATTTCCCACACATGCTAAGTCTTACTTCCACTTTTTTAAGTCCAGTCCAACTGAATGCACCCCCCCCCCTTTTGGCTTCTTCTCCATTCTTCAGAGTCAAAAGGTTGGTAGCGTCCCTATTTCTAGTCTGATTTCAGCTCATTCAGGATGATAATTTCGCTTTTTCTTATTCACTGGCATTCCTTGGGGGGTGGGGGGGGTGAAGCAATGGTCAGAGGAGGAATTCAGCAGAATCTTCGCACTGCCAATTTCCAGCCTGGTTGAGGAATTCAAATGTGCCAAAGTGAGGCTGGACATGTCCCTCAAAGAATGCCGACACCCGGTAGTGAGAGGAGTTGCTCCAACCCTAGCAACAGGGAAGAAATGGACCCCAGCTGCAGCTGTACTGGAGGTGAAATCTGCCCTCCGCCACCGAGACGTAGTAGGCCATGTTCAACAAGGCAGAGGCGGCCTTGGCCTGGGAACAAAAACACCTACCTGGCAAAAGGCGACTACTACCGAATGGCGAACTATGGTGGTAGAGGAGGTTCGCCAACAGAAAGAAGCAGCCAGATGTTCTAAAGCTGTAGCACAAGCCAGACAGGGCAGATGGATGAGGTGGGAAGGTGTTGAAAAGAGGAAACTCACATGGAGTGAGCTCTGGAGCATGGAATCAAACAGGCTGAGCTTCATCATCAAGGCCACATATGATGTCCTGCCCTCTCCCACAAATCTAAATCTCTGGCTTCGAGAGAATCCATCTTGCTCCCTGTGTACAGCCCCAGCAACCCTCAAGCAAATCTTGGTTGGCTGCAAGACCAGCCTCACCCAAGGCAGATACACCTGGCAACACAATCAGGTGCTCAGGCACTTAGCAGCTGAACTCGAGCACAAGAGGGTTTCCATGAATGCCCAACCCTTCAACAACCAGGAAGGGCCCCAGCATTTTCCAGCTTTCATTCGGGAGGGGGATAAACTGAAGGCCAACCCTTCACTTCCTGACTTAGGCTCACTAAACTCAGCCAGGGATTAGGAAATGCGGGTGGACTTAGGCCAGAAGCTCATCTTCCCGACAGAGATTGCAATAACCACCTTACGACCAGACCTCGTCCTCTGGTCCAATTCTCGCCAGCTCGCTTACATCATCGAGCTGACAGTCCCCTGGGAGGATGCAGTCGATGAAGTGCACGAGCGTAAGAAGCTGCGGTACGCCAACCTAGCAGCCAAAGCAGAGGACAGAGCCTGGAAGGTGAAGGTGTGCCCTGTGGAAGTGGGCTGTAGGAGCTTTGTTGCCAGCTCCACAGCAAAACTCCTGAGGGAACTAGAAGTCAGGGGGCAGGCCCACAGGAGAGCAATCAAAAAGCCAGCCGACACTGCTGAGAGGACTAGCCACTGGATCTGGATCAAAAGGAGAGATGCTGTCTGGGCTGCCAGGGTGAACAGCTAACCACAGGACACACACCCAGGACCGATCAACCTGTGGTGAGCCTGCCTCAGCGGAGGGTGTCTTGTGATAAAAGGCTGAGACACCCTTTGATGCTGAGGTACACAACTGACGATGTGTCCTGGTTAGTGGCAATGTCACCTTGGCAGCCATCTCCAGTTTATTTCCCCCTGAAACTGTTGCAGTGCAAATACTAGGGATTTTAACAACCAGTCCTTTATTGAATCTTCTTAAGCGTGTGTGAGGCATGTTTAAGGAAAGTTGTAGCCAAGGAAGAAAACTCTGCACTGGGATGACATTGCAATCAGTGAGACTGTCACTTCCATACTTTTTTTTTTATTTGATTTTGAGATACTTTATTGATCACCATGGGTAAATTACGCTCTGTATTTAACCCATTCTAGCTGTGTAGCTAGGAGCAGTGGGCAGCTGCCGTGCAGCACACGGGGACCAACTCCAGTTCGTCTTGCCATGCCTCGGTCAGGAGTACAAGTACAGAGAGACATACTAACCCTAACACGCAGACACGGGGAGAACATACAAACTCCACACAGAGGACAACCTGGGATGACACCCAAGGTTGGATAACCCCGGGGTTCGAACCCAGGACCTTCTTGCTGTGAGGCGACAGTGTTAACTAGTTTGCTACCATGCCACAACTTGCTGATTCCTTCAATGTGTCTGTGCACCATGTGCTGTGTTATGTTTGGGAAGGTTTTGAGAATATGCCTAGATGGTGCTGCTTTCCCTCTTTAACTGCAAGTAACTGGTGGCCTCAGGATTGTCCTCATTAATCTGTTATTGACACTGAAAAGTTAATTCTCTATGTTGTGAGCCCAAGATGGTTGGCAAGATGACTTTGTTTTTAGTAAGGCCATCCTGTTCCTGACGCATCATAGCGATGATTTTTTTTAATCTAGTGGGTGTATCCAATATTACAGTTTTTCACAATTGTTTATGCACTAAAATTGGAACTTGAAACGCAATCATTGAAACCTGAAACTTATGTATCAAATCCCTAAACCAAGTCTGCAAAATTGTAAGCAAACTATCTGCTCTACACTCAGTTTTCAATTCTAAATCACACTTTTTGTAAAACACTACACACAGTTCTCTACATTAGGCACAACATTAAATGTTAAAATCGCTTGTGTTCCTTTGGAAACCAATGCCAATTACAGCGTTGTAGAGACACATTACAGTATTGTAATCCAGTGTATTGTTCTTCACCATATTGACTGCTCTAGGTCTATTTCTCATAATGTCTTATTGTTTGTTTCAGAGAGTCTTTGAGCTGGATGCCACTGAAAATCAGCACATTTATATTTTTATTGGTGAGGCTGGCTTTAACCTAGCCAAAAGAAAGGGACGGAGGCAGAACATTATTGGCTACTGTGCCGTTGTATATGTCCCTGGACAGCATGGAGGGAATATCACCATGTGTGCAGCCATTAGCCAGCAAGGCATCCTCCATCGCCATGTCAAACTTGGTCTCTACAACACCGCCCTTCTCGTACATCCCTGGAGCAACTACATGGCATCCTCATTCCAGCCAAGCAGAGGGGTGGACCAGAGAAGCCCAGGTAGGTTGTCATCTGGGAAAACAGGACTTTCCACCAGGCTGCTCTGGTCTACAACTGGTTCATCAATCACCCACAATTTATTGTTCTATATCTCCCAGCATATTCCCCATTCCTAAACCCAACTGAAATTTTTTCAGCATGGTGATGGAAGGTGTATGACCACCATCCCCTCATACGCAAGTTTATTCTCTAGACAATGGAGAATGCATTGTATGTGGTGATGTTGATGTGAGGGCTTTCGGTGGTTGGATCATCACAGAAGAGTCTTTCCCCGTTGTTTAGCCAGAGAGAATATCCCTTGTGATGTAGATGAGGTGCTGCAGCCAGACCAAAATAGGAGGCAGAATGCAGCCCAATTTATTTTTTCTTACATTTTGCGCTTCTTTTTGTGTTTAGAGTTAGAGTTATCGCCTCTTATTTGGCCTGTATATAGTCCATCCTTGTGCATATATCTGAAGATTGTTGTGTTGTAGTGTTGTTATTCTATGTTAAGTACATCAAGAGAGCCATGAAACCAGAGTCAAATTCTATGTAGTGCAAACCTACATGGCCAAGAAATATGATTCTGAGTTTTGAAACAAAAAAAAGAAAAAATAATAACCACTGAATGTTTTCACCTGTTCTGTATGTAAAGTGTTTCATACAGAACACGTGTTCCAAAATACCATATTTTAGAAAAAAATAAATAAAAATGTTTTTGTTACTGTATTGTATGTGTTTATTCATATACATTTGAGTAGATACATATTACTGTAACAATCTTTTACAACCACTTACAGCGTAACACTGAAAATACAAAAGGTACAAATCTACTGATAAGATATTCATAGTAATGTTTTGTGTTGAGCACATCAGTGTGCTGTTGGTTGGTAGAAAGATCTATTCATATAATGGCATGTGCGTCATTTTGATGCAAACAAAAAAATTTTTTTTGGAAAGCAATAAAACAGTTTTCAATGCAGTGTTTACTTTTGCTAGAGATGTGTAGTTTAACATTTTGTGGTTTTGTGTTTAGCGTTTTGAGAAAATGAGCCAAAGTGTCACGTCCCTGCCTCGTCAGCCCCGCCCTCGTTAGGCTGCTCCCACTGCCTTACCTAGTTCATCTGGTTCATCGATCTCACCTGGAGCTCTCCAGAGCTCACACCTGACCTGCATCTCCAAACAGGCCGATCAGCCCATCTCAGCCAGGATAAGAAGCCGCTCTGCTCTCCAGACGATGCCAGCTCGTCGTACCGCTACAAGTGTTTTGACCTCCCTGCCATTGCCTGGATTACGCCTGTACAAGTACCACGACCCTGCCAAGACCACCACCTGTATGAGAACCACGAAGCTGCCAAGCCCACCACCAGTACGGGAACTACGACCCTGCAAAGCCCACCACCTCTACGAGAACCACGCCCCTGCTAAGCCCAATGCCTGTCTGAGAGTCTTGTCTCTGCCTTGCCTGGCAGACATAAACGTGCCTCTTTGGCTTTTCCCCCCCATCCTATCTCTCGTTCTGCTTTTGGGTCCTACACCTGGTAGCCCTGACACAAAGATTCACAAAATGTTTGTAAACAATTGTGAAAAACTGTAATTGTGTGTCTTGCTGAAGTGGTCTGAGGTGTGTTTTAGCAATATTCCATGAAAGAAAGCAAAAAGAGAACACACTTAAAAGTACTTAATTTGTTCTCTACACCCCTTCCACCAAATTAAGGTTTGTAGGGTGGTGAAGCCATTTCAAGCCTATTCAATCCTGTGTTTGGGTTGTGAGAGCAAACCAGAGAACCTGGAAAATCATATGAACACAAGAATAAAATATAGAGACTACAATGAAGGGCCAGAATATAATGTAATTTCTCCAGCTGTTGCTGAGGAAACATTACTAGCCACTAAGCCACCATACTGTCTACCTCTGGTTTCTTATGTGTAATTTGCCTATTTAAATGATTGGCTCTTTAAAGGCACTTGAATAGTAGTCACTCAGCCTTGATGGTGGAAAAAAGAATCCATATTACTGCATATTTTATAGACTGAATGCTTCCAAATATATATGTTATTTAAACGATATTCTATTTTTTAATTAATTTTGGAGATGGAGCAAAAATATCAATTGTGTGTGGCACTCAAGTAAAATTTTAGGTGATGGATGTCCGGGTGGCGCAGCAGTCTATTCATTTGCTTACCAACATAGGGATCGCCAATTTGAATCCCCATGTTACCTCTGGCTTGGTTGAGTGTCCCTACAGACACAACTGGCCGTGTCTGTGGGTGGGAAGCCGGATGTAGGTGTGTGTCCTGGTCACTGCACTAGCGCCTCCTCTGGTCAGTCTGGGCACCCGTATGGGGGAGAGGGGGAACTGGGAGGAATAGCGTGATCCTCCCATGTGCTACGTCCGCCTGGGGAAGCACCTCATTGTCAGATGAGAAGAAGCGGCTGGTGACTCCACATGTATCGGGGGAGGCATGTGGTAGTCTGAAGCCCTCCCTGGATTGGCAGAGGGGGTGGAGCAGCGACCGGGACGGCTCAGAAGAGTGGGGTACTTGGCCGGATACATTTGGGGAGAAAAATAGGCGATAACACTCTCCAGCCATTGCCTACTGTTGCACTGTTCCTACTCTTTAGCAGTATACCTGTTTATTAAAATTAGTTATTGCTTCATAATGGAAAGTAGTTCGGAGAGAGAATAATCAGTTATACAACACGCAAACAAACAAACATCAAACAACAGAAAATTGCATTTAATGAGCTCATTTTCATATTTAAAAGTTTGAACCAAAAAACACAAACCCGGCTGCTGGTAGCTGCATGAAATGTAGGATGAAAACTTGCTTTCAAAGTGCTGCAGGTTGGATTCTTGACCCATAATACTGGGCGGTATCCTGTGTGTCTCTGAAACGCCACCGAAATTGTAGAAAAGTATTCAGCAGAGCAGTACCTATGGGTGGACAATGTAAACATGAAAACCGCAACTCATAGTTCTTGGTTTGCCACTGCCTTTGGTCAGCTACATCTAAATAGGCTCCACTATACAAGAAAAATGTAAATAACAATGCTACGTAGTACTCCATCCATCCATCCATCCATCCATTATCTGAACCGCTTATCCTGCTCTCAGGGTCACGGGGATGCTGGAGCCTATTCCAGCAGTCATTGGGCGGCAGGCGGGGAGACACACTGGACAGGCCACCAGGCCATCACAGGGCTGACACACACATACACCCATTCATACCTAGGGACAATTTAGTATGGCCGAGTCACCTGACCTACATGTCTTTGGACTTTGGGAGGAAACCGGAGCCTCCGGACAAAATCCACGCAGACACGGGGAGAACATGCAAACTCCACACGACCCGGGATGACCCACCAAGGTTGGACTACCCTGGGGCTCGAACCCAGGACCTTCTTGCTGTGAGCCGACCGCGCTAACCACTGCGCAACCGTGCCACCGCTACGTAGTACTGTTGTAGCACATCTCACTGAATGCCATATGAAGATGGCAATACACATATTGTATTCCAGTGATGTCACTGGCAGACGCTTTTCCACAGAATTCAGTATATGTATGGAGAAAGAGAGAGAGAAAACTAAAAATCATGATTGTTTCCCTTTAATCTATGCTTTAGGTGATGATGACTATACCCTCAGGTCTGCATAAAACAAATTATTCAAACACCATGGTGTTTTTTTCTTTACCTCACAATTGTAATAGTATATTTGACTCAAAGTACAAACATTACGCAGTTCAAGAAGAAGTACAAAGGACTGATGATCAAGAGATATAGGGATGAGAAAGAGTTGTGTTAACTGTTTAAGTTTTATTTATGCCCAATATTTCTTATGACATTTTTTTTCATTTTTCTTTCTATGACACCGAGGGGATATTTGGGTTGTATGTATCATTGAGAACTGTTTATTCTTGGTACATGACATTAGAATGTGTTTTCTTTTTCCTCTTTCTTTCATGTGTTTTTGATGTGTTTTTTTTTCTCTTATTGTTCACAGTAGTTAAGTTTATATTGTGCAGCACAACTTGCATTGAATTTGAACTACACAGTACAGTGGGAATTGAGTTTGAAATGTATAGTAGCTGAATTAACTATAACAGTAGGTGAGCAGGGGTAGGAAAAAAATAAGTGTATACCAACTCCTACCCCTTTTCCAACATGTAACAGATACTCTGATGCATAGGGAGATTTGTTCGCTGAGTTTGATGTGTTTTTTTTATCTCTTCAGATTATAGGCAATGGCTTATCTGTATGTTATATCCTGTTTATTACATGTTCGAAATAAATCATCCATTCATTCATTCATTCATTCATTCATTGTATATGACTTGGATTGTATTGGATAAAATATAACTCTTTGTGGATCTTTTAGTAAAGGGACTAATGTTTTATGACTGTGTGTAAGGTGACTGTTAATATCACCTGACGGTGAAGGAACCCCATGCACTTCAGACCCTTTGGCCCTTGTTCCACATTAATTGTGCTGTTGACAAGCAGCTACTGAGGGCCAGAGGAGACAGAAGACACAGACTTGAATGGCTCCTTCCTTCTGGCAACAACTTCATTAATCACGCCACCGATCAATGGCCCCTCAGGAAACAGGGGCTGCCCAGCTTTGCCTGCCCGCTTATAAACAAACACAATGGATTTTTACTCCCTCCTTCTCTCACTCGTTGTATCTTTGACCTAGTTTATCTCTAAATGTGGTTTTTCTCTCTATTGAGTACCTGAGTGGGTAAACCTCAGAGGCTCACACAGGGAAGATCATCTCCAGAGCTTATTCTAAACAGCAGCTATCTGTGGAGAGCCATTCACCCAGAATACTTACAAGGAAAGAAGCTTCCAGTTAAGCAGCAATCATAGTTGGTGTGGTTTCTGCACATTGTTGGACGTGACTCTTTTAAACCAGTATCAATACGGGAATAGTTGAATACACTTTTTCACCAATGCTCAGCTTCACATTTATAATTACTCAAATTTTTGAGAGCAACAGTTTCTACTATCAGTTGTGGGGAGCAACTCTCCCAACCATGAACGCTGACAATGAAACAGGTGGGGAGACATTCTAATGGGTAGAGAGGCCATTGCATAACCAAAAGCTCACAGGTCTCGACAGTGTTAATGATGCCTGTTGATGTGTGCTAGAGCGAGACACACCCCATATCTGCTCATTGATTTTATGTTGCTCTAGATCAGAGCATCTGCCAAAGTATATGAGACTATTAAGGGACAAAAGAAACAATTAGGACATCATATTGTAATGGACATGGAGGAACATCGCCTACAAATGTGCACTCAAGCACCATCGATGGTGGCTGTGGTCTTAAAAGTCATAGCTCTCCTAATAGTGCAATTGTACCATTAGGCCTCGGTAATGCCTCTTTCCTGCTGATGATATCCTGTTGGTGCTTTGAATCATCTTGCTTCTCCCCTCAACTCAGACAAATGCTACGAGTCCCTGAGCTGGCCAATGAGCCATGAAGCAGCCCTGATTAATTGAAAACTTGGTAGAGATAAAGACTGCCGCAATACCAAGTCGAGGAGCACAAAAGATAATCATAAGGTGCACACAGAAACTCTGCCAAACCAGGAGGTAAAATAATAGAAGACACCTTTGGCAGAGATACAACTCTAGGCTATTGCAGAGGACTGTGAAATATCCTCGTACAAAATATCAGGTATTTGGGGGAAGCATTTAATTCACTCCAGACAAATTCCGGAGAATTTCCTTAATCTGCATTGATACTTTCACTTAAGGTGGTTTACTCCAGTGTCTTCACCTGTATTTCAACCAAAGAATACAGATGCATACCCTTCTTCATCTACATCACGTACATAGTATACATACATGTATACCAAACATGTACTTCATTCAGTGGTAGTCACAGAGTATAACTCTTTATGCAGGATACTTAACATAGGTTAACACATTTTATTATGCTGGAGCAAAGCCAGTGTAATTTACAGTGCCACATAATGTTGGAGTTAAGTGATCTCTGATCAGAGTGAGATATATTCACTTTATCTCAATAAATTGAATCAAAATCTGAATAAGTCTGCTGCAAATGTTATTTTTAACAAGTGGAACACCTAAAGTTAATGAAAGCGTACAAAGAAAAAAGGCAGATAATGATGAAAATAAGAAAAAGATTGGTGAAGCAGCCTCCTGTTGAGATCCCTGCACACCGCCAGTGATTCACATCTACCTACATTTGCCTCCTGTGCGCGTTGAACTCTGGCTGGCATGAGTGGATGGTGGGTAAGGGGGGCCTGTCTCACCCGAAAGATGGGTGTACCAGAGGATTTGATCAATTTTTTTCTCTCCCTCATATTGGGGTATTTTGAATGTTGTAGCAGTGGGTTGTTTCTTCCTTTTTTAAGGCCCGACTTTCTGGCATATTCAGTGGCTCATCTGTTCCTTTCGACAGGTTTTTTTTTTTTTAAAGGTAGGTAACATATGGAGGCACTGGCATTATATCCCAGCCATCAGCGTGCCCTCCCGTTGGACCCTTCCTCTTATTTTTTCATCGCTTCATTAGCGCAGAGCCCAGGAGAGATTCCTTCAAAGTGTCGTGGGTGTAATATATACCTGTAGTAATGATCATCACACCCCTTTTTTATTCTTTCCCTGCTGTCTACAAACATTTCTTTTTTTCCCTCCTTTCTCCCCAGTTGTCTCCGGCCAATCACCCCACTCTTCCGAGCCATCCCGGCCTCTGCTCCACCCCCTCTGCTGATCCAGGGAGGGATGCAGACAACCACATGCCTCCTCCGATACAAGTTGGGTCACCAGCCGCTTCTTTTCACCTGACAGTGAGGCGTTTCGCCAGGGGGATGTAGCGCATGGGAGGATTACGCTATTCCCCCCAGTCCTACCCCTCCCCCCCGCCCCGAACAGGCACCCTGACTGACCAGAGGGACGCCCAACCAGGCTGGAGGTAACATGGGGATTCAGACAGGCGATCCCTATGTTGGTAGGCAACGGAATTGACTGACACGCCACCCAGACACCCCTTACAAACATTTCTGACACTGCCCAGAGTGGCAGCAAATTCATACAGTGGACCTGAAGTGTAAATCACAACGACAAATAGGAAAACACAACAAATAAAAAAGACGACTTCCTGCGGTGTGATGAATGGGTAAAACAGATGATTTTAGAGCTCTCAGCCAATTATTCAATAAATCAAAAATATCAATGGCGCTTTGGGAACAAAAAAACTGTGCTGGCAATATCTTTTATACTACTATGTCTTTTTTGAGCATTATACCATGCTTAATTATCCACGTGTTAAAGGTACTAACACCGATCAAACTATCTTCACCATTTTGGACAATGCTGTTCTCAGTGCTATTGCATCAATTCATGCTGATATAACATCTGAGTTAACATTACTGAAAGAGGACATTTGTGCTTCTGTGGATGCTAAAATAGACACTTAAGCGACATCTCTGAGGTCCAAAACTGCATCTATACAGACTGAACTGAATCGTTACCTAGCGTCAGTCAAATCTGATGTTAGGGTTTTTTCCAACCATGTCACGGAATTAAAAAAGAGGACAAACCACTGGGCAGACGAGTCTACATCCCTCCTCATCTGGGGATTCATCCGGGGATTCAAAGCAGCGATCCCCGTGTTGGTAGGCAATGGAATAGAACGCTACACTACCTGGACACCTCTACTTTTATTTACCTTTTGAGGAGCAATCTGTTAATTTTCCACGTGGAATTGGCCTACTATGATTACAAGCCACACTTAATATATTTGTTGTAGGCTATGGTGTTCTCTTGTTTATTGCTTTCATCTTTAGTGTAAGGATTAACAAATTCTACAAGCAGGATAGCCTTCCAGTTTGGGCTGCTTTATTCTTTTATTAAAAATTATCATTTAGTTTGAAGACATTCTTTATTTTACCTAATCATATTTAGGCCTACAATTATGATGTAGGAGGTTACAAAATGTATTCACATACAAATTTGGTGTTATCTGTTATTCGCTTTTGATCCTTAGCATTTTGTTACAGCTGGTTCATCAAATAGTTGCATACCTCAGTTTAGAAGAACTAAAAACTTATAAAGATATTCAACATTTGCTGTCTAACTTTGTATAAGACAATTTTATATTTTTGTATTTGTTTCAAAATGATGACATGGGATTGTATAATATTGGCATTGGTATGATTTGTGTCACCTACCTTTTTGTAAGAGAATATTAATTACATGGGGATGACAGTGGTACAAACTACACTTTACAATATTACCTGGCTAAATCTAGACAAGCCACATGTTTTGTTCTCCCACTGGAACAGTTAACTAATGTTCCTAAGTGCCAACTTTTTTTTTTAAAATTTCCACTTGGCAGGACTCTCATTGTTGGCTTGTTTCTTAAGGGTACACAATTGTGCATGTATATCCTAGATGGGGTTGGGTTCATGAGCAACAAGAACCAGTTATTATCACAGTGGCTGACATCCAACAAAAAGTCTCAAACATGAAAAGCTGGACTCCAACAGGCCCTGACATGATTTACGCCTACTGGTTGAAGAAGATAATGACACTCCATGAATGCCTGGCGACACAGATTAACCTGCTGCTAACATCAGGGTCTCACCCTGACTGGCTAACACAGGAGAGAACAATACTGATCATGAAGGATCCCCACAAGGGTACAACACCTTCAAACTACCGGCCAATAACCTGCCTCTTCATAACATGGAAGACCCTGTCAGGCATCATAGCAGCTAAGCTGAATAGGCACATGAATCAATACATGAGTGAAACTCAGAAAGGAATTGGGAAAAACACCAGAGGGTCAAAGCATCAGCTACTGGTTGATAGAGAAGTCACCCAAGACTAAGACGAGACAGACCAACCTGAGCGCAGCCTGGATTGATGATGAGAAAGTCTACAATTCAATGTCCCACACCTGGTTACTGAGTGCTTGGCACTATAAAAAGCCAACAGGATACTAATACCCTTCATCAAGAACTCAATGCAGCAGTGGAAAACACTAGAGGCCAACTCAAACACAATCACACAGATAACCATCAACTGTGGCATATACCAAGGTGATGCACTATCCCCGCTGCTGTTCTGCATAGGCCTGAACCCCCTCAGTTACCCCCTCACAAAAAGTGTACATGGGTACAGGTTCAGAAGTGGAGTTACCATCAGCCAACTCCTTTACATGGCATACATCACACTATATGCCAAGAATAAGCGAGACATTGACTCGCCGATCCACCTCACCAGGATCTAGTGATGACATTGGGATGTGATTCGTACTGGACAAATGAGGAAAGTTGGTGAGCACTGAAGGGGTTGAATTGCCAGATGGCAGGATAACAGACAGATAGGACAGTTACAGGTATCTGAGTATTCCACAGGCAAATGGAAACCATAAGGAGGCAGCAAGGAGGTCAACTATAGCCAAATACCTCCAGAGAGCGAGACAGGTCCTAAGGAGCCAGCTCAATGGGAAGAATAAGATCCAAGCCATCAACACATATGCCCAACCAGTCGTCAGATACCCAGCTGGAATAATAAGCTGGCCAAAGGAGGAGATAAAGGCTACAAATATAAGGACACGGAAACTGCTCACAAAGCATGGAGGGTTCCACCTGAAGTGCAGCAGCCTAAGACTCTACGATAAGTAAAAAGATGGGGACTGATTGTTAGTGAGTGTCAGGGCCACTAGTACGTCTGAAAGAGCCCCCCCTCCCAGGATGAAGGAGATTTTATATATCTATTATTATTATTATTATTATATATCTATTTATATATCTTATATCTTATATATACAGTGGTGTGAAAAAGTGTTTGCCCCCTTCCTGATTTCTTATTTTTTTGCATGGTTGTCACACTTAAATGTTTCAGATCATCAAACTAATTTAAATATTAGACAAAGATAACACAAGTAAACACAAAATGCAGTTTTTTAATGAAGGATTTTATTATTAAGGGAAAAGAAAAATCCAAACCTACATGGCCCTGTGTGAAAAAGTGATTACCCCTCCTGTTAAAACATAAATTAAGTGTGGTTTATCACATCTTTGGAAAGCTGAGTTCAATTTCTCTAGCCATACCCAGGCCTGATTACTGCCACATCTCTTCTCAATCAAGAAATCATTTAAACAGGACCTGCCTGACAAAGTAGACCAAAAGATCCTCAAAAGCTAGACATCATGCTGCGATCCAAAGAAATTCAGGAACAAATGAGAAACAAAGTAATTGAAATCTATCAGTCTGGAAAATGTTGGCTATCTGTCAATAGCCATTTCTAAAGCTTTGGGACTCCAGCGAACCACAGTGAGAGCCATTATCCACAAATGGCGAAAATATGGAACAGTGGTGAACCTTCCCAGGAGTGGCCGGCCGACCAATTTACCCCAAGAGCGCAGCGACGACTCATCCAAGAGGTCACAAAAGACCCCACAACAACATCCAAAGAACTGCAGGCCTCACTTGCCTTAGTTAAGGTCAGTGTTAATGACTCCACCATAAGAAAGAGACTGGGCAAAAATGGCCTGCATGGCAGAGTTCCAAGACGAAAACCACTGCTGAGCAAAAAGAACATAAAGGCTCATCTCAGTTTTGCCAGAAAACATCTTGATGATCCCCAAGACTTTGGGGAAAATACTCTGTGGACTGACGGGACAAAAGTTGAACTTTTTGGAAGGTGTGTGTCCCATTACATCTGGCGTAAAAATAACACAGAAAAGGAACATCATACCAACAGTAAAATATGGTGGTGGTAGTGTGATGGTCTGGGACTGTTTTGCTGCTTCAGGACCTGGAAGACTTGCTGTGGTAAATGGAACCATGAATTCTGCTGTCTACCAAAAAAACCTGAAGGAGAATGTCCGGCCATCTGTTCGTGACCTCAAGCTGAAGCGCACTTGGGTTCTGCAGCAGGACAATGATCCAAAACACACCAGCAAGTCCACCTCTGAATGGCTTAAGAAAAACAAAATAAAGACTTTGGAGTGGCATGTGGCATGACCTTAAAAAGGCGGTTCATGCTCGAAAACCCTCCAATGTGGCTGAATTACAACAATTCTGCAAAGATGAGTGGGCCAAAATTCCTCCACAGCGCTGTAAAAGACTCATTGTCAGTTATCGCAAACGCTTGATTGTAGTTGTTGCTGCTAAGCGTGGCCCAACCAGTTATTAGGTTCTGGGGGCAATCACTTTTTCACACAGGGCGATGTAGCTTTGGATTTTTTTCCCCCTTAATAATAAAAACCTTCTAATAAAAACTGCATTTTGTGTTTACTTGTGTTGTCTTTGTCTAATATTTAAATTTGTTTGATGATCTGAAACATTTAAGTGTGACAAACATGCAAAAAAATAAGAAATCAGGGAGGGGGCAAACACCTCTTCACACCACTGTATATATACTATATATATATATATGTATACACACACACACACACTATATATATATACACACACTATATATACATATACTAGAAGAACCCTGCTACAATGTAGCGGTTTGGTTATCCACCCGTCTAAATCTCCCTCCTCTTCATCCTGCCAGCTAACCGCCTTCCCCCTGCCCCAAACCCCCCCCCACTCCAACCCCCCCCCAAATGCTCAGAATCATCTGAAATGCTGAGAAAAGTGGTTTACCCCCCCACTCCAACTCCCTCCCCCCAAATGCTCAGAATCATCTGAAATGCCGAGAAAAGTGGTTTTCAGCCATTTGTAGAAAATGCATATTTTGCATAATTATGCATAATTATTATAATTATTTTAATTTTCTGCTATTTTTCTGGTCCTCTCTGGAACAATACTTACCACCTCCAAAAAAAATTAGGATCATAAGTGCATTTTTGCAAAAATGCATATATTTTGCATAATGCCAAAACATTTCTAAGTCCCAGAAATTGTTTTTTATATAGCTGAAAAAATCAAAGATGCTCAGAATCATCTGAAATGCCGAGAAAAGTGGTTTTTAGCCATTTTTAGAAAAATTCATATTTTGCATATTTATGCATAATTTTAATTTTTTGAGATTTTTCCCGTACTCTCTGGAACAATACCTACCACCTCCAAAAAGAATTAGGATCATAAGTGCTTTAGTTTTCGGTCCCGCTATCTACACTAACTAGCATACACACACATCAACACCACACACACACACATTACGAAAATATATGAGTAGATATGTATATATATATATATATATATATATATATATATATATATATATATACACTACCGTTCAAAAGTTTGGGATCACCCAAACAATTTTGTGTTTTCCATGAAAAGTCACACTTATTCACCACCATATGTTGTGAAATGAATAGAAAATAGAGTCAAGACATTGACAAGGTTAGAAATAATGATTTGTATTTGAAATAAGATTTTTTTTACATCAAACTTTGCTTTCGTCAAAGAATCCTCCATTTGCAGCAATTACAGCATTGCAGACCTTTGGCATTCTAGCTGTTAATTTGTTGAGGTAATCTGGAGAAATTGCACCCCACGCTTCCAGAAGCAGCTCCCACAAGTTGGATTGGTTGGATGGGCACTTCTTTGAGCAGATTGAGTTTCTGGAGCATCACATTTGTGGGGTCAATTAAACGCTCAAAATGGCCAGAAAAAGTGAACTTTCATCTGAAACTCGACAGTCTATTCTTGTTCTTAGAAATGAAGGCTATTCCATGCGAGAAATTGCTAAGAAATTGCACAAACAGGCTCTAACCAGAGTAGAAAAAGAAGTGGGAGGCCGCGTTGCACAACTGAGCAAGAAGATAAGTACATTAGAGTCTCTAGTTTGAGAAACAGACGCCTCACAGGTCCCCAACTGGCATCTTCATTAAATAGTACCTGTTAGAGCCTGTTTGTGCTGTCCTCTGAAGGGAGTAGTACACACCGGTGTAGGAAATCTTCAATTTCTTAGAGATTTTTCGCATGGAATAGCCTTCATTTCTAAAGAACAAGAATAGGCTGTCGAGTTTCAGATGACAGTTCTCTTTTTCTGGCCATTTTGAGCGTTTAATTGACCCCACAAATGTGATGCTCCAGAAACTCAATCTGCTCAAAGAAGTGCCCATCCAACCAATCCAACTTGTGGGAGCTGCTTCTGGAAGCGTGGGGTGCAATTTCTCCAGATTACCTCAACAAATTAACAGCTAGAATGCCAAAGGTCTGCAATGCTGTAATTGCTGCAAATGGAGGATTCTTTGACGAAAGCAAAGTTTGATGTAAAAAAAATCTTATTTCAAATACAAACCATTATTTCTAACCTTGTCAATGTCTTGACTCTATTTTCTATTCATTTCACAACATATGGTGGTGAATAAGTGTGACTTTTCATGGAAAACACGAAATTGTTTGGGTGATCCCAAACTTTTGAACGGTAGTATATATATATATATATATATATATATATATATATATATATATATATCCATCCATCCATTATCCAAAACGCTTATCCTGCTCAGGGTTGCGGGATGCTGGAGCCTATCCCAGCAGTCATTGGGCAGTAGGTGGGGAGACACCCTGGACAGGCCGCTAAAGCATCATTCATTCGTTACCCAAATCGCTTATCCTGCTCTCAGGGTCATGATGATGCTGCAGCCTATCCCAGCAGTCATTGGGCAGCAGGCGGAGAGACACCCTGGACAGGCCGCCAGTCCATCACAGCCACCCCCCCACCCACACAGCTACAGACAATTTAGTACAGCCGACTCACCTGATCTACATGTCTTTGGACTGTGAGAGGAAACCCGAACACCCGGAGGAAACCCATGCAGACATGTGCAGAAAATGCAAACTCCACACAGAGGACGACCCGGGATGACCCACCAAGGCTGGACTACCCCGGGGCTCGAACCCAGGATCTTCTTGCTGTTGAGGCAACCGCGCTAACCACTGTGCCACCGTGCCGCCCCACACATACACCATTTGACCATTTTTCTCTGTGCACATCAGCACATGCCATTTTTAACAAGAACATATGCAAGAACGATGGAATAATATGCTACATGATAGAACAGAATGCAGAATCATGTAGCCTACAATGTCAGAAAAGGGCTCACCTAAGGCTGCACAACATAACGTGTCCCAACTGAAACGACTGCCAATAAATACGGCAACTGTTTTATCACAACCGTTTTTCAACACATTGTGTCAAACATGTCCCGAATAAAACAATTTGGTAAGCACAGCAAAAATAACGGTCCTTATAGAAGAGAGACAAGCAATATGTAGACAGGAAAGCTAAACTTGTCTGGTGGTCTTTTTAGAAGTCTATAGGCTTGGGCCTACCTTATTTGAAGAGAAGCTCACATCGACGACCTTTCTGGGATGCAAACAGGTTAATCGCCATGTCACTGAAGTCCGGTTATTTTGGATGAAGTCCCGCTCAGTAGACAGCATAGCCAGGGCGTTCAGCCTATCCTGTCCCATAGTACTTCGGAGGAATGATTTGATCCTCTTAAGTGTACTGAAACACTTCTCTGACTCTGCAGATGTCAGGGGGGTTGTGGTGGCTATTTGTGTTAATTTCGGTGTTTCAGAAAAAGTGCTCTGAAGATTGTTCTCAGATTGTTCCCTGAGCACAGTCACGCACTGGCCTACACGTGCCACGTTGGTTGTCTCATCAGCTTGCACAGCCGCAAAGTGGTGCCTGCGGTATTTCATCAGCCAATTTTTGTCCACAAACAGCTAATTCAGTCAAGTTGACAACTTGTGTGTTTGACAGGTGATCGGCTAACTGGCTATCCAAAAAAGAGAACTGGTCAACAAGGTCCAGAAACACGCCCCGCTGGAGTGAAGTCGGAGATTCGTCGGACCCCCGCAGAGCTAGCTCACGTGCCCCACAACATTTAATACAGTCCACAATCCGTGATAATGAATGTCTGTGTTTCTTTACCAGCTCGTTGTGTCTCTGCATAGAAATGCGGTGGCCCTCATGAAGATGACAGGCGATGTTAACTT